>NC_050075.1:101977747-102283068 GCF_009764565.3 Dermochelys coriacea | reverse complement strand
GTGGCCTTACTGCTTTACATGCTTTGGACAAGTTCATGACTGTTTTAACAGTTGACTTCCTGTGAAAAAGGGAGGCTGGATTTTATTGATCTTACTCTATTTCAAATGCACCTTCTCTCAGCTGCAAAGTGTTCAGTTGGAATGAGTTTGGCTTGATGTTCTTGGACAAACCTCACTGCATGGAGCATTACAATGCCTCTTTGTCTGATTTCTCCTCACCATGGCCTGGTGGGCCAATTGAATGAACATCCAATGTTTTGATTTGTTCTTTAGTGGAAGCTTAGATGACTTAAGATGCTTCTTTTTTTCCCCTACTCCCCTCCCAGCTTCAGATTTCATCTCAAGAACAAAGCAAATGCAATTAAATCACTTTGTATTGGGACAGAAAACTTTAATGAAACCGTTTTAAGGTGTGAGCTCATTTTGGGTCCAAAGTGGCAAAGGACCGACATTATTATTCCCAAATGAGAAAAGTCAATGCGGTTTTCCCTTTAATTAATCTGCACTTTAAAAGATTCATTTGTTTCAATATCCTTCTTATTATGGAATTAAAAATTAGATTGCTAAAAGAATAACTAACACAAGGCATCTTGATTATATTGCAAGAGAGCTATAAAATGCTGCATATAATACGAAATATTAGACTAAGGATCATTAAAAACCAGCTTGATGCCTACAGTTTTTTCTGATCTGTAACTATGAAAACTGGAAGGCTGTTTGTTTTACTTAGGTCAGAGGCCAAATCCTTTGCAGTGAAACCCCATCAGCTTCAATGGGATTACACCAGGAGAATGGAGTTTGGCATGTTAAATGTAAGATGTTAATTTAAATAATTGGGCACAGTACTTTTCCCATTGAAATCGATGGACGCTGGTTCACGCGGTCTGGAAAGGCCAGGGGAGTTGTTTGCAATCAGAGTATTTCAGAAGGATTTCTCTGGCAACATGTACTACCTTCAAAAGATATTTATACAAGAAGCCATTGAGTGGCATCAGTGCTAATGGTTGAGTACGATGACATCACATTATTATTAATAAAATCCCCCCAGTGCTACTCTCTTGAGAACAGTTTCTATAGGTACCAGTGAAACCTCTTGGGAGCCAGGAGAAAGGAAAACAATCTAATGCATCTGGGCTGAGTGGGAGGTTACTTCAGTTAACTTCCCCCGTCCTTTCTTTGAGTTCTTATTAGGATAAATAATGGCCGGCTACGAAGTGGAGCAGTGATTGAAGTGCATGTGCAAAGCAATGACATCATTCAAGGTATGGCCTCCGGGACTCTGTGTGTGTCTTGGCTTGGATTCTAACTTGCTTGGGGAAGCTTTTCTGGGGACATTGTGAGAGCTCTCCATCTCCAGCATTGTTCCTTTTCTCCCTTTCCACCCAGCTGGGTTTTGTGAGGCATTCTGTGTCACAAAGGTTTTTGTGATGGGATCAACTCTTATGGCAGGTGCCTCAAGCTAAGGACCCGATCCTGTAAATTCCCAACTGAGTCCACTGAAAAAAGGATAGAAGGGGAAGATAAGCAAACTAGCATGGTTTGAGAGATACTAAATGCTGCTTAGATAAATTTGGGGAGGGAGTGTTGGCTGAAGGGTCGGGTCCTAAAATGAAAATACTAGTCTGTCTTCCACAGCCAACATCAATGCAGATATTCTGCATTAGAGGGAGAGGCAAGATTTAGGGACATGAAATTATCATACCAGAGCAGATCAATGATCCATTTAGTCCAGTATCGGTTTTCTGACGAGAGCCAATACCAGATTCTTCAGCGAAAGGTTGAAAAATCCATAATGGATAATTTTTTGTGTTAATATTTCAGCAGGGAAATTTTTTCCCCAACCCCCGGTCAGTTAGCAGTTGGCTTATATCCTGAAGCATGAAGGCTTATATCTCTTACACAATTTTACTCTCTCAAGGTTACTGGGGATAGTTATATTATTCACATAAGTGTGTCATCCTTTCTCAAATTCTACTGAGTTCTTGGCCTTGATTATATCAAGTGGGAGGGAGTTCCACATGTTAACAACATTTAGTTAAAATCCTTTTATCCATTTGAAATTTGCTGCCTTTCAATTCCACTGACTGCCCCTATTCCCTGGTACTAAGAGAGAGGGAAAAAAATCCCACACAATTTACTTTTTCTGTCTCATCCAGTATTCTGAATATCTCTGTCACATCTCCTCTTAAAAATAGACAGTCCTATGTTTTCAATACCAATACCTAAGGAAGTCAGTCCAGGCCTCTAATAATGTTCATGCCTTTCTAGTTCTGCTGTCTCAAGGGAAGATGGGTTCCTAATTCCCTGCCTTAATGTATTCTTAGATTCCTTTAATGCACTGTATCAAAATGAGATCCATTCTATTTTGAATGTGGGGAAAACCACCAGCTACAAAATAATGGCTCTGAGTCAGATTGAGGCCCCGCTAGCATCTAAGTGCAGAGTCACACACCTGTGATTGCAACCCTCATTCTTGGGTAGCAGTGTGGCAGGAGGAGTAGGGTCCACAGAGGTGCTATGTCCCCTCCCCACAAAAGTGGGCAGAAGGGTTGGGGATTGGGCACAACCTTGGCTCTGCCCCCTCCAATGCACGCAGCTGTGCTGGTGTCACACAGCATATGCTGCACCAGGTGTAGACCCCACACAATTAACTGGGGAGACTGGGAGCATGACATGAGGAGCAATCATCTCCCTCCTGGGCTGGTCCAGGGGTAGCACAGCTGGGCATGTTGTAATGGCATAATTAGGGACCTATCAAATTCCCAGCCATGAGAAACGCCTCACAAGCCGTGAAATCTGGTCCCCCTGTGAAATCTGGGCTGTTGTGTGCTTTTATCCTATACTATTCAGATTTCATGGGGGAGGCCACTGTTTCTCAAATTGGGGGTCCTGACCCAAAAGAGTTGAAGGGGGGTTGCAAGGATATTTTAGGGGGGTCATGGTATTGCCACCCTCACTTCTGCTCTGTCTTCAAAGCTGGGTGGCCAGAGAATGGCGGCTGTTGGCCAGGCGCCCAGCTCTGAAGGCCATGCCACCCTTTACTTCTGCGTTGCCGCCTTCAGAGCTGGGTGGCTGGAGTGTGATGGCTGCTGACGGAGAGCCTAGCCATGCCATCCTTACTTCCGCACTGCTGCTGGCGGCGGCTCTGCCTTCAGAGCTGGGCTCCTGTCCAGCAGGCATCGAATTACAGCTGCCCAGCTCTGAAGGCAGCGCAGAAGTAAGGGTAGTTGTACTGCAGGTCCCCCTACAATAACCTTGCAAACCTCCCACACCTCCCGTTTGGATGAGGACCCCTACGATTACAACACTGTGACATTTTGGATTTAAATAGCAGAAATCATGAAATTTATGATTTTAAAAATCCTATGACTGTAAAATTAACCAAAATGGACCGTGAATGTGGTAGGGCCCTAGGTATAATCCAGGGCTACGTGGAGATATGAGCATATGTAGATAGCAAGCCAATATGTTTATAGTGGCTGATAAACCCTGTTATCAGCAATATAAATCATTTTGATGAGATTATACTTTAAACTGTGTACATGAATGGAGATTTTCAATGGTGGCATGACCCATAATGACCTAATAATCCTTGCTCTGTCTGCCCAAATACTCCTTTTGACTTAACGTTTCATGCAACATGCAAAAGTCAGTTGATGTCCTGCAGAGACTAAAAAATTAAACACATGCATCATGAAATGCTTTCATTTTAAACAGCAGTGTACAGGAACCCTTGCCAAGAAGCTACAGGTCTGATTTTCCTCTCCCTTTACATCTGTGTAGCTCCTGAGATTTCAATGGGGGTACTTCGGATTTACACCAGTGGTACTGTGAAGAGACTCTGCCACACAATGGGATTCTGGATATCCGGTTATAAAACTGGATTCCTGCTCTGATGTAGTATCAGTGCTTGGGAAGAGAAATCAGGGCACTGTAATTCATCTGAAATCAGCATGGAAGAGTAAAATATATTAGAGGGGGAAGCAAGACATTGTATCTTTTGTCACTGCTTTGGAGTGATTTTGAGTGTTAGTAGAGAGAGCATAAGTCAATTAAAGCTTCATGGATCTTCATTTATAGACCTGGTTCTCAATATGAGAATACAGATACACACAAAAATAGATAGATAGATCCATCTTTGGTCCCAAAGACAATATTACCTCACCCACCTGATCTCTCTTATACACGCTATCTCACAGCCAAGACTGTATGTATGATTGTCATTTAGTACCACTTTACAGTTCCACTTCTAAAGAGTTTTTAAAAGGTTAATAAATGATTAATAGATGTTTTAATAAATGGTAAATCAATAGCTTTAGATTTTTATAGAGTCCGGCAGATTGCTTATAACCATGGTTTATAACCATCTATAACACCTTCTACTGATGTTCTTGCAATGATCTAGCACACATACGACTCAGGTTTATAACAGATGTGCAGCATCTGTTAATAATATATTAACCCCTTATAAATGATTTATAAACGTACTCAGCATAAAAGATGTGAATGTGTGTGTTTTATAGCATATATCAACGTAGCAACACTGCAGCTCAGATTGAATAGGATCTTTCATTTCAAGTCACTCCTATCTTTCTTTAACATTGACCTGTCGGGTTCAAACTTCATCCTCTTTCAGTTTAGAGGTGATTATTATTTGTCCGTACAGTGCTTTGAACATGTGAAGTGCTATATAAATTCTAAGTGTTATTGTTGCAGCCTATGAGGACAATCCAGTCAGCTATTTTTGAATCTGGAAGCGTGGAAAAATACAGTTTTTTAAAAAAACATACCGCTTATTGCCTTCCATTTAACTCACAAACAGCTAACCTTCAAACTTTCTTGCTAAGTGACTATGACTTTAATGAGTATGGAAATGTTCGTGCATGGATGTATTATAGGCAGCACCGCTGCCAATTGTTAAGGTCACCCAACAGTTCTCACTACAAGACCCTGGTTTCTGCTGCTTATACCTTTGACAAATGTAAACTGTTTCAACTGAAATTTTTGATACTGAGTGTCTGCCTAAGGTTGAATTTTTGAGGGAAAGTTTCAGCTAAAATGGTCCAACTGAGAAAGAGATTAGGGAAAATATAATGCTTTGCCCAAATTTAAAAACAAAACAAAACTGATAACTGTTTAGTTGAGAAACTCTGGCACCTCCATTATTTGGCACAGGGACTTGAAATTTGACGGGGGGTGGGCGGGGGGAGGAGAGAAGAGGAATGAGCCTGTTGGTGTCCTTAAGAAAATCCACCCAAATTTGGCCAAGTCATAAGCCTCTGAAAAATCTCATGTTGCACACTCTCAGTACCTACTCGTTAGAATTTGGCAGATAAATTCTCTGCAGATGCCATGTGCATCAAGCATGCTCCATTTCCGCATAATCCCCATGTGCGGATCAGGTGCACATGTGCCATTCCCTGAGCAGTCTAAATCACAGAATCATAGGGGGATGCAGGGCCTGAGCAGGATTGTTCCTGAAATTGCTCTTTCTGGGTGCAGGGAGCCTGTCTCTCCTGTGAGATCAGTGCTCCCTCTGCTGATGCCCAGGCAAGTGCACAGGAAAAGGAGAAGGCAGCCAGATTCAAATATGGAGCAGGCAGAGGGGAAAGAGATGGAGGGGGGCGGGGATAGGAATTGGGTGGGATGGGGTTAGGAGCAGGAGCTGGCAGAAGATGAGGGGAGAGGCAATGGCTGGAGATGAGAGAGGAGTGGCGATGGGGACATGGGTAGGAGCTGGGGATGGGGTAGGAGTGGATGAAGAGGGGTGGGAAGTAGGAGGGGACAGGGTAAAGAATTGGGTGTGGGGCAAACAAGCTGGGGTCAGGGTGCATAGTAGCAGGGGAGGGAGCAGGGCAAATGTTGGGGAGGGAGAAATAGGACAGAAGGGAGAGGCTGGTGGGGACAGGGGCAGAAGGGTCTGGAACCACTAGAGCATCCTCCCCTCTGGAGTCCCTGGCTGGTGCTCAGAAAGTCACATAAACCAAACTTTTCACTCTGTGAGCACTCACAACCGCAATGGAAGTCCGTGGGGCTGTGCTTTTGACAGATAAGGTGCAATAAAAATGCTAAGTATTCTGAAAATCAGGCCCTTGGGCGTCTCAAACTCGGTACCGCAAATAAATGGATACTTCTGATAATATTGGCTTTCATGTCTGCGTCTCAGTTCCCCATCTGTCAAATGGGAATAATACCAACCCCTGATCTCACAGGTGTGTTGTGAAGATACAGTCATTAATGCTGTAAGCAAAGATACATCAAGGGAAAGCTCATCACAAAATTAATAATTCTGTATTCAGCACAGGGTTTGGACGGTGAGCAGTAAATGCTGCATGGGGGCCGCCCATTGAACGATGAGGATTAAAAGATATCGAATAGCTGCTACCCATTCTGTGAGGGCCATCCATTGTGTACACTGAATGAGCCAGGGGGCCTGTGGAAAAACAAGTCATGAGATCATGTAATTCATGGCTGTATCACAATTAAGCTCCTTTATTTTCAGTATTTAGCGATTTTCTTCCAAAAGTACCCAGGTTTTGGAAAAGCCACTCTTCGGGCATTACCAATTTTCACCTGGATTTTTTGCAGGGGAAGCAGTCAAGTCTGGGGTCAGGAGGGTGCTCATGTGGGGGGTGCAGCCGTATGCACAGAGGAAACGGATGGGGCTGTGCTGAAGGGCCGGGGTCAGATGGGCAGTGGAAGATTGCACCTTGTGTGTACTTGCCCCATTTCTGGACGGAGCTTCTGGGGGGAATGAGATGGGGAGGGAACCAGGTCCCAACAGCCAAGACCACCCAAGTGCTCCACCCTGTGAGTGCCTGTGTCTCTCCCCCAGCTTGCCCACTGCCCTTTATTTTCAGTTTTTACCAATTTTCCCTTGTTTTCTTAATTTTTGCATAAACACTGATAAATTCCTGAGGAGCTGATCTTGAAAACAAAGGTCTTAATGATAATGAAGATGCACAAACGAACCAATTTAAAGTTGCAAGGGAAACCTTAACCCTGGCATTTCCGAGCCTTTGAATGCTTGACTTTGGACCCTAAATGTTCATTAAACACAGATTTTCTTTCACATGTAATATATAGACATGCACATAATATACAGATATTAATGCAAATGCATATATAAACATACAGACCTGTGTAAATGTGCACAGAGATATCTGTACATAGTGCCTATAGCTGTGGTTATGTATGTGTGTGTCCTGAAAATGTTCCACTTTCCTTTTCCTATTTTAAGTTCTGATCAAGGTTCACTCATGTGAAATAAATACCTTGCTTTAATTTAGGTTTTATGTTTGCTGTTAAACTTGTAAAGAAAACATTAAACGTTTCACAGTAGAACACAAAAATTTTATATCACCAACCAAGTCAACTTTGGCTTTTTTCCTTTAAGTAAGTTTGTTTTTCTAATATAAAACTAATATGACATAATGTATAATCTAATTTGGAAATTACAATTTACTTGGAAGGATTATGCTGCCAGCCAATACCAACAAAGAAAGACATTATTTGGGAATGTTTCTTTTCCTTCATAACGTGGTTGATAATTTATTTTTCCTTCAGAAGATTACTTTTCTCTTTACAACATTTCCTGTCCGTGTGATTTGCATTAGGATTAAATAATATGTTCCATGCTTAACATATGCACCAAAGAAAGTAAAGTTTTCCTTGAATTAAAATAAAGGTGCAAATTACAATCTTATTATGGAGTATAGTCTACTTACTTTGCAATGAAGTGTGTTGATCAGTTTCAGATGGCTTGATGATAATGGCTTTAGTTGCACTGATGGTATTTACTTAAAGGGGAAAATTGAAATTGGTAGATTTTAGATCTTGTATGAATCAAGGCTACTGTAAGGCTTAGAACAGGAGAAGCTGAAAAGCAGATAATCCAGCTGTGATGATTTCTACTAACACCGAACTATCATGTTGACTTTCTTAACTGCACACCTTTAAACACCCCCACAATGTGTTGCATTGCATCACAGGGACAGAGCATTGCTAAGGAACTTTCTATTGTTAGTGGCTAGTGGGGGCGTGTTTGTCAGTTACATTTTGTAACTTTCCATATCTTCTGCAGATGTGGGGAAAAAGCGATGTTCGGCTAGCATGGAGCTATGCAGAGAAGGGTTTGGAACAAGAGGTGTACTTAGTAACTGGAACATGTTTGCATTTGGCAGAACACCTGAAAAATGCAATCTCTAGGTCAAGTGGATAAAATTAGGCACAAAGGACCCATTTTGTGAAGAATTTACCATCTTGTACTAAACACGGCATGGACTACATAAGAGTGCTCTTTACAGAACTGCTGCATCTCTTTTGACCACCAAAGGTTCATTCAATAAAGCCTTTCCTGATTTCTTCTATTAGAATAGCAGATTTTACACTGAGAGCTAACCTCAGTGCTAAAAGAAAAGGAGTACTTGTGGCACCTTAGAGACTAACAAATTTATTAGAGCATGAGCTTTCGTGAGCTACAGTTCACTTCATCGGATGCATTTGGTGGAAAAAACAGAGGAGAGATTTATATACACACACACAGAGAACATGAAACAATGGGTTTCATGTTGCAACAAAGCCCGTTGCCAACTCTGTCCACATATCTATTCAGGGGATACCATCATAGGGCCTAATCACATCAGCCACACTATCAGAGGCTCGTTCACCTGCGCATCTACCAATGTGATATATGCCATCATGTGCCAGCAATGCCCCTCTGCCATGTACATTGGCCAAACTGGACAGTCTCTACGTAAAAGAATGAATGGGCACAAATCAGACGTCAAGAATTATAACATTCAAAAACCAGTTGGAGAACACTTCAATCTCTCTGGTCACTCGATCACAGACCTAAGAGTGGCTATCCTTCAACAAAAAAGCTTCAAAAACAGACTCCAACGAGAGACTGCTGAATTGGAATTAATTTGCAAACTGGATACAATTAACTTAGGCTTGAATAGAGACTGGGAATGGATGAGTCATTACACAAAGTAAAACTATTTCCCCATGGTATTTCTCCCCCCCACCCCACCCCCCACTGTTCCTCTGATATTCTTGTTAACTGCTGGAATTAGCCTACCTTGCTTGTTACCATGAAAGGTTTTCCTCCTTTCCCCCCCCTGCTGCTGGTGATGGCTTATCTTAAGTGATCACTCTCCTTACAGTGTGTATGATAAACCCATTGTTTCATGTTCTCTGTGTGTGTGTATATAAATCTCTCCTCTGTTTTTTCCACCAAATGCATCCGATGAAGTGAGCTGTAGCTCACGAAAGCTTATGCTCTAATAAATTTGTTAGTCTCTAAGGTGCCACAAGTACTCCTTTTCTTTTTGCGAATACAGACTAACACGGCTGCTACTCTGAAACCTCAGTGCTGTTACAGATAATACAATAGATGGTCTTGTGGTTAAAGCACAGAGATCTGGGAGCAGAAGATCTTGGAGCAGCTCCCAGCTGTGTCACAGACTTCCTGCTTGACCTTGGACTAGTCACTTAGCGTCTCCGGGCCTCATTTTTCCATCTGTAAAACGGGGATAATAATGTTTCATTTTGCCCATATTTTGTCTGTCTTGTCTATTTAAATTGTAAGTTCTTTGGGGCAGGGCCTGTCTCTTATTAAGTGTGTATACAGTGCCTGGTGCAATGGGCCTAGACCACAGTTGGGAACCCTGGGCATTACCTGTAAAATAAATAGGAGTATTGTAAGTGGCTGTTGTTGTATGTGTGAAATGTAGTGGTATGAGTAAGCATAGAATCAAATAAAGTAAAAAGCTTAAATGAACCAAACTGTACCAGAGAATTTCTCTGGGTAGTAATTCCATGCTCTAATAATAAGAATATAGCAGTAGGGGCATATTACTGACCATCTGCCCAGGATGGTGAAACCGTGAAATGCTCAAGGAGATTAGAGAGACTATACAAATAAAAAATTCAATAATAATAATGCAGGATTTCAACCATCCCCACATTGATTAGGTACATGTCACTTCAGGAAGGGAGGAAGAGATAAAGTTTCTTGACACCTTAAATGACTGCTTCTTGGAGAAGCTCATCCTGGAACCCACAAGAGCAGAGGCTATTCTTGATTTAGTCCTAAGTGGAGCACAGGATCTGGTCCAAGATGGTGAATATAGCTGGACCGCTTGGTAATAGTGGGGAAAACACCACAGAGGTCCAACACTGTAGCATTTAATTTCAGAAAGGGGGACTACACAAAAATGAGGAAGTTAAAGAGAAATTAAAGGTACAGTGCCAAAAGTGAAATCCCTGCAAGCTGCATGGAAACTCTTAAAAGACACATTAATAGAGGCTCAACTTAAATGTATACCCCAAATTAAAAAAACATAGTAGGAGAACCAAAAAAGAACCACTATGGCTAAACAACAAAGTAAAAGAAGCAGTGAGAGTCAAAAAGGCATCCTTTTTAAAAGTGGAAGTTAAATCCTTGTGAGTAAAATAGAAAGGAGCATAAACTCTGGCAAATGAAGTGTAAAAATATAATTAGGAAGGCTAGAAAAGAATTTGAAGAACAGCTAGACAAAGACTCAAAGTAATAGCAAATTTTTTTTTAAGTACATCAGAGGCAGGAAGCCTGCTAAACAACCAGTAGGGCCACTAAAAGATCAATATGCTAAAGGAGCACTCAAGGACGATAAGGCCATTGCAGAGAAACTAAATGAATTCTTTGTATCAGTCTTCGTGGCTGAGGATGTGAGGGAGATTCTCAAACCTGAGCCATTCTTTTTCGGTGACAAATCTGAGGAACTGTCCCAGATTGAGGTGTCATTAGAGGCGGTTTTGGAACAAATTGGTAAACTAAACAGTAATAGGTCACCAGGACCAGATGGTATTCATTCAAGAGTTCTGAAGTTCAAATGTGAAATTGCAGAACTCTAACTGTAGTCTGTAACCTATCATTTAAATCAGCTTCTGAACCAAATGACTGGAAGATAGCTAATGTGACGCCAATTTTTAAAAAGGGCTGCAGAGGTGCTCCTGGCAATTACAGACTGGTAAGCCTGACTTCAGTACCGTGTAAATTGGTTGAATCTATAATAAAGAACAAAATTGTCAGACACATAGATGAACATAATTTGTTGGGGAAGAGTCAACAAGGTTTTTGTAAAGGGAAATCATGCCTCACCATTCTACTAGAATTCTCTGAGGGGGGCAACAAGCATGTGGACAAGGGGGGTTCCAGGGGATATGGTGTATTTAGATTTTCAGAAAGCCTTTGACAAGGCCCCTCACCAAAGGCTCTTAAGCAAAGAAAGCTGTCATGAGATAAGAGGGAAGATCCTAGGAAACAAAGGGTAGAATTAAATGGTCAGTTTTCAGAACAGAGAGAGGTAAATAGTGGTGTCCCCAGGGGTGTGTACTGGGACCAGTCCTAATCGACATATTCATAAATGATCTGGAAAAAGGAGTAAATGGGGAGGTGGCAAAATTTGCAGATGATACAAAACTGCTCAAAGAAAAGGAGTACTTGTGGCACCTTAGAGACTAACAAATTTATTTGAGCATAAGCTTTCGTGAGCTACATCAGATGCATTTGATGAAGTGAGCTGTAGCTCACGAAAGCTTATGCTCAAATAAATTTGTTAGTCTCTAAGGTGCCACAAGTACTCCTTTTCTTTTTGCGAATACAGACTAACACGGCTGCTACTCTGAAAACTGCTCAAGATAGTCACGTCCCAGGCAGACTGAGAAGAGCTACAAAAGGATCTCACAAAACTGGGTGACTGGGCAACAAAATGGCAGATGAAATTCCATGTTGATAAATGGAAAGTAATCCACATGGGAAAACATAATCCCAACTATACATATAAAATGATGGGGTCTAAATTAGCTGTTACCACTCAAGAAAGAGATATTGGAGTCATTGTGAGTAGTTCTCTGAAATCATCCACTCAATGTACAGCGGCCGTCAAAAAAGCAAACAGAATGTTGGGAATCCTTAACAAAGGGATAGATGATAAGATAGAAAATATCATGTTGCCTCTGTATAAATCCATGGTACGCCCACATCTTGGATACTGTGTGCAGATGTGGTTGCCCCATATCAAAAAAGATATATTGGACTTGGAAAAGGTTCAGAAAAGGACAACAAAAATGATTAGGGTTATGGAACGGCTGCTGTATGAGGAGAGAGACTTTTCAGCTTGGAAAAGAGACGACTAAAAGGGGATATGATAGAGGTCTATAAAATCATAACTGGTGTGGAAAAAGTAAATAAGGAAGTGTTATTTACTCCTTCTCATAACACACGAACTAGGGGTCACCAAATGAAATTAATAGGCAGCAGGTTTAAAACAAACAAAATGAAGTATTTTTTCTCACAATGCACAGTCAATCTTTGCCAGAGGATGTTGTGAAGGCCAAGACTATAACAGGGTTCAAAAAGAACTAGATAAATTCATGGAGGATAGGTCCATCAATGACTATTAGACAGGATGGGCAGGGATGGTGTCCCTAGCCTCTGTTTGCCAGAAGCTGGGAATGAGCTTGATGATTACCTGCTCTGTTCATTCCCTCTGGGGCACTTGGCATTGGCCACTGTCGGAAGACAGGATACTGGGCTGGATGGACCTTTGATCTGATCCAGTATGGCTGTTCTTATGTTCTTATAAAGCTCCTCATCCTGGTATTTGCAAATTACAGAATGGTTTTGTTTACTGTTCTTATTTGCAAAAAAGAAAAGGAGTACTTGTGGCACCTTTAGAGACTAACAAATTTATTTGTTAGTCTCTAAGGTGCCACAAGTACTCCTTTTCTTTTTTGCGAATACAGACTAACACGGCTGCTACTTTGAAAACTGTTCTTATTTAGTTCAAAATTAGTTCAAAGCTGATTCTTTATGTGGCTGATCCAGTACTCATGGAAGTTGGCTGGTGTTCCCGCTGATTAAACTGGGAACTAGACCATTCTGTAAGTATGTGCTTCACGTTGTAGTTTCTTCTCTTGGAACCTGGCAGATACCTCAATATCATAGTAAACTATCAACAAGGAAAGTTTAAGGTAATACCTTAAAGGATGTTTTCTGGATATTTTTCTAAAATATAGCTTCTCATCCACCCAACACATTCCACCCCTTAAAAGTTGAAAAGTGGACTCTCTGTAACTACTGATATTTTTCTCTCCCCTTTTTCCTTTGCACAGTGATTTCTTATTGTAGAGTTCTTGTCAGGGCCATAATGGGTGCTGCCTTTTCTTTATAAAAAGCACAAACACTGAGCTCTGACAATGATGCCCTCTGTGATTTTAGTAAGTTATTTGACCTTCTCTGTGGCCCAGTTTCCCTCGTTGTTGTTTTTTTGTATTGTATTAGCTCCTAGAGTCTTCCACGGATCTTAGGGCCCTTTTGTGCTAGGAGCTGTATATATAGTAAGAGACAGTCCCTGCCTCAAAGACTTTACAATCCAAATAGACAAAATCAATTATGGGAAAAAGGAAGCATTGTTTGCTCCATTTTTCAGATGGGCTTCAAGGCACAGAGAGGTTTAAGTAACTTGCATAAGGTCACACATGAAGTTTGGAACTGAACCAAGAATGCTTGAGTCCCAGTCCAATGTCTTCACCAGAATGCCATCCTTTATCTCAGCCTGATCATATCTACACCCCATACGCTCACTAGCTAATAGTGGTATTTTTTAAAATAGCTGTTTAGTACTAACTTGAAAACCGCTACTAAATGCAGAAGGGAGCTTTTGTTTCAATACAAAGAATTCCCCTCTGGATCCATTGTGGCTGATGTCTTGTGTTAGCTGAGTTCTTGTATCCGCAGTGTGCCAAAAGAGGACTATGCATGGTGGCAGACCGTGAAGATCAGTGCATTTGCAGTTTGTCATTTCCAGTCTTAATGGCTGGAATAAAAAAAAAAATGATGTGGAGAAAAGCCGAAGGGTATGTCTTCTATTGACTGAATGTGGCTTTGTGTGGGGTATGCGCTGAGGCTTAATCTAAACGTCTATCTCGGCAGCATCCAGGGATTTAGGTTGGATTCATGAGGCTGTGCTGTGTATTTGGAAAATGAGTCTGGACACGGTGAAACACCCTACAGTATAGCCCACCATAAAAGATCCGTATCGGGTTCCCTGTGTGGCATTTGAAGACTATAAACATGTTGCCATGATTTGCTATGTTTCCTGAGAATTTACAGGAAAAGCGGCTTTTTTAGGAGAGTGCCATATTGAGATTGACAATTTGATGTAAACCATGGCCGGGTATCCAATGTGCTGTTTAATGCAATTCCCTGTTCGTCAGCTGTAACCAATTAAACTTTTCATTGTGTTAAATGACACCAACATGATTCCCTTCGACGGAGCTGTTGCTAATATTACTTTACACAGGCTTCCTCATGTGAGAGCTAGCATGAGCAATGTCATCTGTACAAGATTCAAAGGGCCTGAGTCTCCTCTCACTACGGTTGGTGTTAAATAGGAGTCAAATTAGTGCAAAATTTATCATGCCGAGATCAGGCTCAGGGTTATCACTAAACTGTTATATGGTAAAGCATTTAGCTGTGATTTGGAACAGGGATGTTTAATATAAAGCTCTTACTTAAAGCAGGAAAGGCTTTGTCTCAGCAGGGGACAAATGCCCTCACCACCCTGAAAATGTAATTGTAGGGTTGTACTCATTGCTGTGATCTGGTCTGTACTTTGTCAATCCTCTAGGCAATGGTGGCTCCAGTTACAAGGGTTAGATAAGACCAGTTAGTTCACCTTAGCCACATGTGAACGGTACTTGAAAAGGATCTGCTCCTGCCATGCTTATGTAACACCAACAGATCCTGGTCATTGGCAGGCAGTATTGAACCTGGGACTTCTGGAGCCAAATGCATGAGCCTCTACTGCATGAGCGAAAAGCCACATAACTCTTAGCTAACTAAGGCTGAAGCAGACTCATTAATCTCTAAGTGGTCTCGGTGCCACTGGAGGGGGACAAAGCACCACACTCAGGAGGTAAGTAGTTCTTGCTCACACAGTTACGCTGAAGTCAGTTGCAGTACCTACATGGTTAAGGACAACTCAGGAAAGGGATGAAGGATCGGAAACTTGGAAGGGTCCCTAAGCTCTCTTTCCAGTGTCTTTTACCAGTGGGATTTCTGAGTCAGGTTCATGTTTGCTAGTGATACTGCTAGTGACTGATCGTAGAGAGGCAGTGGACCATGCTGTGCCATGCAACCCAAACCAGGGCCTTCAGTGAATTTCAGTCCAGGATTTTCACATGGGGTATAACTCGTATCACCCACAGAGAGCCTGAGCAATGAAATGTTACAAAGGCTGCAATGTACCTTCCCTCTCACAGCCACTACTGCTGCCAGATAGAATCTATCTCTACATCACTTGCCTGAGGCTTTAGGGCCATCAAATCCATGTAATCGACATGCTCCTTAAGCAGCCCTCCACTCTGGTCTATGCAAGGAAGGCACAGAAACCCCCGCTGTAGCATGCAAGTAGTATAGAGGCACCCATGTGTGGTCTTCCTACTGGTGCCTCCCTGCTGCACATTCCCAGATCAGGGATTCAGTAGTGCCTGGGGTTTGTACAGAGAAGCAGGATGCATCTCCTCCTACATGGCAGGTGGAAACATCTCAGAATGATCCCTCCCTCTCTTTTGAGAGTTGGGCTTAATGTGCCTCTGGGAGATTGTTTCGACTTTCTGTTTGTTCTTAGCTGTTTTAAAGGTTCGTAAGCACATTGATTTGTGGATGAGGACCCAGGGATTTGATGTATGGGAAACTCTACAATTTGTCAAATGTTTCTCATTTTTGAACTTTCTCCAGCTAGGCTCCACCTCCCTAGCCTTTTCTTTAGGTGGGTTCTTTAATTTTGTGACTTTGCTCTGCCGTTATTTCACGGCAAAGTTGTTGCATTTACAAAGTGAGATTCTGGCTTATTTTGGATAGTCCTTTGGAGGGTTTGGGAGAAATCTGGCTACCTTTGCTCTGCAGTTGATGATCTCGCTCTTGATAAGAATAAATGAAAGTACTTCACTCCTGGGTGTCATAAAGAAAACCATTAAATCCCAGCTCCAATGGAGGAAGCGAATCAATACTTTACAAAAGTGGCCTCGTTTCCTCTGAGTTTGTCTCTCAGGCAGCTTCCCAACCTAGATTTAAATGCATCTTCTATACTGTGCATTGACAAAGGTGGACCTCACAAAGGTGAAATAATGCTTCAGAACAATTCGAAGATCTATATTCCTGTGAATGAGATTTATGTCTGAGCAGACCCATGTAGTTCCTTTGATATCAATGGCAATGCTCATGTGAGTAATGACGAGAGCTGGCTGAAAATTTTCAGACAAAACATTTTTCAACTGAAATTGACTTTTTGACAAAATGGATATTTTCAGTAAAAATAAATTTTTGTCAAACATGTTCAAGTTTCCATCAAAAGCTAGAAACAGATGATGCTTAGGTTTTTGGAAACTGAAAAGGTTCATTTGCCAGAAATGGAGCAGGGTTGGATTTTTGGTTGCTGAAAACCGAAAAAAAAAATCGCTTTTCAGTTTTTCAGTGGAAACCTCAACATTTTCAACAAAAGACAAATAAATCCATTTTTGTCAAAAATTTTAATGTGGGGGGGAATGAATCATTTTCTAGCCAATTCTAATAATGACTAGGACTGGTGGGATTATTCATTATGAATAATTTATTAGAAAAAGGTGGGGCCAAATTTTGATCTGATGTCAGGGCAAAATTTCTGTTGAGTTCAATGAGAGTTCAGTGGGACCAGTATTTGCTCCCTTTAGTGGTTCTTTTGGTTGCAAAAGGGGGGTTTCTTGTCCATAGTATGAGGTCTATGCACTGCTCATGTCTCCTGAGTGTGGTCAGTTTCACCATTTGAATTATTGTTCTGTGTTTGTACAGCACCTAGCACAATGGAGTCTGGCCATTGACTGATGCTTCTAGATGCTACCGTAATATAGATAGATAGATAGATAAATAAATCTGCAAACAGATTGACTCTTCACAAGAGCCTAGTTCGATAAAAATGCAATGGTAAAATCCCCTTTAGCCCTGCCTATGCCAGAATTCCATGTAGGGAGGGGCCTGAATCAGAATCTGATAGCCAAATACATCCACATTTTGGATCTGGATGGATCTGAACATAGGCACCAACTTCCTCTTTATCCGAGGGGTACTCAAAGCCCCCTCTGCCCCAGACCCACCCCCACTCCACTTCTCCCTCCAAGAATGTCAGAATTTTGCAGCTTGATCCATCTCAGAATTGGCAAGCGTTTTCAGAATTGTTTTTGTGTGCAGTACAGATGTGTGAGCTAAGACATTTAAAGCACATTGTTTCTGATCGTATTTACATACTGCTACCACAGACTGCACGACTGTGTGGAGCGGCAGGTCACTTTTCCTTGGGCAGCTGTCATAGGATTTCTAAATGATCTCTTACAGAAAAAAAAAAGAAAAAAGGCAGTTTTACCAAGTGTGACTGTAATAAAGCCCATTTTCTGGATAATGGACATAGTTTTAAAGGTTAACATTGGAAGCTGAGTTTTCCACAAAAGAATAAAGATCACAGTTTCTGAAGGGACAATTCACGTAGCTGGAGTTGCGTAGCGTAGGTTGACTTACCGCAGTAGTGTAGACATAGCCTATCTGAGCACTCTACTCTGGAAACAGTGTGGCAAGAGCTTAGTATTGCAGAGGAATCTTGGGGTTGGTTTCAATACACTTCCCCATGCTGAAATCAATGGGCCCTACTTCTGGAGTATGCTTCTACTCAATGCAAGTAAGGATACCTAAATCTGGCCCTTGATAATTTGAGTAGGAGAGACGCATTATGAGAGACTGAAATTTATGATATAGCAAAGATGTGCTTTTTTTTTTTTTAAATTAAGGTCAGGCTCCTGCATCACAGAACATGGTTTTATTAATTTCTTTGGCAAGAATTGTTTAGTTTTTAATTATTTTTAAGTCTTCACAGTGTATTAGAAAATGTTCAGCAGTGCGTTTTGTAAAACCAAATGATGTCATTGTCATATGACACTTTGCAATAGCTCTCTGCTATGAAACTTTGCAGAGAAGTTGGGAGATACTTCAGTTTTTAGTTGTGCAAATCATAGGAGATACAGAATAGAAAACTGTGTTTGCTACATTCTGCTGTATTTTGGATTTGGCATGAGTTTGCGTTAGCCTGGATTTTCTTTAATTTTCTTGTACTGATGGCTGTGTGTTCAGAAGGGTGCTTTCTTTTTTCTGGGTGTCCTTTGTACCCCCAATATAGCTGCGGCCAAAAATCCAAGTCAGGCATTGGAGGTATAGCTACTCTGATTTGTGGGTGCAATTCATTTTGTGACTGCAAATAAGGAGCTTGGGTCTGACAACACCTGAAAATAATTCCCCTAAATGAGGCACTGAAATAAGATGATTTTGCAAAGTACACGGTTATCTAGGACACCTGTGATCCATATAGTGAATAGAAAATTCTTTGTTAGTCAGTTAAAACAGAGGTCTTATTTCAGAGAGACGCTTCTTTGTTTTTAGCAAGCAAGATAAACGCTTTTCTTGCTCAGACACATGGTAGAAATGTTTCTTAGCAATCTTTATTCTAAAAATAAGCTGAATCTCTCAAATCATCTGCCCCCAATTTACTCCTGGTTGACCCCAAGACCCTGATCCGTCAGATCAGCCCACATCTGTGCCCACCAGTGAAGAATGTGGCAGATTCAGCACAACATATGGCTGGAGCTGTGCATATGATATTCATGGGAAATGGAAGAAGCACCACTGTTTCCTTCATTCCAAACACCTCCTTGAGCTATATTTGTACCCAGTGCTTACAGAGATTCCAGCATTTCACTCTGCCGTGAATTATGTTCACCAGCCATTAAAAATGAAGCCAGATCTGCTTTGATGCAACTCTTTTCAGATGCTCTTTTTTTTTTTTTAGTTATTTGTTTGTTTTTACATAGAATTTCCCCTGAGTTTTACTAACAAATATATCTTTGGGGATTGGAAAATGCTGAAAATTTTCAAGACTTGACGCTGTGCTCATCACAGGACAAGCCCCCCTGAGATAGAGAATTCATTTTGCACAGTTCTAGGTTTATCCCATTTCCTTTTAAATCCTGAATTTCTCTTATGCTGTTACAACAAGGCAAGGGAAATCTTATTGAATTATTCTCTTGCAAGCCCACTGTAGCAAAGGCCAAGATTTTCACAAGTAACTAGTGATTTTGCATGCCTCCATTTTGGGGTGTCCAACTTGAGAGATCCGGTCTAATCTTCTAGACCCCTTTCAAGTGACACCCAAAATCTCTAATCACTTTTGAAAATCTAGGCCTAAGGACTTGTCTACTCCCAAAAGTTGTACAGATTTAATTATATCAGTATAGTTAAAACAGTATAGCCCTCCCTAGTGTGAATGCAGTTATATTGATATAAAGGTGCTTTATAATGGTGTAGACATTCTCTGTATGGGAAGTGGAATGAGATATACTGGTATATGCACCTTTTTACTGGAATAAATGTGTCCACACTTGGGGTTCTACTGATAGAATTATATCAATAAAAAACCTCATCCCTTAATGAAATAGTTATACTGACACAAAAATTGTGTGTAGGCCAGGCCTAAATACCTACAAAGTGGAGATTTAGGTTTTGGTATTGTGTAATCCCAGTTGGTTTAGAGAACTCTTCCTTGAGCTAACAGATTGCTACAGAATGTTTGGTGTGATTCTCAGCTGCTCTCCGTGGGGTAAAAAACCTGTATAGTAAATAAAGCTTTAAAATGGGGGCGGGGGGGGGAGGGAAGGAAGAGAAAAAGAGGGGGAGGAGGAGAAAGATTGTATCATTTTGGGAGGTAGCATGTGAAGAAATATCTGAGTTTACCCTTGTGTGGTATCTGTTCACCAGCAAGAATGCAAATTGTTGCTTAAATGTTAGTGAAACAAATTATTTTGTGGCCATCAGGAAAAAAACTGTAGATGTAACTTGTGGTTCATTTTTTTTTTTTTGGCTTGATAGTAAGTCTGTTAAAGGGAACTGCATATGCTCAGATGTGGATAGGTTTGGGGCAGTTTGGAGGCAACAAGAAGTATGTTGTTGTTTTGTGTTAAAACTAGATTCAGCCCATTGTATTGATCAGGCCCTTGGTAAACCTCTGATCCAGATCGGGATCTGCATTGAGAACATTTCCAATGCATCCCAAAAGGCCTAGCACAATGGGCCCCTGATCCTTATTATTATTTATATTAATTAGCACTTAGGAGCCCTAGTCATTGACCAGGACCTCATGGTGCTAGGCGCTGTACAAACACAGAACAAAGACGGTGCCTGACCCAAGGAGTTTACAACCTAAATACAAGACAAGAGACAATGTATCGGTTGATGGATACAGACAAACTGACAGGGAACTAAAAGTAGTCAGCATGGTAGACAGTGGTCTCAGCACTACAGCAGCCAACCCATTGTGCAGGTTTTTGAAGGCACCACGACAAAGGAGAGTTTGAAGGAGAACAATGAGATGGCTTTGTTTATATGAAGCCCCTCCCCAGTGTGTGGGACAGCATGGAAGAAAGCGCAAAGGTGCTGTGTTTGAAAATTTAACCAGTGGGCGACGGAACCTGGCACTCTGGGCGGATTGGAGGTGGGAGCATCTTGACAGTAAATGAGAGCTGGTAGGTAGAGTGGGGATAGACTGCGAAAGGCCTTGAAAGTGAAGACAAGAAGATTATGGTTGGTGTGACAGAGATGGGGGAGCCAGTGGAAGGAGGACTGGATAATCTGCAATCTTAGTAAAATTGTATTTAGGAAAACAGAGTGACAAACTTGATCATTTCAAATTTTCAAGGTTCTCTCCCCCAGAAGAGGGCTTCAGACTTACTTTAAAAAAATAAAAAGGAATGGAGGCTGACATTAACTTTGATGTTTTTAGGTCTCCCCACATCAGGCAGGCTTATGGTCGCAGGCTTACCATGCCCCAGTGGCTGTTTCTGTCTAATGTACCGTTTGGTTTGTATGCCTCTAGCTGAACAATGATAATGGCCCTGATCTGAAGCCAGTTTAGAGTCAACTGAGAGTCATTCCATTGTTTTCAGTGGGTTTGGGTTCAGGCCCAATGTACATGTGCAGTTTTCCGCTGTCAGTTCCTAGCATTTATGTCAGACACTGGCAAAAATGAAGGGGATAAATACAGTGCTGACCATTTCAGATGCCAGCTGCATTCTGTGTGAGTGTGAGCATGCTTGTGTATGTAGCAGTGGTATATACCCAGAGATTCCTTCTTGTCTTCTCCTGAATTATATGAGCCTGCAAAGGGAAGACTTAGCATTCTGCTTCTGATCTCAGAAAACATTTTTTCTGAAAGGAGCTGTGAGGATTTCCCCAATGTGCGAAAAGCCTTTCCAGGAACAATCCTCTTAGCTCGATAAAGGAAAAGAGTTAGGGTGTCTTTCATTTATTTCCTGCTTGAAACATCAAGTCAAGCATTTCATCAGCATCTGAGAGTCTTTGCGGAGCCTGTAGTCAGGAGGAAAGGTGAGTCCCAAGAGAGGTGTTCCTAATCTCTCAATGCTAAATTCACACTCTTTAATGCTGAATTACTTATGTTGTCTACAAGGGATTGAAACAACTTTTGTTCCTAGGAAGGGCAGTTAATGGAAGTCTATTGACTACAGTGGATTTTGGATTAGGTCCTCTGTGCTTTTAGAATGGACATTCATTTAAAGCCAGCATTAGCTAGTTCCAGTAGGGGGGAGAAATAGCATTTTGGGAATCTGGATTAGGAAAGGATTAGACAGAAATATAGGACCCAGTATAGCCCTATATATGCTGCCAGTTTTTTGGGGGCTTCTTTAGTCCTAGAGGAACTGTGTGTCATAGAATGCAGATGCTGAATAGCACCTTTAATTGTTTTTTCAGGATTCATTGCTCTAACTCCTGTCTTCTCGCTCAGAGAGTGGAGCCCCTGTCCCACTTGATTGTACTCTGAGTGAAGTGCTAGCTCCTCCTTCACCTGCTGTGTGGTTCTGTGAATAAGGTGCTGGGAGTTGGGATTTCCTGATGCAAAATGCTAATGCAGCCCACAGCTGCAGGAAAGCTGGGTTTCCATTGCCAAGAAATTAATGACACTGTTAGGGCGGAATTTTAGTTTCCACATCAATGAGAGAAGAACTAGATACCTGAGGCAAAAGACCAAAGTCAAGCTATAAAGTAATTAAATTTCTCCTTGTGTTTCATGTGTTTATTTAATTTTAGTGTTTAAAGGGAAAGGTTTCCTCAGCACACCATGCCAGCAACTCTAAAAAAAACCTAATTTTCTTTCTTTACATATATTCTGGCAGGAAAGTTCTGCTTATTGTTCTGGCAGGTTTTTTGCTTTAGCTATTGTCTTTATAGTATGGTTTTAAAACTTGAGGGGAGGCTGGTGGGGAGAAAGGAAACTTCAAAGAACTTGCCACGTCTACCCAGTCACTTTCCATTGAGGACATCTACCGTCAGATCATTAGGAGAGTCCGCAGTCTTGGTGTTTCCATGGGTCTGTATCCTCATTGCTTCGGGATACCCCAATAGTCATGGCCATAAAAGACACCATTTCCCCATCTATCGTTGGCAAGATGACTGAAACTCCTCCTGTCAGTCAGCGGACCACGCATTACTCACCTCCAGGTTGGATTATGGCAAAAATGTACTTAGGTATGGAACCGCAGCCCCTTCAAAAATTTGCAATGGCTTCATAACACAGCAGCCTGTTTGGTCAGGAATTCAGGCCCCCAGTGCTCTCCTCTGGGTTGGATTCAAAATTTTGGTCTTCATCTTCAAAGCCCTACCCAGGATCAGCCCATGTTACCTGTGGGACCACCTTTCTGCCTACGCCATGACCTCCCCTGGCAGCTGGAACATGGAACCATCAACCTCAAGAGGGAAGCTCCTTTCTGCATGGTCACTTGCTGTTGGATTAAACAGCAGCAGGGCTGGTCACTTACACTATAAATGCCCAAAGCTAGATTGTGCCATTAAGTGCAGCCCAGAGCACAGGCCATGATATGTAAACTACACCACCCTAAGAGTCGCTCGATAAAGGATTGTGCCTCAAAGACACCCTCTAGGTCCTCATCCCACCCATACTTACTTCTTGCTCCAGGAGGCAAGTGGAGGGTAGCAGTTTGCTGCTGGCCTATACATTACAGCACTCCCATCTCATTCCCCTGTCGATTTAACTGTACTAATCAGCACAGCGGGAGGGGGAAAGAGTGGAGTTAAGGCTTCACCTGTTTCCTGCCCCCTCTTGCTCCAGGTGAAAAGAGGGGGGAGGAAGCAGGTGCACAACCCCCAAGATCTGGATAATCTGTACAGCTCACTGGTGAGTGTGTGTTGCAGGTCCCCCTTGGTGCCAATCCACAGAGGGTGTGAGTTGTTACAGCCTCCCTGTATTGCAGCTCATGCTTTTAGCTCTGGAGATCAGTTCAATCCCTGGTGGATTGGCCAAGAGCGTGACTGTCACACTTGCCACAGATGTGTGAGGAGGGTTCTTATGCTCCTGCACAGGCGTGCAGTCCAAATCAAAACCCAGCCCTAAATAAGTACCCCGGCTGCAGGCCCCCTCTTCAGGCATTTACCATGGCAGATAAATCTGGCATTTCCAAGTTCTAATTTTACATGAGTGATTCAAAAATACAAGGTGGGTCCTAATTGCACAGCAATATTTTCTTAAAGGTGCACTGACCAATTTTCTGCTACTCTGTTCCATGCCCGAGAGCCTGGTGTTTTCAAGGTGGCTCCGGCCGCAGTCGAAGAGCTCTCATCAGCAACCAGGACGTGCTCAGCACCATGCAGGCCTGGGCCCCGTCTAATTAAAAACACCTCACAGTAAAACACTAGCTCTTTCCATTGCTATGGCGTAGGAGAGCAGCCACACTGCTGCTTTTATTGCATCTGACAGTTATTTACTCTTCTGCTAAATATTTTATTAATGCTGTCAGTCTGCCTTTTGGCAGGTCCTGTTGCCACTGCCTCTTCAGAGGGTAGTTGCTGCCACCGCCCGTTACTGTACTTAGATGCTGAGGTCAGAAATATCAGTTCAAACCACTAGAAATTTCCATCGATGCTCACTCTAAAAAGAAACATCAGCCCTTGCTGGAGCAGTGCATCATAAACAAACACCAGAACTGGTGTAGGTTGTCTCTCACGCTGGAATAATTAGAAGCATATCGATTGCATAGCTTAGAGGGTGAAGAACCCCCTACTCCCATATGCAAAAGCGTGCATAAATCCAAACACATTGCAAATATGCCTACATGCTGGGCATGTTAACTTGACGTTGATGGAATTGCATGTCATAGGAAGGAAAAAAAGCAAAGATAGAAACAAGGCTGTGATCATATCTTTTAATGCATCAGTCGTTCCTAATCAAGTTCACCCGTGTATATATTTTGTATGCTGTTTAACAAAAAGAAACAGAAATATTCAGGGATTTAGTGAAACTGTACAATTACAAATTCACTTGTCTGAATGGAACAACACTGAAAGTGGCACTGCTTTCATCGCATACGCTGAAAAAAGGTTTTGGCTTGCAGTTAATACTTGTAAAGTACTTAGATGCTATACAGATATAGCTATATCCCACTTCTTATCTACACTAGTCAAAATCTTAGGATCTCTTAGAGGAATGAGTGAGTTCTTTTATATCAAAGTGAATTCATTGCCGGTGAAAAGATGTTGCATCAACATCTCTGTACATAAGAATCCTTTATCCACAGAACTGCATGGTCAATAGCACTGCGAGCTTCTGCACTCCATCCCATCAATACTCCTTACCCCGATCTGCAGAGCAGACTGTTCTAGTGAGTTTTGTTATTGAATTGTGATGGTAGCTTTTTAGATTAATTCTTGCTGAAATTACAATGCCTATGAGGCTATTTTGGGCTATAGGAAACCTGCATAATCCATGTGATTGAATTCATTTGATGAGATTTGAAGCCAGTCACTTATTGCTAAAGTCCCATTTATATGGTTCTGTAAGATTTATATATGGTACAAAATGCATGTACAAATCCCTACAAGAATGATTTGGTTATGGTAAGGTTGCATTTATAATAGGAAGTCTATTATATAGTCTTGAAACCACCACCTTTCCATAGAAGTGAAAATCACTTATATAAATTACTGAGATAGTGGGATATTTCAAACCAAGGTATGCTGACGGAAACTTTAGAATGAAGTATCTGCATAAATTATTATTAGGCAGAATCTGAAAACAAGTACCTTTTGCAAAGCAAATCAGTGGGAGTCTTTCTATTGTCTTCAGTGGGCGTTGAATCTGCCCTCCAATGGACTGGTGATCCTGAAGTCTACCAAGGAAAATGGAGATGGGGTTGTCTAAGCAAATTATCTTGTTGCTGGACATTGATTGCAGTGGGATTGCATCAGCCAAAATTGTGACCCCTTATTCCTTGTCTAATGCTGTGTGAAAGGGGGGGTTACATGGGCAGGAGTGTTCTGTAGATGTGCATTGCTTGAAAGATTTCAATATGGTCTTCATCTGAAAATTCAGGTGAAATGCTTGTGTATCTGCTGGCAACTTGCTTTGTCTTTCAGCTCCTTTTTTTCGCATGTAGCCCTTACAGCCCTGTGATAGATCTTTGGGAAGAGAGATAGGACAGGATGGCAAAGAAAAGGAGATCTGCCTAATACTAACATGGCATCAACGCAGAGGTCCTATTGAAATCAAATTGGAGGTTGCAGAGGATTTACGGGTGATCAGGCCCAAAGATTTTAAGCCTGGTCTAAGTTTACTTGGTTCTGCCTTAGCGCAGGGTCTGGACTAGATCCATGTTTCTCAGTGACCAGTCCGGAGACCAGTGCTGGTACCTGAGATTTTCCTGACACCATTTAGGAAGGCAGCAAGACAGTCCTTGGTATCAGAATGGTTGAGAAACACTGGGCTAGATGACCTCCTGAGGTCTCTTCCAGTCCTACGTTTCTATGGTTCTATACGAAGTGATTATGGTTTATTGTTATGGGATTTTTTTTCCATGTTTGGAGTTAAAACTCCTCATGCCATCGAACACATTTGGGTGCCACAGATGTACCCTGCACATCCAACAACTGGCTGCTCATGTAGAGTCAGTCATCGGATGACTCCTTCCTGTGCAAAGCCCATGGCACAACTGGTTTTAGGTGACCATGTCTATGTATAAAGGTTAGCCCACCATCCATATGCGCTTGTGCTATAGTGATAGCTCAAGTAGTAGAGTCCTGTGTGGAAGGTCCTGGGTTGGATACCCACTGATGACCCTGTATGTGCTGGAACAGAAGACCAAATGCATTAGTCCTACAGTCACGGACAGGATAGTGAAAATCTGGTGCCGGGGAAACCTACTCTTTTAATTCCACCAAGTGGTTACACCTGGGGGAAAATTCAGTAGAGTCATAGAATCATAGAATCATAGAATATCAGGGTTGGAAGGGACCCCAGAAGGTCATCTAGTCCAACCCCCTGCTCAAAGCAGGACCAAGTCCCAGTTAAATCATCCTAGCCAGGGCTTTGTCAAGCCTGACCTTAAAAACCTCTAAGGAAGGAGATTCTACCACCTCCCTAGGTAACGCATTCCAGTGTTTCACCACCCTCTTAGTGAAAAAGTTTTTCCTAATATCCAATCTAAACCTCCCCCATTGCAACTTGAGACCATTACTCCTCGTTCTGTCATCTGCTACCATTGAGAACAGTCTAGAGCCATCCTCTTTGAAACCCCCTTTCAGGTAGTTGAAAGCAGCTATCAAATCCCCCCTCATTCTTCTCTTCTGCAGACTAAACAATCCCAGCTCCCTCAGCCTCTCCTCGTAAGTCATGTGCTCTAGACCCCTAATCATTTTTGTTGCCCTTCGCTGTACTCTTTCCAATTTATCCACATCCTTCTTGTAGTGTGGGGCCCAAAACTGGACACAGTACTCCAGATGAGGCCTCACCAGTGTCGAATAGAGGGGAACGATCACGTCCCTCGATCTGCTCGCTATGCCCCTACTTATACATCCCAAAATGCCATTGGCCTTCTTGGCAACAAGGGCACACTGCTGACTCATATCCAGCTTCTCGTCCACTGTCACCCCTAGGTCCTTTTCCGCAGAACTGCTGCCGAGCCATTCGGTCCCTAGTCTGTAGCGGTGCATTGGATTCTTCCATCCTAAGTGCAGGACCCTGCACTTATCCTTATTGAACCTCATTAGATTTCTTTTGGCCCAATCTTCCAATTTGTCTAGGTCCTTCTGTATCCTATCCCTCCCCTCCAGCGTATCTACCACTCCTCCCAGTTTAGTATCATCCGCAAATTTGCTGAGAGTGCAATCCACACCATCCTCCAGATCATTTATGAAGATATTGAACAAAACGGGCCCCAGGACCGACCCCTGGGGCACTCCACTTGACACCGGCTGCCAACTAGACATGGAGCCATTGATCACTACCCGTTGAGCCCGACAATCTAGCCAGCTTTCTACCCACCTTATAGTGCATTCATCCAGCCCATACTTCCTTAACTTGCTGACAAGAATGCTGTGGGAGACCGTGTCAAAAGCTTTGCTAAAGTCAAGAAACAATACATCCACTGCTTTCCCTTCATCCACAGAACCAGTAATCTCATCATAAAAGGCGATTAGATTAGTCAGGCATGACCTTCCCTTGGTGAATCCATGCTGACTGTTCCTGATCACTTTCCTCTCCTCTAAGTGCTTCAGGATTGATTCTTTGAGTCCACAGGCCCAGCACGGGTGTGGAGTGCTCAGTGTCCTAAAAGGCCTGAGGGTTGAGGGGATCCCAGCACCATGGCGAATACCCTGATTGTGTGGATGAATTCCTCCTCCAGGCTCCTCAGCAGACTGCTCCCCAATCACAACGGCATTTATGCTGTGCTACTATTAGCTCACTGCCCCCATGCAGGAGAAGAGTCGCAGCAATCACCAGGAGAAGCATTAACTCTCGGCTGAGCTCATCTGTGATGGTGCTGCAGTTTTGAGGTGGGGAGGATGCCACTTAGGGTAGTTCTTTTCTACTACACCTTGCTGCCTTCTCCTATATTTCCACACAGCCCAGTGGCTACGTATTTGGCAGAAGTTGAAAGGAGGCTTAGTGAAATTGAGTTGGGGCGGTACTTGGATTAGCTACTTGCTCCTCTATGGGACCCCACTGTTATTTTCCTTGCAATACACCATGGGGAAGGAGAATATGGACCACAGGAATTAGCAAAAGCAAGAACCTAGTAGATCATCTAGACAGTGGATTATTCCCTACAGTCTATTACCTAGTGATTTGTCCAGTCCAAGTTTAAATGAGCCAAATAACTATACAGGAAATTTCACATTATGCTCATTCTTTACTTTCTTCTTGTAAGTAGATTAGAAACATTGTGACAGCAGTTGTTATTATTATTATTGCTATCACCTCTAAGAATGTTTCATGAAACTGAATTTGAGTTTTTGGTTTGAGTAGGATTTTGTGTATGTGTGTGCTTGAAACTGATAAGATACAAAACTATTTTAATGGCTGGCGCATTTAGAGGGAAGCATGGTTCCCTGAAATCACATGTTTAGGCACCGCTAATACAAATAAACGCAAAGCAGGTGTTGCAGACAGGAAGCATATAGTTTACAGAAACACTGTTTTCTTTGGAAATGTGACCGTTAGAAATTTGTGTGGTAAAATGTGTTTAATTCCCATGATAGGAAAGTACAGAACTAGCAAGAAAACCAGAATTCTGCTAGTATGTGTCTTTAGTAGTTGTGTAAAAACTAAATATTATGATAAGTTTGCCTCTTGTTGACATCATATACTTAAAGGAAAATTTACTCTAAGTTAATATACTCTATATCCTATTCCCCTTTCATCTCCAGTTACTTATCACTGTTGACCATTAAAATATTTTTTATCTTGTTCCCAGACAGTGGGATTGATTCATTTTTATTTACTACCTGTACTAAAGACATTCTGATCCATCCGTGTAACATTTTGTCTGTAATTAACAGTTCTGCTTTATTACTAAGAAGCGTATTCTGAATCCACAGAGCTATATCCTCTGCTGGTATAGGTTGTCACTTCAGTGAGTTCAATCCTGCTGTCCCGGTTTACGCCACTTGAAAATTTGGCCTACAGAATTTGGTTTACCTAGGCTTACCTAGATTTTTATTGGTAAATGTCTATTTCACCGTAGAGACCAGGTGGATGAGATAGTATCTTTTATTGGGCCAACTTCTGTTGGTGAGAGAGAAGCTTTTGAAAATTCTCACCCTCCTTGTCTCTTTAATATCCTGGGACCGACATGGTTACAGCTACACTGCATATTTCACTGTACACATGCAAACCGATGAAAAATATTTCCATTGATAATATCAAATTTTACCGCTAGGCAAAGTACAAAAAATGCTGGTTGGGAACTTACTTGACTTGGATATATTTAGTGTGTATATTTTGACATGTGATGTTTGGTTATAAAGCTTTAGCGTTTCAAATCTGAGTGTCTACTGTCATTATATAATTATTGTCTGAGCCCTGCCCTGGTATTTCGCCACCACTGTGAAAACTGAAATAGCTAAAAAGAGAAAACAGATGCTTAAAACTTGTAATTTTGCACAACTGTGAATATGAAAATAGATAAAAATAAGAAGCGATAAAATAAACATTGATGTAATCTGTTGAAATGATAAAAAGATAAAAATTGAATTCTGCCAAACCTAACTATGCCCCAAATCTTCTCCCTAGAGCACACACTGGAGCATCTGGGCGGCGCCCTGGGAACCAGCTCAGGGATTGTGGCGAAGAGAATCCTGCCTCACCACACAGGCGATTTCACCTTCAGAGTAAGTTTCTGGCCGCCATGGTTGCAGAGAGAAGACTGAAAACCTGATTCCTACATGCTTCAGCACCCAAAGGCAAGTACAAAAAACCCCAAATATATTCTTTTTTTTAAATCTCCTATGTTTTAAGCCAATCTTGTGATTTTTTTGAAGGGCCTAGACTCATAATTTTTGAATGCTTGGGGCTGATACTGTAGCAATGATCTAACAATTTTACTAGGCAAGATGGGCGGTGAGTTACAATTACTGCTACTGTTTGGTTACAAAATGTGCACACAGCCAGTCTACGCTAAAACATCCTATTACCTTACTGACCCTCCAACCTCCGCTTGCCCACCTTGTTTCATCTACCTGCCATGTCTGATCTTTTAGGCTGTAAGTTATTTGGGGCAGCGCTTCTCCTTTCTTGTGTGTGTGTGTGTGTGTGTGTGTGTGTGTGTGTGTGTGTACAGCATACTGGGGGCCTGACCTGTTTGAGGACTGTAGACACTACTGTGGTATAAATGATAAATTACACACAAACAAAACTACTTTAAAAGAACGTTAAGGTTACAAAGTTGAGCACTCAGAATATAGGAAATGCCAGTATTAAGGCAGCCTATGACACCGAAATTCAGCCCCCTTATGCATTTGCACAACGATGCAGTCTTTAATTACATGGTCACATACTATTTGTTTCTTCAAGACCCTTGCCTCATTTACTGCCCACTCCTGTCCCATTCTGTTCCCTCCTCTCACCCAGGCTCCCTGCCCCAGTCTCCTTGCACAGTTAGTTCCCATCCCCTGGCTCGATGTCCAATCTCAATCTCCCCCTTGCTGCCACCCAGTTCTAGTCTCCCTCCTGTTCCAGTTTGTCCCCTGCTCCCAATCTCCTTATATAGTCAGTCCCAGTCTCACCCCACCCCTGTGGTCCTTGTTTCAATATACCATTCCCACATCCCCCATGTCCAACTCTTGTCCCCTCTGTCTTTCATTCAAGCTGTTTCCTCTTCCATGCTGATTGGGCAGCAAAGAGTTGCAAAGTGCCCAGGGGAGAGCATTTAGAGCACAGGACAGAGAATCTCTCTATTCTCAATACCTATGTCTGGTGCCACAGTGGCCCCAGAAGCCAGGAGGAACAATTGCAGGATAAATCCTGCACAGGCCTGCAGCCTCATGATGGAGCATGCTCAATGAAGACAGAATCATCAGAGAATTGATGGGCCAAACTCTAACAAGTCTCTTAATTAGCATGTGCAAATTCAGATTTTTCAAAGGCTTATAACTTGGCCAAATGTGGGTGGTTTTTCATGGGGACAGCAAACGGCACATTCCTATCATCCAGGCAACCATTCTGCCAAATTTCAAGTCCCTGCTTCAAAGCCCAAAGGTTCTAGACCTTCTCAAACAATTGGTTGTAAGAATTTATTGTAACATGTGCACAACAAAATACTTTCCCTTAGCCTTTTGCTCAGAAGCATCTGAACCATTTTTGTTGAAACTTACCCAGAAAAATTCAGCCTGAAGCAGATGACCAGCATGGGAAATTTCAGCCCAAATGGTTAAAGCTTGCCAAAGTTATAAACAATTAAAAACAGGATCTCATAATGGGAAGTGTTGGACAACCTTCATGATAGACAGTGCCTGCACCATCCACGATAACAATTTGCTGCGTAGCACCTTCCATCCAAATGGAACCCAAGTCACTGTATCACACAATCCAGATTAGCTCTTTTTAATGGAACAAATGCAAGATGAGATGCATAAAAACACCTTTGTGTTGTTCGGTTAGAGTGGACCGTATGCACAAAATGAAGAACACTGCAAGGGCAGAGTCTTTAGCATTTAAAGGCATCCCTGCCAAAGTGGGTCTTGTTCCTGAAAATGACATACAATATCTGTACTCTACATTGGAGAAAGCTGGCCTAAGAAACAAAAATGAAAACGAATGAGTGCTGATGTTTTGAAAGGTGTCCAAAAGTAACAAAACATGACTCTCCAGGACTGAGTTTTGCCCCTTGTGTGTCTCAACTAGCATGGTTGAATGTGTTAGACCTATCTGAAAATTTTGCTCCAAATGCATAAGAATTAATCTACAGTCATTTCCTTTGCTTTCTTAAACATGAATGAGCATTTTTGTCTCCTCCTCCCCCTATAAATTGCTCCTGGTCAGAGGGGGCATGTTCCGTGTCAAAATCTTGACCGCCAGGATCAAACAAAAAAACCCTTGTGAACTCAAAGTGGAGACAAATAAATGGCTATTACTTTTTTTTTTCTTTTTTTGCCTGGAGTTAAATCTTTTCTCTGTCAACAATATTGACTTTGTTCACTTGGAAGGAAACATAGAGTGAGATTTCTCTAGATGCTGCACAGAAAAAAAAACATTTTGGAAGAAGGAATGAAAAAAGACAGAGGTTACAGGAAATGGTAGACATTTTTTGTTGAATTAAACCATTAGGAGTGACCCAAAAACCAAAGAGAAAGAAAGGAAACAACTGGATACATTTAGGTCACAAGAACCAGCCAAACGGGGAGCTGAAACCAATTATCATAAATGAATGTTTCTCTTTTATTCATGACCACCGTGCATGCTCCCATGATGCTCTCTGTCTTATTACAAAAACAGATGAAACTATTTTGTTTTGTTCTCCTACTTATTAGCTAATGCAACTGTTGGGCCATTTATCAAACACTAACACATGTTGTGATTAATAAGCACAGAGAATTAATCAGTCCTAAAACCCCTTCAAAAACTGGGAATGATGGTGTCTTTCCTATATGTTTGTACAGGATTATGTGATTTAGCCAACAAGCTCCAGTTATGATGCTGTTCATGCATTTTACTCATTAAAAGAGTCTCTGAATCAAATATTTAGGCAAGCTGTAATTACAGTAACTTACATTTCTATAGTGTTTTGCCAAAATACTGCTTACCCCATGCATGAGTGTGCTGGGGGGAAATGGGTAAATATAGCCCTTCCCCAATCAGCAATACGCTGCAGGGGCAGCAATCATTTGGGTGCAGGGGAATATGCAGTTCCTGGAGGTAGGTGGGCTAACATTGGTGGCAGTGGTATTGGCCTCAGAGGAGACATGACGTGGGTGGGGCCAGAGCCTCACCCAATGTGCACCAGCGGAGCTATGCGGGGGAAGAATTCTGGCTACTTTTTTGCAAAGTTCTTTAGCAATTTTCACACCACCCCCTGCACCTAGCTGGCATTTGTCTCTGAGAGGCAAAATGCTGTGAGACACAGCCATTCAGGCAGTGGGCCTCTCCCCATTCGATCCCCGCAACGCAGCTCAGGCTCTAATGAGCCATTGCTGAGTCTGAAGTGTCCCGAACCACTTCACCAAGATTATAATAAACTCACTTGTTAAGTGGAAGAGTGGATGCAAATACAGCCGTTATGCCCGGCAGTGTCCTGCAGAGAATCAGTGCCTGCTCTCCAGTGTGTGAAGAGATAAGGATCATTAGCTAGCCCAATAAAAAGGGGCTTGTTCCTGAAAGAGGAAGCCCTGGATTTTGAACTCTAATAGAGCTGGTGGAAAATTTTCCAGTAGAACAGTTTATTGTTGGACAATGCTGATTCAATGAAATTGAAATGTGGCGTGGAACATATCGAATTAGTCGGAATTTTCTATGAGAAATAATTAAAATGTTTGGAAGTTCACAGTGAAATATTTTAGAATTTTTTTTTTTTAATTTCAAGCTTTTCCTCCGGAGAGAACCAAATTTCAAAATCTCAGATTTCCCATCAGATGGAAATTCCTTTTTTCGATCAGCTCCAGAGCAGGAGTTCCCACAATAAATGTTTTGGTGGCCTCCGAGGGCAGCCACCAACTCTTGCTGGTGGCCGCTCTGACAATTTTTCTTAAAATACTTAATTAACTTTAGGAAAAACAAATAAATAGGCACATATCCAGGTCCAAATCATAATTTATTTATGTTGGGTTATTTTGTAGACTCAATAATAAAAATAATGTACTGTTCTCTATTCTTTGTTGGACCTAAACAGAAGAGAAACACAAATAAGGTGCTTCGTCCGTTCTTGTTTTTTGTTCTTGTTTCTTTTGTTTTTGGTTGCATTTTTTGTTAAAGACTTGCTAGCTAGTAAGTCTGCTGCTGTGAAAAGTGATATTTGTATGTTTGTTAATATCATTTTCTTAGAAGAGTCACGAGCTAGCTGGGAGGCTGTGAAAAGTTATGTTAATAACCATACAAATATAAATTTTCACAGCAGACTTACTCAGCTCTGGCAAGCCAGGGGACAAATTAAGCTTTGAATGGGGAGGTGGGTAGGGATACAGTGAGGCCAGGGGTGATGGGGGGAATTGATGGAGGGCCAGGGGCAATGGGGAGATTGCCAGAGCTCAAAGCCCTGTGGCTGGGGGACGGCACCGACTGCCACGTGGCTGGGGTCTAGGACTGGAGCCCAAAGTCCCACGACCGGAGCCTGCCACCCACCACCCCAGGGCTGAAGCCTGAACCCCAAGCCTCACCACCCCCGAGAAGGTGGGGAATTCACTGGCTGCCAGCTCCTCTGATGTTTGTGGCTCCAGAGAGGGGGAGAGTCCAACCCCTTCTGGTGGCCCTGGGGGAGAGGCGCTGCTTTGTGCCCCTTGCCCCAGTCACTGCCCAAGAGTCTGTGAGTGCAAGAAAATCCCCTGGGGGCCGCATTTGAGAAATGCTGCTCTAGAGCCTAATAAATGAATCCATACTTCTAGGCCCTCCTCTACGAAGCACAGCACTTCAGCATGTGCTTAAATGCAGCTGGGTTCAGTGGGAGTGTGACGGGGCGCTATCAGCTCTGAACCCTGATCACTGACATTGCTGCAGCCTGAAGAAGTCTGCAGGCCCAACGGAATCCAATTATATACTTTCTGTTGGGGGATTATGAGTACCTGGGTGGTAATCACTGGACTAACGAGGGAATTGGGAGACTATATGTGCAAGGAACAGGAAGCAAGGGGCGGCCCAGAAGGTTGCTCAGAGGATGAGCCTGAGCTGAGGAATGAGAGCTTGCCCTTGTTGTTAGCATGCATTACACTGAGATACTTGGTGTGGTGCATGGCCAGAAATGGTTAAACATCCTGCAGAATAAATGACTCAAATTCAACCCTTAAAGACATATGGGGAGATAATGTTTGTGTTTTTTCTAAATTTAAATTTAGCTTAGCATTTACATGACTTGTAAACATGAGATATCGCTGTATTCATCTCTCTTTGAAATGTAGAGCCAATCATCTGTGAATGGTGGAGGAACAGGCAATTGTTATACCTTAATTTGTATAGCTAAGTACCAGTGATGGACCACCTTAAAAATCTCCCTAATTACCTATTGTTCCCCAAGAGACTCCGACTTGTCAAAGAAGGTTTGAAATTATATAAAAGATTCTTGGGTCCCAATGCCTTTTATCTCAGATCTGGTTAAGCTGCATCAGGGGAAGTTTGAGTTGCAAGATTGAGGTCCCAGTTCAGATGGAAACATCCTGCATATGAGATTGGACATTGGATTATAACCTATGGACTAAATTCTAAAAGAACTCTTTGCGCCTACAAAGCTCACCATCTCTGCTATGTATCTGAACCTCAAGAATTGAACTCATGCCTGTATGTATATTGATTTTTTAACCATACTCTCTCTCTCTTCTTTTTTAATACATTTTAGTTTAGTTAATAAGAATTGGCTGTAAGCATGTGTCTGGGTGAGATCTAGAATATTCATTAACCTGGGAGGTAGTATGTCGAATCCTTTGGGATTGGTAGAACCTTTTCTTTTATATGATGAAATAAGATTTTCAGAAATCTTCATCATATTTGACTTGGAGGCCTAAGGCTGGGTTACTTTAAGGGAACTGTGTTGTTTGTCTTCTGGGCAACCAGTGAGGTAATAAAGAAGCTGGTTTATGCTGGCTTGGTGAATCTAGGTATTGAAAAATCCACCAGTTTTGGGGATTGTCTGCCGCTTTCTTTGCAGTTCACCCTAATTGAGTGACTTCAGCTGGCCCCACTGGGATCCCAGTCACACCTGGTAAAGGTAACCAGCCCAGTGTGTGTTTGTGACCATGAAACCACATGAACTGGCCAGGTTCACCGGGTAGTGACAGAGAGACCCTGTGACACGTGGGGACTTGTTCAGGATTAGTAACTCGCTCGCCAAGAAGGATATGTGTGTGGGGGGGAACTGTGCAAAGGCGGGAGATCTGGGCACCATGGACGAGATGCTGTGCCAGCTAGTGGAACAACAAAAGGAGATGCAGCAGACCTGGCAGGTGGAGAGGCAAGCACTTCTGAGTTGGCAGGCGAAGCAGCGGTGTATGTTGCAAGAATACATCAAGGAGCAGGTCCAGGTACAGCAACAGCTTCTGGTGATTGCCAGTGAGGGGACTGGAAATCGAACAGTGGGTCTGGGACTATGTGAGATGGCCCCAGGGGATGGCCCTGATTCCTGTTTACTAACCTCTTGGGACGGTGGCTGCTAGTGCCAGATGGGACAAGGGTGCATATGCATTGCAGCTAGCCTCTTAAATTGTCTGGCGAAGCTCGGGCAGCCTATAAAGCCCTGAGCAAACACCAGGCCAAAAGACAATGATACACTGAAGGCTACTATTTTGGACAGGGTTGGCCTGTCTGCTGAGAAATGCCACCAAAAATTCAGACAGCCAGATGGAACAGCAGGATACATCCGAGGGCCTTTGCACAGTAGTTGTAGGATTGGGCCACTTGATGGTTGTGGCTGGAATAGACCAGACATTGAGGACCTAATGGACTCCGTTATTCTGGAGCAGTTTATACAGAGCATCCCTGAGATTACAAGGGTCAGGGTTTGGAGGCACCAGCCAGAATCATTAGAGGTAGTGGTAAAATGAACAGAGGGGGTATGTACAAGCAGACTTGCTATGTAAAAAGCTCTGTACCCCTCTGCCAAGGCTGGCGGGGAAGAAGGTTGAAGAACCACATGCAGCAAGTCCAGGAAGGGGATGCCTGAGTAAAATGATGGTGCCCCAGTGTCCCGCGCAGAAGTCTGCTCCCAGGGCAGAAGCAAAGGACGCATACAGAGAGACTGCCCCTTCATGGACTTTGTGTTCGTGGCCTTCTGGGGGTGGACAGGTGTGACATATCAGGGAACAATCCAGGCTGATGAGTAGCTGTATCACCTACCCTCTTCCCTGAGGTGCCCTTTACACTGCTTTGCTGCTGTAGCCTCCAGTCTGGACAGCTCACAAACTGCCTCCAGTATGCAAGTCATTCCCAGCTGTGTCTGTGGGTGAGCTGCAGCCAGCCAGCCACACCTTGGCTCCTAGCAGCCTTTGTTATATGGCCAATCCAACTCACTCAAGTCTTAGATTTCCCCCCAGAAAGGTATGTCCTGTACTGCCCAGCCCTTTCCCGGACAATACTAGTTCATATAAAGTCTGTCATTTCATCAATAGAAATAATATGTGTACATCTTGTTATGCCATAGGGAGTTTCCCAGACACTTCAATTTAAACACACTGGAATAGATCAAACAATAAAACAAGTTTATTCACTACAGGGAGCGAGATTTTGAGCTTGAACAAGCAATGAGGCATAAAAGTCAGAAATGGTTATAAGAAAAATACAGATAAAACACCACTTGTGCCTAATTTAACAAATTATGTTAAACTCAAGGCAAAGTTTTCTTGCCACACGCTCTCAGTATTTTTACTGATCAAACTTCTTCAGTCAGGATCCCATCTCCAGTTCAATGGCTGCTTCCTTTGTCACTTCTGGTGCAGTGAATCGATGGACAGAGAGAGAGAGGAGTGGGTGCCTTGACACGTTTGTCCCTGCTTTTTATAGCATCAGTCCCCCTCTTGGAAAACATTTCCAGCTGAGATTCAGGAGACAGAGAAGGAAGGGAAGGGATGTTCCTTGCTGCGTTTCCTTACCTGGTGGAGTTTATTTTGTTTCCCTTCCTGCTTGTTGGCTCTGTTTATTGCTTCAATGCAAATTAAGCAGAGCACACATTCCTTTGTTTGAGACAAGCCTATTTAGCTATTTCTCTGTTTGGAACATGCGTTAAGACCACCATACAGGAATCTTATGTAACCACACACATTTTATCAGGACAATAATGACCAGAAAATTATGTACAAAGATTATTACAATAGTGTATAAGGTGTGGGCACAGGGGTACATTCTGTCACAACAGCGTAAAAGGGGAGTCGGGGATAAGGATGATTACTGTCAAAGCATGTGAAGAGAGACAAGGAGCATTGTGGATTCAGCAGCAAAGTGTTCCCTTGTTAGGCCTGGTTACAGTGTAGTAGTGACAGGAAAGGGGCAATGATAACAATCTATGGTACACATGGGGAAAAGAGCACTTATTCCACGGTGGTTATCCTCTTGGGAGTAGAAGGAAAGTTTAGATGGCAGTGAGTAGGAATAGTAAAGTCTTTGCCTTACTCAGTAATGTTACTCAGACTGGACTCCATTCCCCTGGAGTAAAAAGGGTAGATGATGAGGGAAGGGACTCCAACTGGTGGGTCAGTGCAAAAAGCTCATGTGTAGACCCTCCGTGGTGTTTTCCAGGTCCCATATGCAATATCCCTAGATATAAAGTAACAAGCTCGGAAAGATGCAACACACTGAAGCAATTGAGGGGAGGAAGAAAAGGTGAGACAGGGGCAGTGAAGCTGGGAGTGCTAGATCAGGGACACCTAGAGGAGAAGGAAGGCAAGCCCTGGGTAAGGCCCTGAATGGAGAACGAGCTAAAGAGAAAGAGAAGGATCCTGACAAGGGAGCCTTGGTGGGCGAACCTAATCCAATAGTCTCAAACCAGGGGCTAGATAAGCCAGGGGGAGAGAGGGCTTCCGAAATTGTGGATCTAGAGGGCCAGTTCACATGGGTAGATATAAGCCCAGAGCCAATTAAACTGGATATGATTGGTGTGATGATCTATGGTCTGAGCTGGTGGTGTGGGGAAAGCCTCCACCCTCAAAGTGTACTTTTTGTGGGTGGAAGGCAGGAGACGCTCCCTGATGGTACATGGAAGGCCATCCCCAAAGGGCCCAGGAGCCCCCCAGTAGCATCCCAACCCCATAAAAAGGGTAGGGCAGAAAAGAAGACCTCTTCCGGAGACAAGAAAAGGCCTCAGGTGAAATAATGGGGGAGTGGTGTGACAGGGTGCAATCGGCAGCAGCCTGATCTGGTGTGACTGTGAAACTACATAAACTGGCCAGGCAATGCGGTCCACTGGGGAGTGACAGAGACGCCCTGTGACAGGGACCTATGCACGTAGGCGTAGTTTGACTGCAATACTGGGGGGAGGCAAAGCGCGGGAGCACACGCATGCCCATGTATGCTGAAACCAGTTCCCTTGGCTCACTGGCTCTCTCCCCCTGCCTGAAGTGCTAGCTGGGCTGCTGGTGTGGGGTGGGGGGATGGGATGGGCTGGCTTAATGGGGGAGCCCTAGCTGCTGCTGTTCTGCTGTGGCAACCTGAGCACGGGAGCTGTGGCTACTCTGGCACCAACGGTGGCAACGATGTGGCTGCTCTGGTGCCTCCCTGTCCTTCTGCGGCCACCTCCCTGCTGGGGCTGCTGCTGCTGAGGGGACCCCACATGCTGGAATCCCGCTGACCTCACCCCATTCCCGTAGCCCCTTCTCGTCCCCATCCCATCCCCCTTCCATACTGCCCTGCCCCATCCCTCACTCCCCCATCCCCTTTTCTTCCCCCTGCCCTATCATCTCTTCCCCCAGCCCCAGCCCACCCCCCTTGCTCTGCTCCTTATGGTTACTCACCATTGTACAGGAAACAAGTGGGCACTAGAACCTAGGAGGCAGCATCCAGCTGCCCAGGGAGCAACCCAGAGCAGCTGCTTTGTCCTGCTCCCTGCCCTGGGCCGGCTGCAGGGCTTGCTCGGCTTTGTGGAGGGTGGGGGTTGTACAGTGTGGCAAGGACAGACCCCCAGAAATTGGGGAAGGGGGGAGTGGCATGTGATGCCACGTGCCCCTCCACGCCTCTCCTCTGTTTGGGAGGGAAATACCCCCCTGCACTCCCCCCGACCCCAAATTATGCCTATGCCTAAGGATGTTCTGAAATGTAAGTGCTTTTATTGGATATTTTGAATATAGATGGATTTAAGCACGTCTAAATGCTTTGCTGAACTGAGGACTGAAGGGCTTGATCCTGAAAGCCCACGAAAATCAAGGGGCGATGCTTTAATCCAACACAAGTGATAGGGCTTGATACATGGGTAGCTGGATGAAATTCTGTGTTACATAGGAGCTCAGATTAGATTCTCATAATGGCCCCTTCTGGCCCTAAAATCTATGACTCTTTCCACAGATTTCAATGAGCTTTAGTGCAGGCCTTCAAGTGTAACATCCTCTGTCTTGTCCAAGTGTCTGAGTAACATGTTGCTTGCTTATGAATGACTTAGGTTGTAAAAAATCTTGTGAGTTTATGCTGCTACTTTGCAAGATGTGAAACAAAATGTCCAAAAGGATGCTGCCAAGATTGAGTGTGTGGAAATACTCTGGAATTTATTTATTCTTGTTTTTTAAAGGTATCTGTGGCCAACACCTGCTGGGACATTGCACAAGGAGAAGATATTTTCTTATGCATCTCACGTGTCTGAGAATTACATTTTTTTTCTCCCGAGCTAATGCCAGGGAAATGCATTTATTTTTAAAAGTAGGCACAAACCAGAAACATTTTATAGGAACACTCTAAATACAAGTTGGCCTATGAGCTACATTTCTTTCGGGCTACACTGTGCGAGGACCATAGACCACCATCTTTTATTTCCAGTTTCCAACTGAGATAGCCAGAAAAAAGAAAATTAAAAATCAAGCTTTTCTTTTTTTTGTATTTCCGCGACCCCTGATGTGGTGGCTGAGACATTGCTTAGAAACACAAACGGTGCAGCACATATGGAAGTCTACTGATGAGGGGAACCTAAAGAAACATGTTAACTTGGAAAAATGTATGTTCATGCTCAAGCAGCAAGGTAGTAGTCCGTTTCAGTGGAAGGGAAAGGACTGCATTGGAGATGGAAATGACTTTCTCCCTGGGGGGGTGAGTACCGGAGCTCAGTTAGACATTTTCGCCCGGAGTTGCAAAAAAGGCAGCTGCCTTTGTTTGAAGGTGCAAATGGGGCTTCCAAAAATTGCACCTGCATTTTTTTCATGCATGTGCACGTGCCCATAATGCTGGCAGATGGGTGGCTACTTACCTGATCATCAGGCATAAATCATGTTGTTAGCGGTTAAGTGATTAGGGTGCTGGCGTGGGACCTGGAAGATTTGGATTCAGTTCTTTGCTCTGCCACAGATGTCCTGCTAGACCTAAAGCAAGGACTTAGGCTCTCTTTGCCTGAGTTCCCCATTTTACAAATGGGGATAATAGCACTTCTCTGCTTTTACTGGGGTGCTGTGAGGATAAAGACATCAAAGATTAGGAGATTCTCAGATACTATGGTAACAGGTGCCATATAAGCACCAACAGTAGATCGCTACTAATATTAACAGGAAGAAAAACTGATTGCTTGATTTTTGTTCACATCTGGGCCTGCGTATAGATGTCTAATATAAGGATACATTTGTTAAAAGGCTGAAGTCCACTTTCCCTTTTTGCAAAATTTGCATCTATTTTGCTCATGAAGCAAGTTGCCACTTGCACCTCTGCCTTTTGGATTTACAAACATGGAGTTGGAGGCAGAAGCTGTCAGCTGTGTGTCTGCAATCAACTATGGGTGCAGAAATTTCATTTCAAGTATGAGGATGCCATAAGAAGGAACCTGCCCTTTGCACGTTTGGCCCCATATACATCCGTATACAGGCTGCCATTAAAAAGTCAGCCCTTGCCAACTGATCTGAGACACTACCATTTTTATGCATGTTTGAAAAAAAAGAAATAATTAGAACTAATAAAAAAAGGTTAACAATTATTTCCTGCTCATTTTAAAATGTGATGATTATTTTAAGTGCCCAATGAATCCCAGTGGAAAGTCATTTCTGCTGTATCTAACTAGGGCCCTGATCTGCCATTAAGAACCATCTCAGTGCAGGATTGCTGTCTCAGAAATGATGATGTTCACCTAAGAAATATCACTGGTCCTGGAGCTTATTGTATTTGTTTTATACATATGACTATTTACATGTCTTTTTCAATGCATAATTTGTTGATTTCACCACATTTAAAGAGACCCTTATTTATTTTTAAAAATATTTTTGGAAGCCTGATGGTAACCATGTCAATCCCATGGCTAGAGATTTTTATATAGCACTTTGTTGTTGCCGTAGATCAATGGGCAATGTACAGAATATGTTACAATGGGGCCTGTGTTAAGGATTTGTCAAAATTTCCATTATAAACTTCTATTTTCAAGGGTTTATAACTCAGTCATAAAAATTCATTCCAGGCTGAAACTTGGCAAACAAAGTATCAACCCAGGAGAGATTTTCTTTTACCAGATTTGCTTTAAAGCTTTAAACTGATTTGTCCATTTTAAAATTATACGAGTGCTTTAGTTTATAGACTTTGTGTATACATGGTGTATGCGCATGTGTTAACACAAAATCCATCTCTAGTGCTTAATTTGAAAGGAAAGAGGTGCTGGAGCTCAAGCAATTTTTTTCCCCGTTCATAACTGACACAGCAAGCCAAGAGGTGCCAGGGCCATGAACTGCCAACCCTAGAGGTGCCCGGGCTCAGTCCCGACAAGGCCTGGCACAAATTAAACCCTGTCCATGCCATACAAAACACAATGCTAAAAGAACATTCAGTGTGCCAAGTGAAGCACTGAACAAGCCACAAATGGCTAAAGTTGGGGTTATACAGTCAGCCTTTTCTCTGTCCCTTTGAGCATAAGCATTACAATGCCATCCTGGGGCCAGATCTTCTGCGGGTATGAGCAGCTGACTTCACTGGGGCTGCAGTAGAACCTCAGAGTTATGAACCCCTTGGGAATGCGGGTTGTTCGTAACTCTGAACAAACCGTTATGGTTGTTCTTTCGGAAAGTTTACAACTGAACATGGACTTAATACAGCTTTGAAACTTTACTGTGCTGAAGAAAAAATGCTGCTTTTAACCATCTTAACTTAAAGGAAACAAACACAGAAACAGTTTCCTTACCTTCTCAAAGCTTTTTTTTATCTTTTTTTTTAACTTTACCTTTTTTTTTAAAGTCGTTTATGTTTAACACAGTACTATACTATATTTGCTTTTTTTTGGTCTCTGCTACTGCCTGATTGCATACTTCCGGGTACACATGAGGGGTGTGATTGACCAGTCAGTTCGAAACTCTGGTGTTCGTAACTCTGAGGTTCTATTGTATGTTGATTTATACCAATGGAGGATCTGGCCTATTAATTAATTTGATAGTGTGCTGTTCTTTCCCTTATGAAGCCTGAGTTATTTGGGAGTTGGATCTAGCTCCCCAGTGGGAGTCTTTCCATTAACTCCGGGGGGAGTTAGACTGGATCCCCATGGTACAGGCAGTGAAAGAAGCATTGGTATGTAGTAGGCGAGTCAGGGGACCTCTGGATCACTCCACATGCTCTGAATTCTTGTTATGTCTAAAAACATTGAAGTCAGTGGGAATTGTAGGTAGTCAGCACCTCTTAGAAGCACTCAGCTCTTTGCAGGAGGGAACTCGGGAGTCATGGACCCTCGACCTTTGTTTCCACCCATGCAGGAAGCAGGATAGGCTCCCTTTTTGGTAATTGGTTCAGGAACCAGCTACCACACCAGCTGGTAACCCAGAGCCCCACTTCTGTGGCCGGATCCTGTATCTAGCTACGACAATGACAAAACTGCTATTGACTTCAATGGAGATATAGTTTCAGCAGCACACTGTTGCTGGGGACACATCCAGACCTGGTTGAGGGTTGCAGAGCACAGGCAGTTCTCGTTGATCTGAATGAGAGTTCTGCCTCTCGCTGCTGCATAATATCCCCGTGGTTCATCTCCCAGCACCACCCGGACGGCTTTCCAATGTAGCTGGCACAGGTCCTTACTCACCCCTGTGGGGTTCCTTTAATTGAGGACAGGAGTTTATTCCCATATATACCATAAATCCAGCATACACACAAACACATTTAGGAAGGCTCTACTCTGTGTATCTTGAACCTAAGAGAAAAGCAATAAAGAGCCTACATTATATACGTGCGCTCCGAAGGCTGTGGTTAACTCCCATCAGATACATTTCAACCAGGGCTCCTTCATAACGGCCCCCAAAAGACCACTGAAATGTTGACATCCATAGTTTTAAATAGGTTCATTTAAAATATAAATCGTATTAGGCAGATTTGTCCAAAACCAAATACACAAGTGGCATAAATAAAATAAATCAGATCAGGCTGTGGCTAACCATAAATAGCCAACCTTTGCTGGCATCCATGTGAAACTGGTGATGCTGCAGCCAGTTTGTTACAAGTTAGCCGCATGGTCAGGGGACTGCAATTTGGATCATCCCGACAGTCAGCTGAAGGCTCAGTAAGGGATCCAGACGTGTTCTGGTGAGGAAGGATTGTTCTGTGGTTAAGGCACTGGATCTGGACTGAGGAGATCTGCGTTCAGTTCCTGACTCCCTGTGTGACCTTGGACAAGACAATTATTCAATCGCTGCCTCAGGGCTTTTCTACATGGCGTAACATTATGCACTCAAGGGGTGTGCTTGCTAATTCACACCCATTTGTTATGCACTAACTAGCCATCTAGGCCTTGCTGGCGTGAACTAAAATTTGCTTTGTGCCTATTAATATAGTGGTATTTCATACATAGGATAGATCAAAGCATGCTAGGAATTTTTAGTGATTGTCAACCTGGACACTTTGTGAGTGCACTCTGGCTAGTGCGAGGTAGATTTACACCCCATCTCACCAAAAACGAAGTGTTTATATAGACAGCCTCCAAATTAGGTTAATCCCATCATGGATTAATCGAATTTGGAATAAGACATTTTTATTCTGGAATCAGAACATGTACACATGGAGTTAATCAGGAATAGCTACTCTGCTTTAAATTCACACCTATCTTGTTCCAGATTTTCATGTGTAGACAAGTGCCTACCACAATGTCTCTGGTCACTGCTGGGGCCTCTAGGCGACTGTAATACTATTACTAATAGAAATGAAATCTTTATTGTTATTTATGGCTTGTTAAGTATCGACACTGAACTCAGCTCTGCACAGACAGCAAGTTAAGAAAGTCATTAATAAGAGGCAGGTTCAGAATGAAAAATAGAGTGGGTCAATGGTTTTTCACCAAAATGTTTTTGGGGGTTGGAAAAATGACTTTCTGATACATGGAATTTTGCACAAGAAAATTCTCTTTTTGTTGAGTTTTTTCAGAGTTTTGTAAAAACAAACATCTGAAAAAATGTCACTTGTCTAAAACTGAAACACTGTCAGATTTTGATGTAATATCTATAGAGATATAAAAAATCAAATCAGGTTTGGTCTTTTCGTTTTTTCTCAATCCCCCCCCCCCCCCGGCCAAGTCAATGACAACTTTTTTTTTCTTCATTTTCATCTAAATTTTTCATGGAAAACAAAATCAATTTTGGACCAGTTCTAAAGGAGAAACCAGAAATGGCTGTGCTATGTATTGTAACATTAAGAGCTTTATGCTTCTTCTTTTGCAGTTGGTGGGAGCATTAACTTTAAATACCTGAAATATGGTGGTGTCTTATTGTACTTGAGGCCAAAGATTTAACAAGAGGGGGAAAAATTTAATCGTTACAGAAGATGTTTCATTTTCCTCTTTAACCCAAATTAAATAGGAAACAAAACAGTATCACTGCAGCTTTTTCAAAGAACAATGTGACTCAAGTAGTATAAGCCGGGTCGCCTCTTGGTGAATGTGAGTGAGGTCTTATTGAAACTGAAATAAAATTTGCACACATTCCTCTGCATTAAAGAAGGGTCAAATTTGCACACATTCCTCTGCATCAAGGTGCACAAGATAGCTGAGCCTAGACTCATGAAAGACACAAAGGGAATTCCTAAGTTGCCGACAGAAATGTCTTTGCAGTCTGCCAGGAGCCAAATGCTCCTGCTGGAAAAATAAGAAGCAAGGTTTGATGTCTGGATCCAATGAATGGCCATCCAAGGAAGAGCACAGGGCAAGGGTATACAATGAGGAAAGATAAACAGCATCCCTCTGAGCGATACATTCTGTCTTATTAGGCAAACCTCGTGCTGAAGATAGGTTTGGGGGTGGGGGCGTTAGGTTGCTGCTTTTGAGGAAAATGGCTATGAAAGTGTTAACAATTAAAATTAAACGTGAGGAGAGAAATGCCAGGGCTTAGGACACCAGGCTAGGATTTGGGAGCCCTGGCCTTACTTCTCTGTTCCACCACAAACTTCCTATGTGACCTTGGGCAAGCCATTTGGGTTTCTGTGCCTCAGTTTCTTCTCTGTAAAACATGGATAGTAGCACTGTCTGATCTCACAAGGGTGCTGTGAGGCAGGAGCGCCGGGGGCCATGTCCCCAACACTTTTTACTGGCCGTAAGGGTGAGTGATGCGGAGGAAGGGGACGGAGAAGAGCGAGTGGGGGCGGGGTCTTGGGAGGAAGAGGCGGCGCTGGGGGAAGGAGCAGGTTGGGGGCGGGGTCTCAGGGGAAGGGGTGGTGCAGGGGGCCGGGTCACTGTTCGGGCACTGGTGGCCCCCCCATTTTTAGGGTGTCCACCCCTCTGCTCCAGCTGTGCGGATTAAAGATTGAAAGAAACTCAGATGCTATGAAAATGAGGCCATTTAAATACCTAATCAGGTGACTATTTTGCTCATTAGAATTGTCATCCTTAACCTGCTGAGAGCATTTATGTTCTAACCCCGAAGTGTGAGGGCTTGATTGCGTATATTAACCCCGGCAATATTAACAATACCGCGTCTGACAATTATATAGAGCCTTTGGTCCAGAAGATTCCCAAAATGCTCCTCACTCCTGCAATCTTTTACTCATGGGCTTAACTCTACTCATGTGAGTAGTTCCACTGAAGACCAAGGGACTACTCATGTCTGGAGAGTTACTCACTCCCTCAGCACCTGTCTGTGAGGGCAATTGGCTCATTGCCGGCACTGATAGGACTAAGCGATTCAGCATAAACATTTTATCCTGGCCCATTGCCAGAAGGCCATAGAGATAATTGTTTTCTCCATTATATACCTAGATCGGTAGGGATTCCGTCAGGCTGGGTGATACAAAGGTTGCTGATACTGGCCCCTCAATGCTTTTAGACATCTCGGAGAGAGGCTGAATTCTGAACTTGGGTAAGGCAGAGCCAGGGTCGGGCCTCACACATGCAAGAGACTTCAGTGTCATTCTTCAAAGCAAAGGTCTAGTGAGGTTCATTGTCCAGTAAGAGCCACATCACATAAAAGGTCACAGGTAACTCAAGGGAAACATAAATAAACAATGGGACTACTCAAGGAGTAAGATGCTTCTCATTCAGTGAGAGCAAAGTCTGTCCCTACTTCACTCCACACCTACAACAGCAATGGAGTAACACACAGAAACATTGACTCAGTTGCATCCAACAGAACAGTGCCAAAGGCCTTTCCTCTGTGCCTAGTTAAGTGCCTTTTGGGTCAGGTCTTCAGCTGATGTAATTTGGCATGGCTCCACTGAAGCCAAAAGAGCTGTGCCGATTTACATTCAGGTCAGGATTTGGTCTCTTTTGTCTTTAACACAACGCACAAAGGAAGGGGGCGGGGAGACACAAGGAAAATGTTTGTGTAAGAAAGCTGCACTTGAAAAGGCAGCTTTAAACTGGGAATAATAAGTCCACTTTTATGGAAGCCTTTCTACATGTCGTAAAACATTTTTGAAAACACTGTAAAAGAGTACAGAGTCTCACACTAACTTTGGCTGATTTTCTTTATGGAGCAGCCCGGCTTCCGAGAGGAGGGGTATACTCGCCATGTGATGCAGAGGTTGCTCGGGTAAAGTAGTGTTTTTGCATCGATTACTGTAGTAAATAATAACACAAAAACTTGGATCAACAGTGCGGTCCATACAGAACTGCCTCTAAGGGCTGGCTGTTTGCATATGGCCCATTTTGCGTCAGTTTCTGTATGCTTAATTTTTTATTAATTTATTTATTTTAGTAACATGCTGGTACAATTTTCTGTCATCCAAGGAACATCTCTTTGGTAGGTTGTCGTACTGGGGCAAAAACTGGTTATTGCTGGTGGGGCTGTGACAAAGCTCTATCCTTGCCTCCGTGGGTCCCACGTTTCCTGGCAGATTTTGCTAGCCTCAGAGGCTGACTGTGACCCTTCACATAACCCTTCTTTCTCTAGAGACAAGGGTCACAGTCTACTGAGCCATTTTCATCATAAGCCAGCGAGGGAGATGAGGAGAAGTTATCCTTCCTTGCACAGTCTCTGTTGTCTCCCAGTTTCAGTGATTAATCAGGGGCAAAGGTGGTGGGGAAGCCTGCGCCCACCCTCTACTCCGGGCTCCAGACCAGGGACCCTAATAGTATCAGCTATGGTAGCTGACCTTTTAGAAACATGACATATACAATTCCCTGGGCTACTTCCCCCACAGCAGCCCTCACTTCCTCAAGCTCCACTTCACCCTTACCTCAGGGCCTCCTTCTTTGTGCCTGATATGGTGTGTACTACTCAGCCTCTACAACCGCGCAACTTCTTCCCACAGCTCCTGACATGCACCCCCACCTGACTGACTGGGAGGCTTTTAACTAGTTTCAGCCAGGCCCTGATTGGCTTCAGGTGTCCCAATCAACCTAGTCTTCTCCCTGCCTTCTGGAAAGTTCTTAATTGGCCCCAGGTGTCTTAATTGACCTGGAGCAGCTTCCATTTCACTTATCCTGGTACCAGGGATTTGTATAGCCTGAAGCTAATATATCTATCTTCCATTACTTTTCTATAGCCATCTGGCCTTGCCCCGTCACAGGGCTTAATCCCTCTTCTCCTTCTGTTGCCAAACTCAGGAAGAGAAGTATCTTAAAGTTCATGGACTAAGGGAACTTTCTATTATTTGCACAAGCTGTTCATTCTACTGATGCACTATTTCAAGATGGGGCTTCCATCACAGTACTCCCTTCAACTTGTGATTAACCCCCTGTCCCGTGCATGCTTATGACTGGGGAATATGCTCATTTACTTTCCCATCTCAGCAAAAATGTTTTCAAAGAACCAGAAGCCAAGAGGGATGAAATACAGAGGAGAAGGTATCACCACCAGGACTTGGGCAGGCAGACCAAGTGGTCAAAGCAGGAGTCAAGCTGAAGGTCAGAGCTGGGGTCAGCTTCAGGCCAAGGATCAGAGTTGGAGTCAGGCGGAGGTTCAGAACCAGAGTTAGGGACCAGGGGCAGGAATCAGGAATGAAGCTGGGAAGCAAGGATCATGGACAAATCAAGAGAGTCACTTGGGCTCAGGGCTCAGGAGTCAGCCGAGAAGGCAAGGTCCAATGTAGCAGTCAGCCAGGAATTTACCCAGTTGCACAAACAACTTACTGTCCTTCTGTCTGGCTTAAACAGTGAAGCCAAACCAACCAGTGCGGCTGGGTGTTACTCTAATCAAGACTTCCGGGGGAGGTGCCTTTGGTGGGACCAGTGTTCCCTTAGCCCTTCTGCCCACTAGTTATTCATAAGCTGCTGGATGATGGCTTGTGTCTGATGGCTGCCTGGAGACCTATAGATGTGGGTTCAAGACCAGTGGATCCTCACGGGAGGATGGTTTTGTTGTTAAAGTGCTGGCTTGTGACTCAGGAGAAGTGGGGCCCATTCCTGGCTCTTTCTGGGTAACCTGAGAAAAGTCATTGAATCTCTTAGTACTTCAATTTCCCATCTGTAAAATGGGAGTAATAATACTTTGGGTTTCTCTTCTGTGTTTACACAGTGGCTGGGACTCACTCTCACTAGTGTTTGTACAGTGCCTAGCACAATAAGGCCCTCATCTCTAGATGCATTGTCAAACTAATGATAAGAGTAGTTCTGGGCAAACTAATGTGTATCAACCACACTTTGATGAAAGTGTGAACACTCAGTTTCTGAAATATACACTGGGTACACTGTCAATATAAGAGAGGACTTAGCATGTATCACTGGAGGGAGGTTGGGATTGGGGATGATGACCTCACAAGCGGATCTAATAATATCTTCCCTTGTGAAAATACCTGCCACCTCTTGGCATAGCCTGGCCCCTTCCAAAATGACTCTTTGGGGGAATCCTCCTGAGCCCCTCTAATAATAAAATAATAAAAATAATATTATTATTTATTTTATTCTAGTAGGAGCCTTAGTCATGAGCAGGACCCCATGGTGCTAGGTGTTGTACAAACAGAACAAAAAGATAGTCCCTAGCCCAAAGAGCTTTCACTCTACATATGTCTCTAGAGCAGTGGTGGGCAACCTGTGGCCCATGCTGCTTCCCGCAGCTCCCATTGGCTGGGAATGGTGAACCGCGGCCACTGGGAGCTGCAGGCGGCCATGCCTGCAGATGGACAATATAAACAAACTGTCTCATGGCCTACCAGTGGATTAACCTAGATGCTTACATTTAGGCACCTAAGGTCACAAATGATAAATAATTGCTAGCTCTTATATATAGCTTTTCATTGGGAGATCTCAAAGCACGATACAAAGGAGGTCAGTATCATATCTCCATTTTACAGAGGAGGAAACTGAGGCACAGAGAGGGGAAGTGACTTGACTAGGGTCAGCTAGGAAACTAGAGGTAAAGCTGGGACTAGAACCCACATCTTCTGAGTCTGAGTCCCACTCCCAGCTTGTGGCCACTAGGCCACACAGCCTCCCAAGTTACATGGGCTGGTCTACTGTGGGACTCAAGATCACATCTTCTCTCTCTGTTTCAGCTTCTTTCTGTCTGCTGCCTAAACCCACAAGTCTTGTGTTTGTGAGCTGGCTCTCCCTGGGGTAGGTTTCAGGATTACAATACAATTCCAAAGGATTATTTTAAGGCATCATTATTGAATATACTTTGTGCAGAACAATTATCTCGTATTTTTCATTAGCAATAAAAAAGTCAGCCTTTATCAGCCCTTTAAGGGTGTCGTGCAGCCCAGACACCAAAGGTACTTGTAATAAATAACACACTGTACCATTTCCACATACACCAAAAAAAAAAAAAGGTTTTTTTTTTTCCAGATTCCAATGGGCTGCGATTTTTAACTAACTAAATTAAAAACAGATATGGTATTCCGATGGGGAGCTGCCAGGAACTCCCCCCAACCCCAAATTTTTCTATTTGAAATGCATAGGAGAAGCGTATGCAATCATCCAAAGGAACAAATGACATCCCAGCATATGCTGGGGGTTTTGGGGGCAGGAGAGGAAAATGGAACATACAGAATTACACATGAATAAACAGCTTTAGTTAATAAACCAGAGACTGGAGAGAACTATTTGGAGAGTGTGGAAGGAAGTTAGGGATTAGAGAGTAAATAGGAGAGCAGCACTGGGAAATACATGGCAGCACTGAGGAGTGTAGGGATTAGAAGACAGAGAGAAATCTGCCTGTTTGGAGCAACACTGTGGGAGAACGAGGGAAAGGCGATTTTGAGTCTAAATTGGAGCTCCGGTGAAACAAAGTCACTTCTTATTTATCAAAGTTTGTCTCCAAACCCAAATCCCTCCCTAAAACGATGTGACCTATTTCAGGAACGGATTTACCATTGCAAATTCTCAGCTGGTTTCTTTACTCTGAAGCCTGGTTAAAAAGGAGGATGCATCTCTGAGGCGCGAAGACGGTGGGTGAGCAGTAAAATAATGGAGTGCTTTTGAATAGAAGGAGCAGCTTCCTGAATGTAATGGTCACGCGTAGTTCCCAAGCAAACCAACAACTCTAGGCAGCAGGCTTGATTGACAGCCCCATAGCTGGATGCAGGATAGTGACTTGATGACTTTTTGCAACTGTCTGGAAAGCGGAGATAAGCGCACAACCGTTTTTATTATTCCAAGAGGCAGAAACCTCGCCTTAGCAAGCAGTAACAAATACGGACATTCACGACTGGGATTAGGAACAAACTGCATTGGTGGGCGAGGGCCAGAGGCAGAGCCGAACTAGAGTAACTCAAAACCTCCACAGCTGTTTTCATTTACCTCCCTTCAACACAGTCCCTGTGTGGCACTTCAGGGAGAATTATGAAAGTGGCGTGTAATTCAGAGAAGTAATGTCTTACCCCCCCCCGCCCCGCAGTAATGAAAACTGTTGTGGTAGATCATTTTTGATTCAAGGGAAATATTAGATTCTATTTACTGCATATTAGATAACAATAGATTTTAGCAAGTGCCTTGTTTTAAAGGCCTGCTGCCTTCAGCCCTCTTTCCCTCCCACCCAATCTGCTGCACGGTCAAATTGAGCCGCTTTTCATCCTGGTTTAAATCCTTGGGTTAAAAATAGTGCAAAGAGCTTGAAAACCCCTAATGATTTGTATGGTGTTTGACTAGGCAGCACACGACATTTTGATTAAAAAAAGTGAGCAATATACAATTAACATGGCACCCATGATGTGGCTTAAACGCTGGCTAGCTGATGGGTCTCAAAATGGAATTGTAAATGGGGAATCATCATTAAGCTCGGGTGTGTCTAGCGGGTTCCCGCAGGGATCAGTTGTTGGTAACCATTTTATCAATTACCTGGAAGAAAACATAAAAGCATCACTGATAAAGTTTACAGATGACACAAAATTTGGGGGAGTGGTAAATAATGAAAAGGACAGGTCACTGATACAGAGCATTCTGGATCATTTAGAGAGCTGGGTGCAAGCAAACACAATAGGTTTTATTTAATATGGCTAAATCTAGATGTATACATCTGGGAACAGAATGTAGGTCCTACTTACAGGATAGCGGACTGTATCCTGGGAAAAAGCAACTCTGAAAAAAACTTGGGGTCATGATGGATAATCAGCTGAACATGAGCTCCTGGCACAACTCTGTGGTCACAGGGGCTAATGCGATCCTGGGATGCATAAACAGGGGAATTTTGAGTAGGAGGAGAGAGGTTATTTGACCTCTGTATTCAGGACTGATGCGACTGCTGCGGGAATACTGCATCCAGTTCTGGTATCCACAGTCAAGAAGGATGTTGATAAATTGGAGAGTGTTCAGAGAAGAGCCACAAGAAGGATTAAAGGGTTAGAAAACCTGCTTTATAATGATAGCCGCAAGGAGCAAAATAAAGAGAAGGTTAAATGGGGACTTGATACAGTCTATAGGTATCAATATGGGGAACCAATATTTGAGAATGGGCTCTTCACTTTAGCAAAGAAAGGCATAAGAAGATCCACTGGCTGGAAGATGAAGCTAGACAAATTCAGACTGAAATTCACCTCCTTCACACAAGGTTTTTCAAAAGAAGGATGGATAGCCATCTGTCTTGGATGGTTTAGACACAACAAATCCTGCATCTTGGCAGGGGGTTAGACTAGATCACCCCTGTGGTCCCTTCTAACTCTATGATTTTTTTAACAGTGATAGTAATTACCCATTAGAACAACTTACCAAGTGTCTTGATAGGTTCTACATCACTGGCAATTTTTAAATCCAGATTATATGTTGTTTTTTTCTGAAAGATCTGTTATACAGGAGATCAAATAAAGATGATCACAACTGTCCCTCTGGCCTTGGAATCTATGAATCTCCCTTCTTGAAATAGAATTCTTAATATTCTTAAATTCTTAATAGAATTTAATAGGGGTGAAAACAGTATGGGTCTATAAGCTTTTAATAGGTTTCCATGGAAATTACTCCAGAAACAGGAGGGCCAGATTCTCTGATTTATGCAACTGATTTACCCCACCTGAGGATCTGTTCCACAAAAATGAATGAGAGAATTATGTCCTTTCTGTAGGCCAAATCTCTGCCAATATAACTCCTTTCACAGTATTTATTCCAGTAGAGTTTGGCCTTAGGTATCTTTGAAGAGAGCTATGAAAGAAACTTTTCCCATTCCCATGCAAATATTTGAGACATCGAAAAATGTTCCCGTTCTGATTTGGGATGAAAAGTTGAAATCTTAAAAATTTTCTCAGGCTGAAAGTCTGAAAAAAATATTTGGTTTGGATCAATCAAAACATTTGGTTTTGATAATTTCAAAATGCTTCATTTTGATTTTGACCGTTTTAATTTTTGAATACAATAATTAGTTCACTTTTCAAAACAAACAGTTGTAGTGAACTGGAAAAACTGGACTTTTCCATTTTGAAAGAAGTCAAAACAGAATATGTTGAGAATATTGAGACTTTTTCATCAACTTTTTTTTAGTTGAAAAATTTATCAAAACTGATTCTTTCCCATGCAGAGTTTTAGTTTTGATGACTTGTCATTTTCTGGTGACAAAAGGTTTTGCTGAAAAAATCCTGACCGGCTCTAGTTTTGAACTATCTTGTAGCACTCTATAGCAAGGATGTAATTCTCCATTTAAACAAAAAACCCTATAGAATCATACTAAACCATTACTAAATTGTACAGTAATTTCCTCTAACAATTTCATGTTACTTTTATTTAACAAAAGATAATTAATTGAATGATTGGAAACAGCTACACCTGTATATTGAAGCATGTATATGTGTCATCGTAGACACATGAATTTAATGTCAAGTAGGTTAAAATGTTTTCTTTTATTGTGGAGCATTTATCAAGATTGCTACATGGAAGGTGTCTCCTGGTAGCTATGTGGTATGTAGGGAAAGTTTTTAACATTATCAGCCTATGATGTCATGTTTATGGAACGTAACAGTAAATGTATTTCTTCTGTTATGATAACCATTACAAAAATCATCACACCTATGAGCATAAAAGAAGAGTCCTTGGGGTTTGATTCAGCTCTGCTGCAGCTAGGGAAGCAGAAATGGTTAAAGGTTGATCAGACTGTGGCTGCAAGTCCCAGCTTTGTGCTGCTGATCAGCCTGCTGAACTTTGAGTTGTATATAAAGTAGCTACCTTTACTATATACAAACCAGTAATTAGTTTTAAAGCCTGTCCGTTTGCTTGTATAACTCTGGGGAGCTACTGCAGCTAAACAGAAAAGCATTATAAAACAAACTGTTATGAGCTGCACGCAAATATAATATAGTAAAGATAAATAGCTAGGCAGCTGGGACTACTGCTTGTCATTCTGACCAATATTGTCTCATTGTTTCCTTGTACTACCTCATGTGTCTGCATCCACCTGCTGTCTCTTGTCTTAGATTGCAAACTCTTTGGAGGCAGGGACCATTTCTTTGCTCTGTATTTATACAGCGCTGAGCACAGTGGGATCCTGGACCGTGACTGGATAACTAATAAACATCAACTGTAATCCCCAATGGGAACTTTTCAAAGAGGCCCCCTCAAGGGTTGAACTCACAACCCTGGGTTTAGCAGGCCAATGCTCAACCACTGAGCTATCCCTCCCCCTACATTTTTCACAGTGTAGGCAGGACCTTTGGAATAGAGCATCCATTGTAAACTAAGGCCCTGAGCTTGTGAATAATTACACATGTGCTTAACCTTAAGGATGTGAGTAGCCTAACTGACTCCAAGATAAGCAGGTACTTAAGTGTTTTATGGAATTAGGGCCTATAGTACAGCAATGGCCCAAACCACTAGAGCTTACAGTATGGTGCTTATGCAGCATTTTGGATCAATTCTGAAGCATATTTCATAAGGGACACTTTAATAATTGGAGAATTTCCTCCCATATCTTAAGACAATAAAGAAGGAATTTTTGTGTGGTGGCCTGTTCCTCCTCCTCTTGCCCATTTTTTATGGCTGAGGAATCCTTTATTGTATGTGTAATAAAAGCTTGATGTGGGCTGCCATTTTTGAACTTACTGTGTTGTTAAATACCAAATGTATCCACTTACACAAGCTGGACTGGGGTTGGAGTTGATCCTGAACCTGGCACAAACAGAAAAATTGGACAAAAGAAAGAGATTCTCAAGGGTTTTAATAGAAAAATTACTGGGAACAAATTTAGGCCCTGATCCTACAAGAGACAGATGTCAAAGGGGTACCATGGAGCTGCAGGCATCCACCCATACACAAATAGCCTCTTGCAGGATTGGTGCCTTCATTTTTCAGTTTAAACATTGTTCTGCCATGTTGTGAAATTAAATACAGCACCACTGCGTTGATGTATGGAAATGTTAAACTGAGTATAAACAGAAAGTGAAACTGACAAGTCTTGTTTCTTTGTTAACATTGAGTGAAGTGCAAAAAGTAAACAAACAGCACAAGTGATGAAAAGTAAATTATATACATATAATACATTTACAGTTTTCATTGTTAATGAGCTAATAGGTTGTGCCTTAGAGTTGGAAAGGATGGTCAAGTGATTAGGGTACTAGTTTGGGACTCTGGAGACCCAGGTTTGATTCCTTGCTCCTCTATAGACTTCCTGTGTGTCTGTGGATAAATCACACAGTCTTTATATGCCTCACTTTCCCATCAGTAAAATGGGGATACTAGCCCTTTCCTAACTCATAGAGGTGTTTTGAGGGTAAATTCATTCAAGATTATGAGGCATTCCGTTATTATGGTAATAGGATTACATTTAAGTACCAAAGATACTCTAGCAAGGAAATTAAATTTAAAACAATGCTGACAGTGTCCCTTTAATATAATATACATAGCACTTGCATAATGTTTGAGAGGCCCGATCCTCAATATTGACTTCAGTGGCCTTTGGATCAGGTCTTTGAATGAGATGGCAAAAATAAAGATACGGCCCCACTAGAAATCTCTACTTTCTGCCCAGGGAATGTGATCAAAAACTTTCACTGAGAACAATAAGGCACCAGGATAAATAGAGACTGCTGTGGCTGCCTCATTTCTGCAGAAATACTTGGAAGCAACAATCAGATAAAAGAGATCAAGAACTAAAGTGAAATAATGAGAAGTTGTAAAGCAGGGCTATTTACCTGGGCCAAGGGTGGTGCCCTGCACGTGCTATTTCTGTTTGGAGAACGAGGATCATCAGCATAACTGCAATTCAATCTCATCCGCCATTAGGCACATAACAAATTCTGCAGGTTTCACGGTGGAAAAAGGATCCTTTGCGCATTTTTCTTGAGACTGCCCTACCAACAGCCCTTTTTGGAGGAGCACCTCAGAGGTCATTGCTCTTGCTGCAGCCATTCTACAGTTAAAGAGAGAGAGAGAGAAAAAAAGAAAGGGCCTGATTCTCCTCTCACATGCAGCGGTGTAAATTGGGGCTGCCGAAACCGATGGAGTTACGCTGGGGTCAATGAGACCAGAATAGAGCCCAGTATGGTGGAACTATAGAAATGGTCTAATTTTAAATGGGGCAAATGAGAAGCACTCTGGTCTACGGCACGAGACTGGGAGTCAGGAGGCCTGGAATATGTTCCTGACTCGCTGTGGGATTGCACATCGGTGTCTCTGTTTGCCCTCCTACCCTTTATCTGTCTCGTCTATTTAGAGTCCGACTGCGAGCTTTCGGAAGTAGGGACTATCTCGTACTGTGTGTCTGTACTAAGTGGGACTGCTAGGCGTTACCATACCACAAAATCATAATGAAACATAGGCTACATGCTCCATCCTTTACCCCATTGATCCCTATGAGTTTTAAGCTACCAGTACGCTGTATATAGAGGGTCTGCGCCTGTTCCCGTTGGTGTCAGGGGGAGTTTTGCAGCTGTTGCAAGTGGAAACAGGGCCAGGTCCACAGAATAACACTGGATTCCAGAGAGTGAGTTAAGGACACAGAGGCAACCTCTCTGACAATATACCTATTGTTGTATCATGTTACTCACATCACATCACAGGCAAACATTATAAAGAGTACAGTGCGTGTGCAGGAGATCCTTTAGAGAACATAAATATTGTGGTCACTTATGAGGGGTTTCTTTTTTTGTTGTCGTTTAAAGACAGTCCACATTACGTGCTGAATGTTTTTAAAATTAAACCAATATTTATCCAGAGGTGGCCAAAAATGTATCTGAGAAAACCACCTCCGATTACTTTTGACCTCTCTAACGCTAATAATCTGCTTAAACTTCTTTAAACCATCTTAAAGAAACCAGACTCACCACTGCTGACAACTCACATACCTAGTTTTTAATGTGGTGTTATTTTAAATGGCTGAGTTTATAAACCTCTGACGATTGAGGTTTGTAATATAAATGCTGACAGATCCTTAACACTCCATCCCATAATAAGAAAGTTTCAAAACAAGTGGGGGCTGGGGACATAGCTGCTCTTATTCTTGTGTTGAATTTTTTCCTCTTTATTGACTTAACTGATGTAGCCAGATAAATGAATGCATCTTGAGTGCCAAATCAAGATGGCAGATCCGAGACATTTAGTAAGAGAAAGTATGTTATGCATCAGGTGTGGATTGATTCCACAAGTCTCCTGTGAACATTTCCCTCCTTAACGACCATGTTCCACTTACTTAACCTCCTTTCTTCTGATTGGGGAGGGCACTTAAAGGCTAGAATTGGCCAAATACAGATGTGAGTCTGTCTCCAGTTCATACTAAGTCTGTTCAGAGAGGAAGAACCATGCAGATATATATATTTTTAACAAATATCTTGCAAAACCAAGCCCCAGGAATGAGCCTCAATGACAGTAGGATGGATTCTGATGGATTCCAGTGTACAAAGCAATGGGCCTAATCCTTTGTGGCTATAAATTAACTTCAATGGAGCTATGTTGACTTGCACCAGCTGAGGATCTGGCCCAAAGTGTGTAAAATAGGGTATCATAAAAATATGCCTGAATATTGTGGTAATAGTCATGAAAAACTGCATATCGGTGTGGACTGGCTTTTTGTGTTCACTATCCATGCAAAACATTCCTTATGTACTTCCTGGTTGAAGGTTTTTCCCCTCCTATCTGAATAGTAAAACTCCACAGGGGGAAAATGCCGAGTAAGATTTACGTCCTCAGAAGTCAATGTGTTAATTTGTGCTGTGCATTAGAGAGGCGATGTTGCCATATCATCATTAAATTAAGACGTTCAGGCCAGATGAGGAATCTTGATAACAAGCTTTATTGCACAAAGGGTTTCAGTTTTTGATTAGCCTCACAGACATAGCAAATGGAGCTCGGTGGGCTACTGTCAAGATAAAATGTTTCTGTGGCCTCGAGTTTTTCTGTTTTTCTGATTGTTGATGTGTTTGATCTTTGCACTGTGTTATCTACCCTTACTGTTTGAGTTCTCAAGTTAAGGACACCCAATTTTCCTAGAAAAGTTCAGACTATATAGCAACAATTCTGTCTGCATGGTATATTTGTTATGTCTATTCCTTCCTCCTTTGTTCTCTTTTCTAGAGCACTCATGAAAGAAGGGAAATTGTGTGTGTTTTTTTTTTAAGAGTTCATCTGGTTTTGCCTCTTCCCCCCCCCTTTGAATTAATATTGTCTTCTTTCATCCCGTGTGTACCCCAAATTTCCATTGACTTCAGTGTGGGAAACTTGAGAAGGAGAGTACTGGTACTGCATCCTTAACTTGGAATGGTTTTCTTCACATCCTTCCTTCTATCCCATACTCAGCACTGAAGATAACGGAAGATTTGTCTAAATGAAGAGGAAAGGATCTGACCCTCTGATATCCCAGAAAGTTATGACTCTCTGGGCCAAATCATGATATCTGATATCAGTGTAACTCAAAAGTGATTCCTTTACCTCAGTGGAGTTACTCTGGATTTACATTGGTGTAACAGTGATCATAATCTGGCCCTGTGAGATAGCAATAAGCATGGATAATAGAATTACCTTTCAGCAACAAGAACCTTTGCTTTAGTACAAAAATCCATAGTAATGAAAGAAGAGAAAGATTTTAAAAAGTAAGAAGCATTGCTTCTAAATAGTGGGCCATAACCTTAGCTGGGGTAAATCACCAGGACTTCATTGACTTCAATGGAACTAGGCAGTTTTACAGCAGCAGAGAATCTGGCCTGGAATATTTGCAACGGTTTCCATGAGGCATCAGACACTCTTTAGTATAAGGATTTTTTTGTTTGCTTGCTTTGGATATTATGGTGGAAGGAGTGAACTAAGAGAAAGAAGACACTGAGGACAGTAACAACAACAAAGAGGGTTAATTTAGATCATCCTCCTACCCACAAGGAAAAACACAGCAGTTATCAGGCAAGATTATTAAAACCATAACACTGGCCAAAAGGGCTATAAAACTATAAATCAAAGCCAGTTAAATGTAAGTGTTTCCTTTAAAATAAGCATCTAGACATGAATGAGCATGGAACTTGTTTTCCCGCAAAATTCTGTTATCATCATGACTGTTGGGGTCTGATGCCAAGTTCATAATTTTAAGCATCCTGTTTGTAATTTTGCTGAGTTTTCAACATTAGTACTGGTATTTTGGATTATGTCTCTGGCTTCAGTTGCTACATTCAACCAGCTGGGGTTACTGTGTATGTGTGTGTGGTCAAATTTACTGTGAACCGATTAGGATATTAAACAAAATGAAATAAACATGTAAAACTAAAAACCTTCCAGGAGTTGAGGTTTACTTCTATCGAAAGATTACAGCTGGAAAATATAACCTAAAATTAAATTCATTCCTAATAGCAGGATTTTTTTTTTATCACCACTATTTTATTTTCAAAGAAAATAAGTAGAAATCTGCTTTATGTGTAAGTTCCTGTGTCTGTAATGAAAATATTCCTCAATGGAAATATTTATTTTTAGGAATTATATCACCACATAGATTTGGGTTTTCTGACATTTTGTTAAACATTGCAAGAGATGCAGAGAAAAAGAGAAGCATTTTCTTGCTTTTTCTTCTGTTTCGTACCCAAAAAAAAGAAAAGAAAAAAAAAGTTTCAAATGGTCTAAATCAACAGAGATCTGAGGATGACCTGAGCTAGTCTGATCTAATGTGTTCTGTTCTGTCTCATTTCTTAGAGATGTCAGGAAATTATTTTCCTTTTCGCTGCAATATTTTTTACAAAAATAAAATACTTCAATTTTTATTGAAAATGTTGAGGTTTTTGTAAAAACAACAACAACAACAAAACCCAGACAAACCCCCAAACTTGAAAATTGAAAATATTTTTGCTTTGGGTCACTGAAAACAAAGTTTTTCACTTGCTAAAAACTGAAAACATTTTGTTTTTCACTGACCAGAAACTGATTTTTTTCTTTTCAGTGTTTGGAATATCCGTTTTCAACAAAACCTCAACATTTTTCAAGAAAAATTGAATTTTTTTGTGAAAATTTCAATTTTGTTGAAAAGTCAGTTTCCACTGGAATTTTTTTTTATCAGCTCATCCATCCACCCATTCGTCCATCTATCCATCTACATATGTGTCCCTCATCACTGTCCCTGAGCACCTCCACAAATTAAAAATGAACAATGGATAAAATTGTCTAAAAAATCCTGTATCCCGATTCTCTTGCCATGCGGTGAGTAACTGGCACTGAAAACTATTCTAGTGGAAGATACTGCATCTCATGGTAAGAGAATTTTTCTATTTTATGGGCCAAATCCTGGTCTCCCGCTGGTGTAAATCAGGAATTATTTCATTGAGCTGAATGGATTTACATCAGGGTAAATGATATTGGAATCTGACTCTATATCTTTATTTTAATCTTACAGTGAATATACTATTTACAAAATCATAAAAACTGGAAACAAGTTAAACCAGATTGCTCCTCAACAGAGGCCTAAATTACAAGATAATCAGATCTCTAGTAAGAAAACAAATTGGCACACAGAGTACGTTTTTTTTTCTACAAAAATACGGGGTAATATTGACAATAAAAAAACTGCGCTGGGTAAAGGAAATAAACTAAGAAACATCTCCATAGGACTGGAAGGTTCTAATGTGATACACTGTGAAATAACAATGGTTCAAGTTCCTCCTTGTGAAGCAACTAGCAAGTGCATTTTGATTAGCTGTTTTTCAGCCCTGTCCTGTATGTGGTTACTGGTTAACCCATTTGTTACTGGTTTAAAAAATTGCAAATATTAAACTTTGCTATAATGATGTGATGCAAAATTGGGATCTGGTTTCAGTGATGTAGCCGCAGGCGAGCAAAGGCCCGGTGTAGAAATAGTCAAAACAGTTAGGTGTCCCCTCACAGAAGACTTGCCAGACTTTTGTGTTCTGAGACCATTATCTTAATTCCAAGAGATTCTGCACATCTGCTTTCCAGATTCAGGATATAGGCACTGGATCGGGACTTAGGAGACCTGGATTATTTCTTGCCACTGAACGGCTATGTGACATTGGGCAAGTCATGTCACTTCACTTCTTTGTACCTCTGCTCACAGGTGCCGATTTTCTTCTTTCGGGGTGGGTGCTCCCCTCCTGCTCCACCCCAAGGTCCTGCCCCCACTCCACCCCTTCCCCCAAGGCCCCACCCTTGCTCCTCCTCTTCCCACCCCTGCTCCACCCCCGCTCTGCCCCCTCCCCGCAGCTCCTCCCACCCACCGCTGAACAGCTGATCGGTGGTTGGTTGGTGGGGGCTGAGCACTCAATATTTTTTTTCTGTGGGTGCTCCAGCCCCGGAGCATCCACAATGTCAGCACCTATGCCTCTGCTTCCCTTCCTATCTTGTTTATTTAGATTTCAAGCTCTATAGTCTCTCTTTGTGATAATATACAGCACCTAGCACAATGGTACTCTCACCTACTTGGGGCTTCAAAATTCTACTGTAATACAAGCAATAAATAAGTAACAATCAAACTTTGGGTGTAGCAATTAATAATTGTATATTATGAACCAGTTCACACACCACCACTGCATGTGTTCACAAGGGTAGCAGTGAAAACATCTTAGAAATAGCCTTATACTTATCAAGCATAGTCTTCCTTGGCTTTGTGAATGACATGTTCAATGTGTTGGATCTTTAACAAATTGTCCATTATCCAGAATGTTAATTAAGCATTAAAGTTAAAGTTGTGCACTGGATGGACGTTCTGTTTCACGAAGGATTTTGAAATTTGGCTTCATTTGCGATCAGACGTGAGGTGAAGTGAAAACTGGAAAATTCCACCCAGAATTTCATTTTGGATTGATCAAAATATGTTAGTTTGGCCCAAATATTTTCATTTTGACTTTTGTCTTTTAGAATTTGTGTATTATATTGTAAGATATAATATAGTACAAAACAAAAAGTCATTTGAAACAAAAAAATGGAAACATTTTCTGAAAATATTGAAACAGAACATTTTGATGTTGTTGGGCCTTTTTTCTTAGATTTCTTCTGAAATGAAATTCCAGAAAAATCAACCCAATTTAGTGAAGCATTGGAACCACATATTCTGATGGAATTTGGCTTTGTCACATTTCTCTGATCAGCTCTAATTGCACACAAATAATTAAAACATTCTGGCTAAAAATTCCTTAGGAGTCTTGCAAAAGCCTTTTCATGGTTGTGAACTACCTCTATTTTAGCAGGATAAAAGGTGTCTGGAGTTGCTTTTACCAACTTCTTACTTGAAATGAGTGTTCTTCTTTTGCTTATCATGGCTGATCCCATTACAGTTAATGGTGCTTGTATCTTTTGGTTTTGAAATATAATTTCCATTTTGCTGCTTTAAAAATCTTCAGCCTGTTCCCCAACCAGTATAAAATGGCATAGCTCCATTGATTTTCAAGTATCATAGCCAATTTGTACTAGCTAGGGATCTGGCCCAAGTGTTTTGACCTGGAAGATCAGAGACTGTTGACATTACAGCAGTTGTGGAGATGATTTCCCAGGGCATCTCAAAACAAGGTTCAGTACCTGGCAGGTGATCTTCAACATTTATGTCTATATATACATGGAGTAAGTTAGTTAGAAAATCAGTAAAGACTAGACCTATCCTCCACTGGGATCTTGCAGCACATGGATAGTTTTAATTCTTTAATGGCTTCTTTCAAGGGCTACAACATTTTCAGCCTCTGGCACAAACAGTATTTTCGGTTCTCCAATAGCTGCTTCCTAGGACTGGTAGTTTTCCAAAGATATGCACCCATCTGCTCAGTCTCTGATTTTTTGTCCCGAATCTCCCACTTTAATCACACCTGTATGAAGGGTTACCTGCCTTAATTTTGGGGAGAAGAAGCAGTTTTCCCTGCACTTATAAATGAGCCATCTTGGCCTCGAGTTGCCACCAAATGGGTGGGGAGAATGCGTTTGGTTCTGATCTTCTGGTTTTTGTTTTTTATCAACATGGAGTTCCTCCTTTATTCTCATACCTAAACTGAGATTAGGATACAATTAGTCAGTTTTTCTCCTGACTCAATCTCTCTCTCTCTCTCTCTCTCTCACACACACACATACACACACACACACACACACACACACAGGTTGTTGGGTTTTTTTTAATAGATACATAGATTTTAAAACCAGAAGGGACCATTAGATCATTTAGTCTGACCACCTGTATAACACAAACCATACAATTTCAGCCAGTTACTCATGTATTGACGGCAATTAGATACGTCTTCCAGAAAAGCATCCAGTCTTGATTTGAAGACATCAAGGGATGGAGACTCCGTTGGTCATTTGTTCCCATGGTGAATCACTCTCACTGTTTAAAATGTGTGCCTTATTTCTTTGGATTTATCTGGCTTTAACTTCTAGCCTTTGGTTTTTGTTCTGCCTTTCTCCTCTAGCCTAAAGAGTTGTTTAGTACCTGATATTTTTTCCTCATGAAGGTACTTATTACACTGTAATCAAGTCCTCTTCATCTTCTTTTTGATATGCTTAGAAGATTGAGCTCCTTTAATCTCTCTCTGCAAGGCATTTTCACTAGCTCTTGCATCATTTTTAGATACACTATTTTCTGCCCATCCCCATAGGAATTAATATCTCAGTATAAGAATTTGGGGCAGTTAAAAGCAGGGCCAGCTATAGCTTTTTTGCCACCGCAAGCAAAAAATTTGCCGCCCCAAGCTCCGAGAGCAAAACTGCCCAAGCAAAAACAAAAAAAAAAAGGTTTTTTGCCACCCCTGGAATTGTGCCACCCCAAGCACGTGCTTGCTCTGCTGATGCCTAGAGCCAGTCCTGGGTAAAAGAAGAGGGCGAGGATAAAGTTGCACCCAAAACTACTGAGCCTTGAATTGGGGAACTTAATGTCTTTGTAGAGGGCCCCCTATTCTATCCTGCTTTGCCTACCTCACCCCATCTCTGTGACACGGCTGCTACTCTGAAACCTGTTAAGATGAATTAGGTTTCCCTGTCAGATATACTTTCACATGAAGAGGGAGGAGTATTTCTGGTTCATTTATGGATGCTCTTTATATAAAAATATTCGTCAATGAAATTCACAAATGGAAAAATAAATGAGTAAAGTAAAGTTTTACCATGTTTTAAGGGATGATCCAACTGATTTGGAGAAAAGTGAAATCCGACCCAGTCCTTCGACCCCAAACCTGAATTCAACCTACACATGAGCATATCTCAGGTTGAATTGAAACATGCTTAATTAGTTTTTATTTTCAGTGTTGTCACACTTCTCTGCTGCTTGGTATTAGCCATGACCAGAAATGAAAATATTGTAATAAAAGCCAGTTTTACTCTTTGCAGTATTTCCAGCACAGATGGACCCAGGGATGTTTTGGAAATTAGAGCTAATTGAAAAACTGAATTTTTTCATTAAAATTTTTTCAAATATTTTAGTGAACAAATTTCCATCAACAAATTTTGACCAGCTCTATTGAAAGTCTCTCAAGAAAGCTTGATGTCATGAAATTTCCAGACTAAAGAGGGCTGGATAAATTTGGATAGGCTGGATGCTTAGCCAATCCTCTAAATCATAAAAGGTTCACAACCAATTATGAAGGTTCAGTACTGACAGCGTGACTCTGTGAAATGTTTGCAACAAAACCTGAAACCCGATGAAGACCTGGGTTGTGATTTCAGTGTAAACTCAGACCAGGTGCACAGGAAGGTCAGCAGATGTTGGCAAAATGTTTGAATTAACCTGAGTCGATTTATGGTTTCACACTGAAACACTGCAAGTGCAACTCTAATGGTTGTACATGGACTCAAAGCAAAAACAGAGGAAGTTTGCTTTAAGTGTTTGGTCTTGGTCAAAGCTGAAGCGAACAATGAAACTCAGGGTGGTTCAAAGCATTTAAATCAAAACTGAAGAAGAAATTTGATTTTGCTCAGCTATCGTATTGATTCCTTTTATATCACACATTCACCAATCCTGTAAAGGTCGTTGGCCTTATAAAGAGGATTAAGGAGTAAAAACTTTGTTATAAGTCCCAAATGTTCCTTTTTTTTTTAAATATACCAACTGTTATTTTCTCTCTGGATATGTCTATTGATACCATATTTAGATTTCTCCATTACATATGCAGTGTTCAGTAGGCCAACTGGCTCTAATGGGACCAGGAGTTGGAATTAGGTGCTCTAACCTTCCCATTGGAATATATTATCTGTATAAGTGATAATGCAATAATATTAATGTCATGCAGAGATGGGTCCACATCAATAATTTCAGATCCAGATATATAAATTTATGTTTTGATTTTTTTTTCCTACCTCAGATTCTAGACTTTCTGACAAAACACTGTCACATAGCAGTAAGTGACAGGTCTCCACCAACATAACCCTCCTGGCCAGCTTTTCACCAAAAAAATACAACAAAACATCTCCAGCCCCAATTAAACCTCTGTCCAACAGCCCTTCCCAGTTATCCATTCAGATAGGCAGGCTTGGAAGCAGAGCTGGGCGGGGAAATGTTTTTCCCATTCTGTGAGATTTTTTTGAAAAAATTTCCTCTTCCAAATTGGGAAGAAAAGTCAAAAATTTGAAAAATGGTGTGAACTGGGAGAAAAAAATGGATTGGGTCAATCAAAATATTTCATTTTGATAATTTTTAAATGGTTTGTTATAATTTTGACCTTTGTTTCCATTTTTGCATTTATTTTACTATACATTATTTTAAATTGCAAAACAAAGTTGATTTAAACCAGCCAACAAGACTTTGCTGTTTAGAAAATATTGAAACCTCCTGTTTCTATAATTCCGGAAATATTTTTTTTTCAAAATAAGAAACTTGTTGAAACTGACCCTTTCTTCCGAATAATTTTGGTCCCAATGAGTTGGCATTTTTCATTAAAAAAAAACCAATGGCTAGTTGAAAAATTGCTGACCAGCTCTATTTGGAAACATACCTGAATGATAAACAGATTGGGTTCAGCCCATGAAAAAGTCATCAGCCCAACATTCAGATCAGAAGCTAGATACATATCTCAGCTTTACCTCAATATGAGGGTGCCTGAATCCAGGGTTCTGATTAAGGCCCATCTTTAGTTTCATATTTTTGATATTCAGTTTAAATGCAGTGGGTTTGATTCTCTGTTCTGGTTGAGTTGTGCTTTATGCCACTCCTATGCTGATTGAACATGAACCCAACCTTGTTCTGGCAGCCAAGAATTGCTGGGCATAAGGACTCCCCAGCCATGTGCTCTTTGTTCCAAGCATGCCCCTCGCTTTGGGGGCCAATGGGGGTGGTGTGAGAGGGGCTACAGCCAGATTGCACCAACTAGGACTGTGGGACACAGCAACAAGGGTTAGCTATGACCTGTTCCACTTATTTGCTAATTTTTCTTCATCCAGTTTAATGTCATTCTCTATTTTCAAATCATTTGAATACCATGCCACTCAAAAAATGAAGAGACTGAGTTATTCTTTTTCACAAAAAGAGTTTTTAAAAAATTTTTTATTAATTCAATTGAAATTTGCTGCAAGGAAAGAAACCCATTTTTCAACCAGCTATAGCGAGATCCAAGCTTTTAAAAGGGTTTTTATTTTCAAGGAAGCTGGAAACGCAAGGGATGGATAGTATCTCTGTCCTTCATCATTGTCCCTTCTCCACAAGGACAGCTGTAGTGTCTGTTCATCTTCTTGTCTGGAGAACACACTCCTAAAAAAGATGATGGGTACAATTCAGCTCAGACATTGGAATAAAATATTGTGACAGGGTTGGGCCAGATGGCTACCGGAGTGTGATAGAAGGCAGATATATTCACCCCGGGTTAAGTAGGTCCCTTTTCCCAGGGTAAGGTAACAGGGAAGGTGCCAGAACAATCAGGAACTTTCTGGAAACAATTAAGGCGGACAGGCTGATTAGAACACCTGCAGCCAATCAAGAAGCTGCTAGAATCAATTAAGGCAGGCTAATCAGGGCACCTGGGTTTAAAAAGGCTCTCACTCCAGTTAGTGAGGTGTGCGTAAGGAGCTGGGAGAGAGAGGATGTGCTGCTGGAGGACTGAGGAGTACAAGCGTTAACAGACACCAGGAGGAAGGTCCTGTGGTGAGGACAAAGAAGGTGTTGGGAGGAAGCCATGAGGAAGTAGCCCGAGGAATTGTAACTGTTGCACAGCTGTTCCAGAAGACACTCTGTACAGCTGCAGTCCACAGGGCCCTGGGCTGGAACCCAGGGTAGAGGGTGGGCCTGGGTTCCCCCCAAACCTCCCAACTCCTGATCCAACACAGGAGGTACCACCGGAGGGGATCAGCATGGTGAATCATCCACATGGTGGATCAGCAGACACTGCAGGGATTGTTCTTATTTTTTTTTTCCCCATGCTGGCCAGTGATGAGGTTATCTGAGTGAACGGCAGATTTGAGCCACGAAAGTGGTCAAACTGAGGGCTACTGTGAATCTCTGAGGCGAGCAAAATCCGCCAATAAGCACAGGACCCACCAAGGTAGAGGAGGAACTTTATCACAGTATATAGCCCTTTTCACAGCTGAATTTTAAAAGGATAGTGCAATCAAGGACCTTGAAAATCAATTAAATGTTTACATTAGACAAAATAGTCTTCAACTGGGCAATGATTCCAACACTAGTTTTTGTTACCTAGCATTAGTTCAGATGAGATTCATTCCTTCCCTTTCATATTGTTGTGTTTATCAATGCACAAACACCGAATATCTGATTCTCAGTTGAGCCAAAGCCCCCTTTGTACTGCTCTGGCAGTGTCAGAAGGGGATGGAAATGATTCCTAAGAAACTGCCTGCACAGAGGGACTCCCAGGCTAGAGTAAACCCGATGTAAGGGAAGTTCTTGCCCCCAGCCACCATGCTAAGGGGAATGTCAGCTGGAGTGGATGTTCTTTGACTCCCGGGGCTCATAAGCAGCCATGGGAAACAGAGTACAAATTAAGGTAACAATGAGATTGCTCTGAAGGGGGATGTTTACACTGCAACTGTGAGAGAGCCTCCCCTGGGTAGATAGACTCACACTAGTGGGGTTTGAACTAGCACACTAAAAATAGCAATGTGGATGTTCCAGCTTGGGCAGAAGCTCAGGCTCTCAAGCCCACCCGACCCCCTAAGCTTCAGAGCCCAAGCTGGAATTTCCACGTTGCTGCGTTATGCACGCTAGCTTGAGGTATGCTAGGGCTAGCTTGAGCCTGATAGTGCCGCTCTGTCTACCTGGGCTGGGAGGATCTCTCCCAGCTGCAGGGCAGACCTGCCCATTTATGTTTCTAGGGGCAGGCGAAGCTGTGAAGAGCCTCAATGTATGGGGAGTGCACAGGTATCTTAAAATCAGTTTTGCTCCCACTAAAAGGTATTTGTGGTTCCATGTCCCCAAGGACTGATTGGGATTTGAGAATTGTCGGCCAGAATGATTTTTCTGACAGCAAATGTAGTTTCCACAAAATCAGAAATATTCCAAGAGAATATTTTAATTTGGCTGAACACTTTCAATTTTCTGTCAGGAAAACTGAAACAACGTATTTTATTTCAGGTTGGTTCGACCCCAATCGAAATATTGTGGACTGTTGACCTGACCCAACATGTATTTTTGAGTCAGTTCAACATGGTGCATTGCCTCCTGGGAGCTGTAGTTCAAGCCGCCATTCTCTCTTATGGACTGGGCGCTCTGGCAGGGCTACATCTCCTGCAATGCAGTTCAGTCTATCTTCTAACTGGATGTATCATGGGAGTTGCATCATCAGCGACTTAGTCTGGCCAGGGAGCCTGGCCCATGGAGGAGAATACATCAAGCAACCTAAACTACAACTGCCAGGAGGCAATGTGCCACCATAGGGAAATTTGGTTTCTTGTTGAACTGATTCAAAATGCTTCGAAACATTTCAATTTGGGAAAATCTAAATGTCTTGTTTCAGCTGAAAATTGAGTTGAAACCAAATGCTGTGGCGTTTCTGAATTGAACATTTTTCAAAGCATTTCATTCTGTGACAAAAATATTGATGTTTAAACTTTTCTTCCCAATTCAGGATGAAAACAAATGTTGAAATATCAGCATTTCCTGTGGGCTGGTAATTCCTATTTTTGGCTCAGCTCTGCTTCTGTGTGTTTGTGCGTGAGGAAGAGCCACTGGCAAAGAGCACCAGTGAGGTTTTATTTTAATTTTCCAGAGCCAGAAGTAGGATTGTGGTTCTGGATGGAAGGCCATAGGTTTTTTTATCTGAGAAATATCAGGGGATAGCTGTGTTAGTCTGTATCCATAAAAACAACAAGGAGTCCGGTGGCACCTTAAAGACTAACAGATTTATTTGAGCATAAGCTTTCGTGGGTAAAAACCCCACTTCTTCAGATGCATGGAGTGAAAATTACAGATGCAGACATAAATATACTGACACATGAAGAGAAGGGAGTTACCTCACAAGTGGAGAACCAGTGCTGACAGAGCCAATTGGTGGATGTAGTCCATTCCCAACAATAGATGAGGAAGTGTCAATTCCAGGAGAGGCAAAACTGCTTTTGTAATGAGCCAGTCACTCCCAGGCCCTATTCAAGCCCAAATTAATGGTGTTAAATTTGCAAATGAATTTTAGCTCTGTTGTTTCTCTTTGAAGTCTTTGTTAGTCTCTAAGGTGCCACAAGTACGCCTCGTTCTTTTTGCTGATACAGAGTAACACGGCTACCACTCTGAAACCTGTGATCTTTGAAGTCTGTTTTTGAAGTTTTTTTGTTGAAGTATAGCTACTTTCAAATCTGGTATAGAATATCTAGGAAGATTGAAGTGTTCTCCTTCTGGCTTTTGTATGTTACGATTCCTGACATCTGATTTGTGTCCATTTATTCTTTTACATAGGGACTGTCTGGTTTGGCCAATGTACATGGCAGAGGGGCATTGTTGGCACATGATGGCATATATCACATTGGTAGACGTGCAGATGAATGAGCCTCAGATGTGTGTGGCTGATGTGGTTGGGTCCTCTGATGGTGTCACTAGAGTATTTATGGGGACAGAATAGGCAACGAGCTTTGCTATAGGGATTGGTTCCTGGATTAGTGTTTCTGTGTATGGTGTGTGGTGTGTAGTTGCTGGTGAAAATGTCTTCTAAATGGATTGAGCCCCACCTTTGTTGTCATCAGCACCCATCCAGAAGGGTTACATATGTACAGTATAAATAAACAAGTTACACTAACAAAATACCCAAAGTCCACCTTGTTGATTTCTCCTCCAATGGGAAGCTGACCTACAAGGCCCCCAAATTGGGGGCTTCTTGGTTGAGGGGTGACACCATTTTTCTTTCTGATCAGAGGGTTAATCACCAGTACTGGGGAAATCTTACTGGTTTTGAAAGCAGCATATGAAAGAGATGTAGGCTGTTCTTAAATAATAAGTATGTATACATTTACATTTAGCCATATTACAATGAATATTGTTGACTTGTGCCCACCAAACAATCCAGATTGATCTGTATCAATGCTCTGTCCTCTTCATTATTTGTCACTCCCCCAATTTTTGTGCCACCTGCAAACTTTATCAGTAATGATTTTATTTTTTCTTTGTGGTCATTGATAAAATAAATAATATAGGGTCAAGAACTGAGCCCTGTAGTACCCCACTGGAAACACACCCACTCAATGCTAATTCCCTGGTTACATTTGCATTTTGAGATCTATCAGTTAGCAAGTTTTTAATCCATTTAATGTGTGCCTTGTTAATTTTATATCATTCTAGTTTTCTAAACAAAACATCCCGCAGTACTAAGTCAAATGCCTTAGAGAAATTCTACCTTTATCAGCCACACTTGTAATATCATCAATAAAAGATATCAAGTCCTTGGCTTCCAATCTCTTCTTGCAACAATGCCCAGTATCAGATGCATGGCTAGCTCAATTTTTATGCTCCTAATTTCTGTACTCCATCCTCCAATCATTTACTTGTGAGTTCAGGAGGAGTACAGTATATATTAATAATATGCACAGTATGATGCTATACAGATTTTTCCAGCATCAATTACACCAGGTGGAAAAGGAATTGCTCCTCAGCACCTCATGCCTCAGCTCTCTTTGTAAAACACTCCTTAGTGGCTTCATGCAGCCATGTCCACCGTAGCATAAATAAATTTGTTAGTCTCTAAGGTGCCACAAGGACTCCTCATTCTTTTGCTGATGCAGACTAACAAGGCTGCCCCTCTGAAACAAGCATTTGTGGCATCAAGCCATCTTGTGGACACTGCATATATTAACAGGAAGCACTGAGGAAGGAGGAAGTAGGCTAGAGAGATCTAGGTCAAGTCTAAAAAACATTCAGAAGCCCCAGTGTTCTCCTTATCTTCCTTCTTTTAATGGAGCAGTTTTTCCAAGGAATTACCACACTTTTCCCTTTGACTTCAAGAGATGGACATTTGCTTACGTTACTGCTTGGCCTCGCTGCTGTAATAAACCCAAGCTTGTTCTTGCCACTCGCTGAATTTATTTGGCAGTGCTCACACCTCTTCATTTCACTAGTAGATTGGGATGGAACGTTTATAAAAGGGCAATAAAAGCAAATAGATTATTGCTCCCAGACAAAATTCTTTAAGTCATTTAAGTGAGAAGGGATCCAGAAACTGGCTGAAGTGCAGCGGGCATCTGCTAAAATCATTATCACTGAGTAAAAATGATCTGTAAATTTCCACTTTTGCATCAGTAGCTGCAGTGTAACATGGGCTGCGATGCCATTTTTCCACTGATTAGGAAGTCTAACAGCTGTTCCATCTCGCCCCACACTCTGCTTATCCCTCCCTGTAGCTTTTTCTGCTGACTCGTGCAATAGATGCTGAAACATGTATGGTACATCCCAAGCCTGGTGATTTTTTTTGTGCGTGGCTGTGAACCATGACGGCTCTGCCCAAGGATGAATTACCTTAAATCAGCATGATCTTTTATCATGCTTGATTTGTTTCTTAGCTATATTTTTTCCCTTTTTAACCTGTAGTCTAGGTTTTCAGAAATAGGCCCAGTGCTAGACACTTTGTCAACTTGCATCACTGCTGTGCAGTGTGGGGCTGATACCTTTAAAAGGACAGCCCCCCCCCCCCCCCGGAACTATCCCAGCTGATGGGGAAGTGGTAAGTGTTTTATAAATATATAAAAACAAATTACTCCCATGTTTTGTGAAAAAAATCTGATTTTTTTAACAAAAATATCTTAAAAAATCAAAAGTATTGTTTTCCTTTTTCTCTGCTGTTTTCCTGTCTCCCCCCGCCCTCCCCCACCTCATGTGAAAAAAGGCAGGGGAGGGAAAGGGAAAAAAAGATGAAAAAAATCAGTTTTTTTTAATTGTTCCCATAAAAAAATAATTTGGGGGGAAAAAAAGAAAGAAAAAATGTTTCTCATAAATTTTCATTAAAAACGGGGGGGGGGGGGGATAAAAAAGTTCTGAATGAAAAAAATTGACCAGTTTTATAATCAGCACTGGTATAGTGGCTATTGAACCCTGCTCTTCTAGCTCGGTAGGGGTGCAGGGGGAACACCCATAAAGGGGCAGAGCGCCACAAAGCTTTCCCATCTGGACAGCTAGGCAGGCGTCATCCTTAAAAAATAAGATGCCTTAGGTGGTTGATTATCATGTGGACCAGATCCTGATGTCAACAGCATTGATGTAAATCCAGGGTAAATCCACTGCAGTCAATGGAGTCACATGGGCAGAAGTGAAAGCAGAGTCAGGCCCACTGACACATTCCTGATTTGCCTTTAAAGTAACCTGTGGTTCCTGGCTTCTGGGTGGGTCTGAAGTGTTTTGACCAATAGCAAGACTGCAGGAGCCAGGTGTCCCCAAGGAGATAAAATGCAGAACAGCTGATCTTTGCAGGTCATATGACTCTCAGAATGTTTAGAATTGCAGGGAATGTTAGCACTTGAAAACAATTTTGATCAAATGAGCAGTAGGGTTGGCCGTAATTAATACACTGGCTTAAAAGATTATCATGCCTTTCAGCTTTCTAGTGGAGTCTTATACTTGATTTCTGCATCCCTGGTAGTTGAAAACTATACATAAATGCCATTCATCTTGCACAGAAATGGAGATGGTTTCAGGAAAGGATTCCTTGTATCTTGATATTAATGACGATTTTAATTATCTGAGCAACAATCTGTTTAAAAAGTAAAGAAAGAAACAGTTTATAACCTATCATTATCCCTAATGAAGATAAGCAATCAGTCTGCAAGGGGCTATGATTCATGTTAAGGATGAATGTGTTATTTATTCTCTTCCAGATTGTTGCCGGGATATAGTAATATAAGGACATTAAAAAAGAAAAAAAGTAAGGAAAAAAAGGTGATTTATCTAAACGCACAGTAATGCCAGATGTACTGTACCACAGTTTTTGTCTTAAAGTACTACTTTAGGAGTTACTAAAATTAGAGAACTTTTATTTTTCATTTACCAATGCTGTATTTCATTGAACAGAAGCTTTCTGTTAAACCAAACCAGATGATGTTTTAAACTAATACTAATTGATTCCATTCCGAAAGTTCCTATTGGTAGCAAGTAAAACAGCTCCCTGACCCAGCCGGTAAATGTAGATTTTAGGAGTGTCGATGTATTTTAACTTCTCTTTTGCATTTGCAGTAACTGCTCATTCACACGTTGGCCCCGATCATCCCTTCCCACAGAAAAACATGGAGGGGAGGAAGGATGGTCTATTGGAAGGGACCCTGGGCAATGGCTGGTTTCAGTGCCTTACCCATCCAGAGCCTGCCGGCCTGGGAGCTTAGGCAAGTCACTCAGTCTACCCTTCTCAGTTCCCATCTGTGAAATGAAGATGACAATTTCCCTCCCTCCCAGGGATGGTGTGAGGGTAAAATTCATTAATGACCGAGGTGCTCTGTTACCGCAGTGGTGAGGGCCATATAAATAGGTCTCTTGCCATCCTGTCAAGGGGATAGGTTAGCCCCTCCCATGTGAAATGGCTGCAGGAACTGCCCCCCAAAACTGAACAGCTCCCCCGGGCTTCATCGTAACAGGACTCGTTGGTTGGGCCTACCTTCCAGAAAAAACCTGTAATCAACATGAGGCCAGTGGATGATTACCTTGGAACTTCAGGGCAAGGCCTAAAATTCATGAAGCCAGCCATGCTTTAAAAGAACTAAACAACAAAACCCCAGTGCATATTAGGACTAGGGTGACCAGATACGAAGTGTGAAAAATCGGGACACTTTTTTAAATCCAGGGGTGGGGAAAGGTATAGTTCTATATATAAGATAAAGCCCCTAGTATCTGGATAGTCCCAATAATATCGGGATAGCTGATCACCCTAATTGGGACTTTTGCTTAAGCTTTGTTTTGAAAACTGGAAACCTTTCTTAGTTTGCTTTGAGTTTACTCAGGGCTCCCTTGTCTTCATGGTAAGATAGTTTGGGTTAGAAGAGCAACTGGCAAACTCTGAAATGCCTGCAGCATATGGTAATATTCCATGGGTTGTCAATGTAATGCACAGGTGCCCACTTTCTTTTTTCCAGGTGGGTGTTCCAACCCTGCTCCACCACTTCTTCCCTCCCCACTTTGTCCCTCCTCCCAGCACCTCCTGCCCACCGCTGAACAGCTGATCAGTGGGTGGCTGGTGGGTGCTGAGCACCCCTGGAGTCAGTGCCTATGATGTAACTAGAATAACTCCAACTCCTGTCTTTGCTTTTGTCACTCATTAGGGGCTGTCTGTATTTGTCATAATGGGAAGTTAGCATCATCAGGATTAAAGATGGAAAAGACCTAAATTTTGGGTCATTTTATTCATCCTTCTTTCTGTGCAGGATTGTCCCCACTGTATATTATTTAGTGCTAAATCCAGTCTGGTTTTGGCTGTTTTTGAAAGGGGAAATGACTTATTCCAAGACAGAATGGCTTTTCTAATGGCTAAACACTTCAGGACACTAGAGAAAGCAGAGCATTCTTTGTGTGAGTGGGATGAACATTTCTCATTTCAGATCATGCATCATTTACAATGATCCTTCAAATGTTACAGCAGGGATTGGTAACCTTTGGCACACAGCCTGCCAGGGAAATGCGCTTGCAGGCCGGGCTGGTTTGTTTACCTACAGCGTCTGCAGGTTTGGCCGATCACAGCTCCCACTGGCCGCGCTTTGCTGTTCCAGGCCAATGGGGGCTGCGGGAAGTGGCAGCCAGCACATCCCTCAGTCCGCACCGCTTCCTGCATACATACATTTTTGTATGTAATTCTCCCTCTAGGGAATTACATACAAAAAATGACATTGAACGAATGTTTTTCAGATTGCCAAGTCAAGCACTCAAAACTAACTCAAAAAGTTAGTACAACCTTAATTCTGATCCTTTGTGCATATGAGATGGTCTTTAAATCCATCCTTCTGAAAGGTTATGAAAATGCAACATGGACATTTTCTCCCTCTGGGAATCCCATTGATTTAAAAAAATCAGGACCATCTGCCCTTCTCCAACCTTCTACAATCATTCGCCTCCAATGGCCACGCAGAGCCCTATTGACCTCAGTGGAGCCATCTGCATGTTCAGGGCCTCAGTTTGTTGTTAGCCCATTCAGTTTTGCATAGGTATTGAGTAGTGCTGAGGTAACCCCTTCACCTCCATATCCTAGTCTCACTGCCACTGCCTGCTGCACACATACTGTCTATTAGCCCCCTAGGCTTGTCCTCAGGGAATTTGTGAAACCAAACAGTCCTATTTTTCCAAATCAAAAGTGATGGTGAATCTTGATGGAAGTGACCCTAAATCCTTGAGCAGATCTCTCAGATCCCCCACAAGCTCCTTGTAATGAGCAGTCATATGGCTTTAGACAAGGAAGAAGGCTTGCTCAGCACACAAGATGAAGTTGGTCCAATCCTCCAGCTCTCCTGGGAGACCTCAGAACACAGGCTTACATGCCATATCGTTGCAATACTGAACTGGAATGCTGTTTGAAACTTGCAAGATACAAAACCATGAAAACAGGAGCAACCATGGGCCTTTAAGTGTCCATATTTGTTATGGAACTAATGAACTTCAACATGGTGCTGCTACATAGCAAATAAGTTATGAGAAACAGCTACTGAACACGCTCGGTTGCTATTTTTCAAACAAATATCTGAATTGCATCAAGACCTTTATATTTCAGTGCATAAGTCCACTTCTTTAAGAACAAAATTGCCTTTAACACTTTCAAAATTGTCATGCATAATCCAAAGGTTGGTGGATAGGAAAGGATCTCAAACTATTATTAGATTATCTATCTATCTATCATGACGGGGCAAAGCCAGATGGCTATAGAAAAATAGTGGGAGATAGATATGTTAGCTCCAGGCTAAACAAATCCCTGGTACCAGGATAAGTTAAATGGCAGCTGCTCCAGGTCAATTAAGACACCTGGGGCCAATTAAGAACTTTCCAGAAGGCAGGGAGAACGCTAGGTTGATTGGGACACCTGAAGCCAATCACGGATTAGCTGAAACTAGTTAAAAGCCTCCCAGTTGGTCAGGTGGGTGTGGATGTCAGAAGCTGTGGGAGGAAGTTGCACTGTTGGAGAGACTGAGCAGTACACACCATATCAGGCACAAGGAAGGAGGCCCTGAGGTAAGGGTGAAGTGGAGCCTGAGGAAGTGAGGGCTGCTGTGGGGAAGTAGCCCAGGGAATTGTACATGTCGTGTTTCTAAAAGATCAGCTACCATAGATGATACTATTAGGGTCCCTGGTCTGGAGCCCGGAGTAGAGGGTGAGCCTGGGTTCCCCCCTTTGTCCTCCCCTCCAATTAATCACTGAGACTGGGAGACAACAGAGACTGTGCAAGGAAGGATAACTTCTCCTCACCTCCCTCGCTGGCTTATGATGAAAATAGCTCAGTAGACTGTGACCCTGGTCTCTAGAGAGAGAAGGGTTACGTGGAGGGTCACAGTGAGCCTCTGAGGCTAGCAAAATCTGCCAGGAAACACAGGACCCAAGGAGACAAGGACAGAGTTTTGTCACACTATCTACCTACCTACCTAACAGCACACTGCCCAATGTGTGCCTATATTTCAGTTCATGGGATCTTGAAATGGTTGATCTATTCAGCTCTCCAACATAAGGTTCTATATTGGGAATGTTGACAGGTTATGAGGAGCTTTGATATTAATAAATGTGTCTGCGGAACTGTCCTGGATTTTTAAAAAGTATGTATTTACAGATTGACATAGTTGAAGAGCGGAATAAAACTCAATTAACCACTTATGACAGAGATGAAACAGACATGAGACAAGAAGATCTTTCCAAATTGTCTTTCTTTGATAGAATATTCCAAATCAGCCTGTAAAAATGTTTTCCATTCAAAAAGAGACGAAATAACATTTATTTCCTTCATGTCTACCCATCCTCTTCTCTTCCACACACATATCTGTGCCACAACCTCAAGCCATGTTTAGTTGACTTTTATATTTGAGAGTAAAGGTTTCAATTATAAAATGTTCCGCAAACGAAGAAGAAGAAAAAAAATTAGGCCATTAAATAAGGTAGGTTTGAAGAACAGACATGAAAACTTAGCAGGGAAAGTGTCTGTTTATGCATGTCATGTGTCTTCCATGATTTCGTTTAACATAGAAGCATTGGGGGAAAGGAGAGGTGTTGCCCTTTACAACCTAAATTTGACTCATTCTTAAAAATGGATTGTGGCAAACCAGAAGGAAGGATTTGTTTTCTTTGTCTGACCCGCACAGTAAACACAAAGTCAGAAAGCATTTCTGTTTCCTATTTCTTCATTCCTTTCCCCCCACTTGCTTGGTTATGAGATATTACAGCAGTGGTGAGCAGTGCCACTAGAGTTAAAGGGCTTGTTAGCTTTCTTCCTTCCATCCATTCTGTCCCCAGGGGGAGAATTGTGTGTGCAGTCTACTGTTGGTTTTGATAGGATTTCTTATATGTCATACAATAATAGAAGATTAGGGCTGGAAGAGACCTCAGGAGGTCATCTAGTGCAACCCCCTGCTCAAAGCAGGACTAACCCCAACTAAATCATCCCAGCCAGGGCTTTGTCAAGCTGGACCTTAAAAACCTCTAAGGATGGAGATTCCACCACCTCCCTAGGGAACCCATTCCAGTGCTTCACCACCTTCCTAGTGAAATAGTTTTTCCTAATATGCAACTTAAACCTCCTCCACTGTAACTTGAGACCATTGCTCCTTGTTCTGTCATCTGCCACCACTGAGAACAGCCAACCTCCATCCTCTTTGGAACCCCCATTCAGGTAGTTGAAGGCTGCTATCAAATCCCCCCCACTCTTCTCTTCTGCAGACTAAACAAGCCCAGTTCCCTTAGCCTCTCCTCATAAGTCATGTGCCCCAGCCCCCAATCATTTTTGTTGTCCTTTGCTGGACTCTCTCCAATTTGTCCACATCCTTTCTGTAGTGGGGAGCCCCAAACTGGATGCAGTACTCCAAATGTGGCCTCACCAGTGCCGAATAGAGGGGAATAATCACTTCTCTCGATCTGCTGGCAATGCTCCTACTAATGCAGCTCAATATGCCGTTAGCCTTCTTGGCAAAAAGGGCACACTGTTCACTCATATCCAGTTTCTCGTCCACTGTAATCCCCAGGTCCTTTTCTGCAGAATTGCCGCTTAGCCAGTTGGTCCCCTGCCTGTAGCAGTGCATGGGATTCTTCTGTCCTAAGTGCAGGACTCTGCACTTGTCTTTGTTGAACGTCATCAGATTTATTTGGGCCCAATCCTCCAATTTGTCTAGGTCACTCTGGACCTTATCTCTACCCTCCAGAGTATCTACCTCTCCCTCCAGCTTAGTGTCATCCGGGAACTTGCTGAGGGTGCAATCCATCCCATCATCCAGATCATTAATGAAGATGTTGAACAAAACCAGCACCAGGACTGACCCCTGGGGCACTCCGCTTGATACTGGCTGCTAACTAGACATAGAGCTGTTGATCACTACCCGTTGAGCCCGACAATCTAGGCAACTTTCTATCCAGCTTATAGTCCATTAATTGAATCCATACTTCTTTAACTTGCTAGCAGAAATACTGTGGGAGACCATGTCCCTCCTCCTCTGGGTTTATCTGAGAGAAGGCAGGTTGAAGTAGTACAGCTGGCATTTGAAATGGAATGTGGGGAGGTTTGGGATGATCTTTAGTTCCTGTGGGAGTTTGTTCCTCAGTCTGGAGGAACCCCCAAGAAAGCTCTGTCTTCTGCTTTACCCATTCCATTATGACAGAGAAGCAGAGCTGTCAACTGTGGTCCTCATCCCAGATTTTTAGGTGAAGCTTTAGGTCTTTTGGGCCCAGACCCAGAGGATAAGGACTGAAATCTTGAGCTTGATATGCTATGGGCAGCTAGTGTACGGAGTGGAGGACAGAGATAGAACTACATCTGAAAATTAAGGCTATCAATTAATCACAGTTAATGCATGCAATTAATGTAAAACAAATTAACTAGATTAAAAAAATAGTCGCAATTAATCGCAGTTTTAATTGCACTGTTCAGCAATAACAGAATACTAATTTACATTTATTATAAATGGTTTTGGATGTTTTTCTACATTTTCAAATATATTGATTTCAATTACAACGCAGAATACAAAGTGTACAGCGTTCACTTTATATGATTATTTTTATTGCAAATATTTGCGCTGTAAAAAAAGATAAACGAAAGAAATAGTATTTTTCAATTTACCTCAGACAAGTTCACTTAGTCCTACTTCTTATTCAGCCAATCACTAAGACAAACAAGTTGGTTTACATTTATGGAAGATAATGCTACCTGAAAGTCAGAACAGGCGTGTTCGCATGGCACTGTTGTATCTGGCATTACAAGGTATTTACGTGCCAGATAGGCTAAACATTTGTATGTCCCTTCATGATTTGACTTGTAGTCCCTAAAAATGTGCATTGTTTTGTTTTTGAGTGCAGTTATGTAAAAAAAAATCTACATTTGTAAGTTGCACTTTCATGATAAAGAGATTGCCCTACAGTATGTGTATGAAGGTGAATTGAAAAATACTATTTCACAATGTACCCTCAAGGTCTGGGCAAGGGTGAACCTGCTCAGATTTCAAACTGAACTTGAGCATTATTGGCTTTGTGTATCACTTTGGAGAAAACCTGAAAAAAACTATTGATAGGGAGAGAAGAAATCCTCTCTGTATACATCTATGGGCTATATCAGAATGTCAGTTCCCTAAGCCTCCTCCTCCACAAATTTCTCCCATGCATGGTGGTTCATCTCAAGGATTTTAAACTGTCACAGTAGGAAAAAAAATTGGTATGGATGCTCCTTTCTTGTGACAGTATAGATTCTGCATTCCTTTTGATCTGAATAATGGCTAGGTATTATTATTTATTTATTTGTATCATATTCTGGTGCTTGGCACTTTACCAACATATAACAAAATGTCTCTGCCCCAAAGAGCTAACAAACTAAGGCTTGGTCTATATGCAATTTTTATAGCAGTGTAACTATGCCAATTATGGATGTGGTATAATTAAACAGGTAAAACCTCTACTGTAGATGCAGTTATATTGGTGCCTTTTACTGGTATAACTTATTTCCTTTCCGTTATAAGAATAGACTGGTGTAAGGTGCAGTTACATTGATATAATTGCATCCACATATTGGGGGAGTTGTATTACTTTAACTATACTGATGCAGAGATACAGCTTTTGTGTATAGATAGACTTAGAAGGATTTGATTTTTATTGGCAAATGTTGATTTCACCGTAGACACACAAACAAACAAAAAATATTTCCATCGATAATAATCAAAATTTATAGACAAGCAAAATAAGAGGAATGCTCTTGAGAACGTCTTAGAATTTGATTGAAAGATATTTATTTGGTATATTTTGACATGTGATGTTGACGACTTGTGTTTCAATGATTATAAAGCTTTAACTTTTTGAATCTCTGCCTCTACTGTCATTAAGTAATTATTGACTGACCATGCCATCATTTTTTGTAACTGTGAAAAATCGAAATTAATAAAAATAGAAAACAACACTTAAATCTCATATTGTTATTCCACTGTGAACATTTCAATCAATAAAATAAAAAGTGAACATTAATATTATTTAAAAATCCATATTATTTAAAAAATTGAATTCTGCCAAGCCTAAGTATAGACACTGCCTTAGTGTAAGAGGAGATAACAGGTGGACATGGCAAACATATGGGAAAGCACAAGGTAATTGATTTTGATCAGTACAATAAGCAGTGGGCCCAGCACACCAGCTACCTGAACCATATTATGATTTTGAAGACAATGAACCCAAAAGAAAGCAGACATTCCACTTGTAGATCATTTCCATTTCTTCATCCACTCTCTTAGGTCTTCATCTTGTGCCCAATCAAGTCAGTGGGACTAGGACTGGGCCCATCTATAGTAAATAGGTTTGTCCAGGAACCTCTAAAATGCTTCTAAACAGCTTTGATCTTTGGAAGGCTTTGGACATGAATTCGAGTCTGAGCTCCATGGCACAGATATGTATCTAAAACATTTCTTCTGTAGACTGTTTGGAACAGAGAGTTTCATTTTAAGATCATAAAAAGCAGGGTAATTTAATAGGACCCTTGGTTGGGTAATTGCTAAAAAAGGAAAAGCAGACAATCCATGCAGGGTGTGTGTGTGCTTTTTCTTTGCTAGTGTTAAATATTGTTTGGATTATTCACTGTATAAACATTAAATAATGTAATTTTGAATCCAGGTCCCAGTAGGGATTTAAATGTCATTGGTAAAGGATTAAGATATTAGTGTAATAATGCAGTATCAAAAATCTGCAAATTCCTTCTGTGTTACTTAAGTGTTTTCTGATCAAACCCATTGAAGTGGGGTTTTTTTAATGGCTGTTTTATGCAGTAATAAAACACTGGAGGAATATAGCAAAGTATTTCTGTTTGTAAAGTGGGCAAGGCAGAGACTGTGGGTCTAATCCAATGTACTTTGACGTCAAGGGAAGTCAATGGGCCCTGAATTTTCATCTCCATTTAGAAAGAACCTAGCACACTTTGAGTACTATAACAATCTCTCTCTCTCTCTCTTTCTGTGATGCTTATAGTCCTTTGGCACATACAATATATTTACATCTACAGTGTCTTTAGATGAGAAGCCTGTATAAAATAGAGACAATAAATAACATCTATGGATTTTCAAAGAAGATAAAGAGTACTCCAACTTGCTTCTTTTATACTACATTAAGATAGAAGTGTATTTGGTATGTTTAAAACGGGATGCATATGTAGCTATGCATGGGAGGTAAATATAGCTATAGAGGGCCTACATTTCAGAGATGCCAAGCACCCACAATGCTCATTCCTTGCAAATATGAGTTTTGATTGCCCAGAACTTCTGGAAACCAAATGTCTGAACTTGGGCAACCAAAAATCAGCAGGGATCGATTTAGCAGGTCTAGTGAAGACCCAATAAATTGATGGCCGAGTGCTCTCCGGTCGACCCCAGTACTCCAATAGAAGTACTCCCAACTCCAAGAAGAATAAAGGAACTCAACCAGATAGCATCTCCCGTCGATGCAACGCAGCGAAGACACCACGGTAAGTCAACCTAAGCTACGTCAGCTCCAGCTCCGTTATTCATGTTGCTGGAATAGCTTAATTTATGTCGACTTACCCCTGCAGTGAAGACAAGCCTGGAGGCACCTAGAATCATCACCTAGAATGTCCTGATTTCTTCTACTTTCCTTTCATTAGGATCAACAAAAGTTACCATTGTGGTTTGCTAATAAAGCTACGTCTACACTGTAAGATGTGGAGTGTAGACATACCCGAGCTAGCTTTGATCTAGATGCTCGAAAAACAAGAGCTGTGAAGGTGTGGCAGCATGGGCTAGCTATTCGAGTGCATACCTAGCGTCCTAAAAAACAGAGCAAAGATTTCTTTTTAGAAAAGGCCAGAGACAAGAGTAGCTCAGTTCCTTCCTTCTTAAATAATCTCTTCATGATCTGAACAAGATAAAATCAGACTCCCACTGCAGTTAGAGGCAAATAATGGTGCACACATTGATGTCAAAGGGGCTCTTTGTGGGTGAAAGGATTAGCCTGCATTTTGTTGCAGGATCAGGGCCACAGTTTGCATTACTGAGCGTGTGTAGACCAGTATGTCCTTAGATAAGAGGCTGCATCTTCATGATATGGAGAATCTTAATAGAAAAAGGGTCTAGATAATGGCAGTACTATAGAGACATTAAGAAAAGTATAATGGTGACATATTAAGAAGACCTTGAGAGAAAGAGTGCAAAGAATTTTCAGCAATGACTCTTAATAAGATAATTCATGAGTGGTTGTCAATTGTTTACTTCCATTTGCAGAACTACTTACTCATGAATGGAATGTATAAAGGTCCCTTTTTGTTAAAAGTTGCCCCAGTCCTATTGGTTTAAGTAGAAATTCAAGGCTTAAAATGCAGTGTGTGTTTGTTTAAGTTGGGTCAATGGTGCATCTAATTCAGCGAGTTCACCCAAGACTAAATGTGTTCTCTGATTCTCTAGACAATAGGGTGTTTTATTTGTGATAACTAGTCACTGTCCATTATATTATGCTGTAATGGTTTAAGAGGGACACAAGAGTACCTACTAGCTGGGTCAGTTCCAAGCACTGCATTTCAGAAAATGAAGCAGGAATTCAAGTTGATGAAATTTGCAAATAAATCTCTCGGGAATCCTGGCCATTAAAAATTAGCACAGAATTAGATATCGTTATAAACAGAGCTGAGGGGAGTCTCCACAGCTATTGTCTCAAAAGTCCTTGGCATAAAAAAAAAGTCACATTTTCTGTAGATGAGGGGAAAAAACAGTGTTGCCAGAAAACACTTGAGTTCACCTAATTGGAAAATAGAATTCAAATATTCATCATGATTCCTGTTAAAAACTGACAAAAAAGAACATTTTTTAATGTTGTTTTGGAACTGAGCCAAAATATGCACTTCTCATGACCAGGCTGTTACTATGGTAATAAGCAAAAAATACCCATGCTTGAAAGCCGCTTGCCATAAATATGTATGAATTGTTTTTATGATCATAAAACCCTGGCAGAAACCAATTTGCCATGTCTAAGTGATCTCATTGAGGGCAATCATTGTTAGAGGGAACCAAAAATATAGTAGGCCTCTATTTTCATATTAAAATGCCATGCCTTGGTTTAACATTTCCAAGTGGTTATTTTAGTCCTTTTTTAAAAACACAAAAGCCTGTTGAAGATAGGCTAACTCTGTTGACCAGTATATTATTGAACTTGTTTATCTCAGGGAATTGGGACTACCTGATCTCAATAGGTTTTTTGTTGGGAGTTTTTTTGTTTGTTGGGTTTTTTTCTTTTTACTAGTTGCTTGAAATATTTCACAATTAAAGCAGAAGAGGCTTGTTCTGTAGTTCTCACCTTTTGTGGTCACAGCCCTGAATAGCCTTGAAACAGAGGGACACTTTCCCCAGCTGAAGTCTGGTGTAATTTCCCCTTGAATGGGCTCTCATGATAAGAACAAGGGTCACTGGTTGGGATGGTATGCAATAAAGCTTGTGATTGCGTGGTCCTTGGCCACCACAAAACAACCCCCAATGCTCTGCTTTATGATAGCACAATTGGTCAGCACAATGGGTTGGGGAGAAAGCTAGAGAAACAGAGAGACGGGTGGAGATATTAAGGTGGAGATATTAGTCAAGTGTTTGTCCCTCTTGGTGCATTTCAAGTGCTGAAATGTACAAGTGGCTGAGAACAGGGTCCCCAAACATTACACTGAAAAGCAGTGAATGAGTAAAAAGGGATGCTCGTAATGGATCAATCTTGCCTATAGAATGCACCTTTGTGGGCAAATGTATAAGATAATATATAGCAGCTGTGTTATAAGCAGCAAAGGGAAATGAATTTACAAAGCACAGTCTCTCAATAGATTTCCTTGTGGGAACACCAGAAGTTTAAGTGCTAAAGGAGAGCTTACCGCTGACTAACACCCATGCTTAATAATAATCGTCTTGTATACAGTGGAACCTGGCAGTTGGGTCCTTATTCACTCCCCCTAAATGGGAACTTGGCCTGAGTGAGGACTGAATAAAAATGGAACAAGGCTTTTGGATTAGTGGATTTAGGTAAAGCAAACTCTGTTTGTAAATCCAGATTCTGAGACCTGCTAAGCACTTGCAATTTCGTGGATTTAAAAGGAGGGTGCAAATGCGCAGTGCTAGCGAGGTGATTGAGACATTTTTTGATAAAAAAATGGTGTTTTCACAAAAGGGAAATGTTTGCAAAATAATGATTTTTTGTATTAATCCCCTCCCCCATGTTTTCATCAACCCTCTCCCACAAATTTTGGTTTGGGATTTTTTTAGTTTTTTCCATTACCATCCCTCCCACCAATTTTTTAAAAAAAATCCCATTTCTAACTGTCTATTCAGTACTGCTTGAGAACTGGCCCCAGAATCCCTCAAGAATAGCCCCATCATAAAGTAGAATGGACATCATTCATTCAAGTCAGATTGTTTCATTGCAAATCCATGTGTAAATTTCCATTGCAGTTCTAGTGAAGTTCCTCTGTGGTGGAAAAAGAAATGACTCCATTACAAGAGGTCTCTACTGCGGCGAGATGTTACCCTATGCTTCAGTGTCCTATATACAGAGTCATAAAAAATCATTGTCATATACGAAGAAAAATTGAAAAGTAAAATTGAATAGTTGAGCTCATGACTTAACTTCGTAGCCATTAGCAAAAGGAGCTTTTAAGCAAAATATGCTATTTTGCTTTTTGCCCTCAAACAATTTTAGTGAAGATTCCTCCTGTAGATATCTACTGAAGGTTATCTTCAATTTGACAAGCAGACACATTAAAAGGTTTGTCCCTGGTCAATCTCAAACACAAGACCTTGTGGATAAGAACAGATATTTTGAAATTGATACCTTGTGTGATCACCTACCAATAATGCTGTCTCAAAGCTGTTCAAAGATCAATCTATTTATCTAACCCTCGCCCCATCCCTCCCTCCCTCAGCACTGTCCTATCTATGCTCCTCACACATATTTAAAAATAGAAAGAAGAATCTGCCCCTTTTCCTCTCTCCTCTTTCCTATTTTTCAGGAGAAATACCTTGATTGGTTTATAAGTTTTGGGTTGGGGGGGGCGTGTGTGTGTGCACGTGTGTGTGTGCAGGCATGATTGTGGGACAGCTAAAGTGGAGAAACGAGTTTTACATTTAGTTCTGCAAGCACAGAGGCAAGTGGTCCCCCCTTAGCTCTTGCGGGAGTGTAGGTCCAACTCTCATCCTAGTTCTGTCTCTTGCATGCATTAGCATCCCTACATAGGTTAACTGTTTCCTTGTTCTGTCTGATCTTAGCTATTGTGAGAGGTCATGGTTGTGGAAGGAGAATGTCTCAGGGAGATGGGATCAGTCCTGATGAGAGCTTTATCAGTAGGTTAATAGAGAGCTTGAACTGGCCTCTATCCCATAGGAAGCCAGTGCAGAGAGCTCAGTATCAGGTGGATACATTCACATTACCTATGTTGTTAAGATTAATTCAGCAACAGTTTCCTATGTCTGCTAGAGTCTTAGGAATACAGATAATAAGGGCCTAAATCTGCTCCCTCATCTACTGCCATAGCAGGCACTACCTACAGTGGTACTGATATGTTTCCATTGTGCAGCGGGGAAGCAGGATTTACAGAGCCCCTGAGAGGGGCCAAAACTTGTTATTCCACACTGAACCTATCTCCATAGGAGACCTCGCCATGTCTTTGTACAAGGGGGGCATGAAGGGTGAACTGGGTAAGGAGAGATGGGCTAATGGATTGGCCACTGTGCTGAAGCTAAATATGGGAGAGAGTATCTTCCAAGATTACATTGCTGCAGAGAATATCTAATTAATGGAGTGGATCGAAATTTGGAATATGCTAACAAGGGGACACGTTCTCTCCTCGATACATGTGTGAAATTTCTGGGAGACTTGCATGTGGAGTAAGGGGAGGTCATAATATTCTAATTTTTGTTTCCCCTGTGGGAGTCAAGAGCCAGAGGACTTCTCTGAACTAGATGGTTGAAGACCTGCTCAGATAAAAGGAAACCTAATATGAATCTTCACCCAGAATTCAAACTCAATCTCTTTGTGGTTCAAAAATATTCCATTAGCCTTTTCCCCCCCATTTTGCATGGTTCTCAATGTCCAGATTCAAGATGGAAACACCCAAGCATCCTGGGAGAGACTGATTTTGCAGGCAGTCAGGCTAGAAGAAGAAAACCCTGTATATCGTGAAAAAGAGTAAGAGGAGAGGGATTTTCTTGGGAGATCTCCAACCACCTTCTGAAGTTCCAAGAGATTCAGACATTGCATTTCAGAGAAGATTCAGCTAAGAGAACTAGGTATGGGCTAGTTAGCTGAGCATGTGCAAGTGAGGGGGACTGAGATGAAATCCTGAAGTAGGTATGGTGAATATTGGTGTCATGAGTTCTAGTCCCAACTCTGAAACACACGTCCATTGTATCTTTATTCAAACTTATTATCTCTGGGCCTGAGCCATAGAAGCAAATGGAAAGTTGACTTCAAAGGGGCTTGAGTAATGTATTCTGTGTCTTGTAAAGTGAGAACAAATTGCACTTTTCTATGTACTTCACGGAGATGTTGTCAGGATTAATTACTATCTGGTCTATGTTCTGAAAATGAACAACACTAAGAATTGCTATTTTCCAAACCATCTGAGGTTGATCAAAACCAGAGTTCCTTTTTAATAGGAGCGGTTTCCCCTCTTTCCTTGAATTGTGAAGGACTTTGGGTCAGTTTCTGAAACCGTTACTCACCCTGTGTAGCACTTACGCACATGAGAAATCAGTGGAATTGCTCAATGGGATATTCGCTGCTCAAAATGAATGAATATTGCCCTTCAGTAATCTTTATCAGAGGTGGGACGGAATTGCAAAAATCTGATTCAGATTTCAAACTTTCTGAAGTTGGAGGCTGTCTAGATCTGGAGTTTGAATTTAGGCCTGTCTCAGATAATTGCCTGATCACCTTTCTGTTCTTTATCTTTGTGGTGATGAATCAGGCTAATGTGGCCCTAATTCTGAAATGTAATGAACATGGGCTTATCCATGTACCACAGAGGTACCCCATTGACTTCAAGGGGGGCACCGTGCCAGTTCATGGGACTGCCCGTGGACAGGATTTGTTGCAGGATCAAGGCACCTCGTTAATAAATGCTGCAAAACAATTATACTCTACACAGAAATATTTCAAATGAATGCAAATAAAAAGTCCCTCAAAAGTCTGATTGAGCCATGTGTCCAAAGATATTAGGACAAGAAAAGAAAGAAAGAACTTGACCTCCATTGACTGAATGCAGAAGCACTGGTAGAGAATATCCAATTGAGTGGAAGATTTTGTGGATGATATAAAATAAGAGCAGGGGAAGAAAACACAGGGCAAACCAAATAAAAACGTCCGCTTGGGAGAGCAGAACACTGCTAGCCAGACCACACCGCTGGCCAGACATAATTTAAAATAGATTATTCAAACAAATATTAATTTAAGTTGCTAGGATGGAATATCTGGTTGAACAGTTAAAAACACTGTGTGAACGTGCAAGTGGATGATTAATAACAAATGTGCTTACATAGAATAGAACATGAAGGGAAGGAATGTTGTAAGAGACATTGTTATGGAGTTAGATGTTCTTAAGTTTGCTCGGTGCCTCCAGTTTCAGAGCCAACCCAATGTTTATGCAGGCTGTGTGGTCGCATACAGTTCTTCTGAGCCCTGGCATATCCTCAGTAACCTGTGTGCGGGGGCTGGAAGCACCCATCAAAGGGAAAGAGCCCGTCTGCCTACCATATCACAGGCCCATCACCCTAGTATATGAGATCCCATGGCAAAAGTGGGAGGGACAGAAGCCTCATTATGGAATGGGAAGTGGCATTGGCAAACCCACCAGTCTCTCCAGGCAGTTCTTGGCTTTTGGATTTTGAGCGTAGATTTACGGTCCCATCCAGCGCACCCCTTGCTGCAGTTAAGGTATGGGGGCTGATTAACAATGAGGCTAAGGCCCTTTTCCACTACTCTGTAAGCATAAAGGGGCTTTAAAGTGGACAGAAACAGCTGTTTGAGGATATCCCTGCACAGGGGGCTCATGAGGTGCTGTAGAGCTGGTGTAAAGACATTGCACTCACTCTGCTCCCAGCACCAGCACGGGGACAATATCAGGGCGTGGTGGAAAGGCTTCAGTTTGAGAGGCTGGGTGAATGGAACGATGTTGCTGGACTGCTGGGAATCTCCTCTATGAGGTTTGAGACTCCATTCTTGTCCTTGGGACAGAGTGGAGGTGCAAAGGTGGCCTTTGTGCAAACTGAAGCCTTTCCACCTCCTTTAGATCTGATGTGTCCCATGTATATTAAGCAGATTGTGCTTTTAAATTAAATTTTGCCACAGAGAGAGAGATTCATGGCAGTGAGTCTAAAGAAAGCAAATTATCACCCAATTTGCTGGATTTTGTGTGTGTGTGCGTGCAACGAAAACTCTGTTTCCAGAGACAGGGCCCTGTTCAAAGTGAAATTTCCTCATCGGGGGCTCTCAGTGAGAAAAGAGCACTCTTGGTAAAGACAAAGATTCTTTAAAGGGGAACGTCCTCTGGTTTCAAATAGAATAGCCTCCTGGAGTGGTTAAATTCTTGCAATTTTTCTCTACTTCCCGCAACAACAGATATGAACAACTTCATAGGTGGATCCCAGGACAGGGAGCTGATAGAATACATGCCATTTTTTCCACATGATGTTTTCTCTGCAGCATCTAAAAACATGTCCATTTATTTAGGAAACCTGAAATGAAACCAACACTGCATTTAAAGTGCTTTATTCATTTGGTCTAGCAATTAGATCAAAGGGCTGAGCATCAATAGCCTTGGTTGGGTCAAAATGTTCCAACGTGAGTGCATCAAATTAGTCAACTAATGCCATATTTAGTTATCTAAGTTAATGGTCTGATATTCAGAAGTGTTTAACACCCACAGCTTCCATTAAGGTCATTTTACACTGCTCTGAGATTGTCAGATGACGTGCTCCATAAATACCAATTATTATTGGCTTCATTTTTTTAGTTCTGGATAATATTGTGCTTTTCCTGTAAAGAATCAAAGGATCATCTTTCTTCTAGTTCCAACTATAAATGCCCCCACATTTTGGCTTTAGACTGCCGCAATAGCAAAGACCATAGATTGTGTGTTATATATAATAATAATTAAGAACTAATAATGCTTTGCATATCTATCTATCTCTTGTGGGCCAGTTATTATAGTACCTTGGTGGAAAGTACAGTATTGCAATAATCAAAGTAATTATTCAAAATGGAAGCTGCTTTTATCATTCTCGTTTTGGGCAGCTTCATATTGTTGTATTTTTCTTTTCGGTCGCACTTTCCATCTTAGTATTTCTAAGCACTTTACAAGCATTGATAAAAGGAACCTCAAAACCAACCTTGGTAAAAAGGGTAGTAATATTGCCCTCATATGAGCAATGAGGAAACTGAGTCGCGGAGAATTAAAGCCATAATTCCCAACAGTGAGGAGTGGGCCTGGAAGTCAATGGGAGTTGCTGTTGCTAGCGCCCGTGAAAATCAGGCAGGTCAATATGGATTTGTGTGCATAATCGGAGGCCCCCAAATTTGAAAATATGGGCCTAAATGACTTGCATAAATTTATTCAGGAAGTCTATAGCACAGCCAGAAGCAAAGAATCCAGGTCATCTGACTTCCAGTCCTGTAAATCAAACACCAAAGCCCCAAACATTAATCACAAAAAGCTGATCTCTCCAGTTGCACAGGCTATAAGAACGTCAGCGCTATGATAAAAATGAAGGCATTGAGCTCCTCCTACTTTGTATCCTTATTCCCATCTCCTCCAACTGCTCTGTGTGTTTACCATTTCTCCAATACTTTTGTGGCAACTACTGCTTCTTTCATTTCAATTTCATATCTGTCTCTCACCAATCACCTTCAGAACTCTGCAGCCAGACCTGTTGGTTCCCTACATACTTGATATCAAACTCCTTCTGGAGATCATATTTATTTCATGATACTTTCATATCAGCATTCAGTGTTGTAATGAAATGAATCCCTCAGAGCGCTTCCTTCTCTTAGTCTCCTTCCACCAATAAATCATACTCTTCCTAGAATTTAAGACCTAATTTAAAGGTCAGGGGGTCTCCTCTGCATACAGAGATTTACTTTGGTAACTGCCATTAAGGGAATTTCATTCTAATTCTTTGTGCATTTGTGGAAGGCTAAATGATGGGCACAATTCTGATTTCATTTAACTTAAATTACCCCAGTGAAATTCAATGTGGCGGAGTGAGAGTAAAATCAGTTTCCATGTCTCATCTGCGGAGATTTAAATGGCTTTCCTCAATGTCAGAACAGGCATAAGAAGAAACAAAACCATTGCTACATATAGTATAAATCAAGCTTTATTAAAAGTAAAGGAAACTCAGCATCTGAAGTGGTGTGGGATGATCTTACTGTTACAGCACTGGGCTGGGATCCAGGTGATTTAGGTGCAATTCCCAGCTTTCCCACAGATTCATAGATTCATAGATACTAAGGTCAGAAGGGACCATTCTGATCATCTAGTCTGACCTCCTGCACAGCGCAGGCCACAGAATCTCACCCACCCACTCCTATGAAAAACCTCACCTATGTCTGAGCTATTGAAGTCCTTAAATCATGGTTTAAAGATTTCAAGGAGCAGAGAAGCCTCCCTCAAGTCACCCATGCCCCATGCTACAGAGGAAGGCGAAAAATCTCCAGGGCCTCTCCAATCTGCCCTGGAGGAAAATTCCTTCCCGACCCCAAATATGGCAATCAGCTAAACCCTGAGCATATGGGCAAGATTCACCAGCCAGATACTACAGAAAATTCTTTCCTGGGTAACTCAGATCCCATCCATCTAATATCCCATCTCAGGGGATTAGTCCTATTTACCCTGAATATTTAAAGATCAATTACTTACCAAAATCCCATTATCCCATCATACCATCTCCTCCATAAACTTATCGAGTAGAATCTTAAAGCCAGATAGGTCTTTTGCCCCCACTGCTTCCCTTGGAAGGCTATTCCAAAACTTCACTCCTCTGATGGTTAGAAACCTGCGTCTAATTTCAAGTCTAAACTTCCTGGTGGCCAGTTTATACCCATTTGTTCTTGTGTCCACATTGATGCTGAGCTTAAATAATTCCTCTCCCTCTCCTGTATTTATCCCTCTGATATATTTATAGAGAGCAATCATATCTCCCCTCAACCTTCTTTTAGTTAGGCTAAACAAGCCAAGCTCCTTAAGTCTCCTTTCATAAAACAAGTTTTCCATTCCTCGGATCATCCTAGTAGCCCTTCTCTGTACCTGCTTCAGTTTGAATTCATCCTTTTTAAACATGGGAGACCAGAACTGCACACAGTATTCTAGGTGAGGTCTCACCAGTGCCTTGTATAATGGTACTAAAATCTCCTTATCCCTACTGGAAATGCCTCTCCTGATGCATCCCAAAACCGCATTAGCTTTTTTCACAGCCATATCACATTGGCAGCTCATAACCCTGATTAGGGGGTGGGGCTTCTAACTAGAGGTCCTATAAAGGTAGCCAGTCAGGCAGCGGCACAGGAGTTAGCAAACAGAGCTGTAAACAGGTGAGTTTGAGGGGGAGTTCTGTTGGAGGAGTTTGTATTGTGGTGCTTGTTTGGGGTTTGCTTTTGCGGGGGGGGGTCTTTTTGGTGTGGCTTGTGTTTCCCAGATTAACAGGATTTAGGTGGGAAGGCAATGACAGATACGGAGGCAGCTGTGGGAGTGACTCCTGTAGTGGAAGACACATTGAGGATGACTGGATGTGGAAGCTGCGGTATGTACATGATCCTGGAGGGGGGACCCGGTAAGAGTTTTTTCTGCATGAAATGCCGTCTGATAGAGCTGATGGAGGGAAAGATCCGAGGTTTGGAGATGCAGGTGGAAAGTCTTGTTGAGTTTAGGAAGGGGTTTGAGCAGATGATGGAGCAAAGGTATGAGGTATCTGAAGGGAAAAGCTCAGACTCACAGATGGAAGCAGGGCTGGGGAATTTTGAGGGGAGACTGGATGAGGAAAGTGGTCAGTGGAAGCATGTGACTAAAAGAACCAGGCAGAGGAAAAGACGGGCTAGTGAAGGAGAAATAGAGTTTAGGAACAGGTTTGCAGAGTTGGAAAATGAAGAAGGGGCTCAGCAGGTACTTGTTGAAGGTGGAACGGTAAGGAAGAAGAGAAGAGAGGCTAGTCCTATAGGAAAAGCGGAAGAGTCAAGGGAGACTACACCAAATATGAGCCCCAGGAGGATACAGGATGGGTTGAAGAGGATTATAAGGGAAAATAGGAATGGAAAGAACTTGCAGCCAGAGGGAACAGGGGAGAGACTGGAGAATAGCACCGTCACCAGGAAAAGGCAGGTCTATGTGATTGGGGACTCTTTATTGAGAAGAATAGACAGGCCTGTAACTAGAGCTGATCCAGAGAAGAGAAGGGTGTCCTGTCTTCCGGGTGCTAAGATATGGGATGTAGACCTGAGGTTGAAAAGGATCCTAAAGGGAGCGGGAAAGAATCCCCTAATTATCCTTCGTGTGGGAACAAATGATATAACTAGATTCTCACTGGAAAGTATTAAGGGAGACTATGCTAGGCTGGGGAAGACGCTTAAGGAAATTGAGGCTCAGGTGATCTTTAGTGGGATCCTGCCTGTTCCTAGAGAAGGGCAACAAAGGTGTGACAAGATTATGACTGTCAACAGATGGCTTAGGCAGTGGTGCTATAAGGAGGGCTTTGGGATGTATGGCCACTGGGAGGCATTCACAGACAGAGGACAGTTCTCTCGGGATTGACTTCATCTGAGTAGGGAAGGAAATACACTTCTAGGATCGAGGCTGGCACAACTGATAAAGAGAGCTTTAAACTAGGAATTAGGGGGAGATGGTTGGGAGATGTCCAGGTAATCTCCACGCCAGATTTTAGCATTGAGAGGGAAGAAGACAAAGTAAGACAGGATACAGCCGTGGGTAGGAGAATGTATATAAGGAGCGAGGGCGGTGTGGATACTAGTCTAATAGGTTATACTGGCTGTAGAATGACTGTGCCTAATAGGGTACAAAATGTGAGCGAGGCCAAACAGCAAAAATTAAGATGTTTGTACACCAATGCGAGGAGCCTAGGTAACAAAATGGAGGAACTAGAGCTACTGGTGCAGGACATGAAACCAGATATTATAGGGATAACAGAAACATGGTGGAATAGTAGTCATGACTGGACTACAGGTATTGAAGGGTATGTGCTGTTTAGGAAAGACAGAAAGAAAGGTAAAGGTGGTGGAGTAGCATTGTATATCAATGATGAGGTAGAATGTAAAGAAATAAGAAGCGATGCAATGGATAAGACAGAGTCCGTCTGGGCAAAAATTACATTGGGGAAGATAACTAGTAAAGCCTCTCCTACGATAGTGCTTGGGGTGTGCTATAGACCTCCGGGATCTAATTTGGATATGGATAGAGCCCTTTTTAATGTTTTTAATAAAGTAAATACTAATGGAAACTGTGTGATCATGGGAGACTTTAACTTCCCAGATATAGACTGGAGGACCAGTGCTAGTAATAATAATAGGGCTCAGATTTTCCTAGATGTGATAGCTGATGGATTCCTTCATCAAGTAGTTGCTGAACCGACGAGAGGGGATGCCATTTTAGATTTAATTTTGGTGAGTAGCGAGGACCTCATAGAAGAAATGGTTGTAGGGGATAATCTTGGCTCAAGTGATCATGAGCTAATTCAGTTCAAACTAAATGGAAGGATTAACAAAAATAAATCTGCAACTAGAGTTTTTGATTTCAAAAGGGCTGACTTTCAAAAATTAAGGAAATTAGTTAGGGAAGTGGATTGGACTGAAGAACTTATGGATCTAAAGGTAGAGGAGGCCTGGGATTACTTTAAATCAAAGCTGCAGAAGCTATCGGAAGCCTGTATCCCAAGAAAGGGGAAAAAATTCATAGGAAGGAGTTGTAGACCAAGCTGGATGAGCAAGCATCTTAGAGAGGTGATTAAGAAGAAGCAGAAAGCATACAGGGAGTGGAAGATGGGAGGGATCAGCAAGGAAAGCTACCTAACTGAGGTCAGAACATGTAGGGATAAAGTGAGACAGGCTAAAAGTCGAGTAGAGTTGGAGCTTGCAAAGGGAATTAAAACCAATAGTAAAAGGTTCTATAGCCATATAAATAAGAAGAAAACTAAGAAAGAAGAAGTGGGGCTGCTAAATTCTGGATGGAGTGGAGGTTAAAGATAATCTAGGCATGGCCCAATATCTAAACAAATACTTTGCCTCAGTCTTTAATAAGGCTAAAGAGGATCTTAGGGATAATGGTAGCATGACAAATGGGAATGAGGATATGGAGGTAGATATTACCATATCTGAGGTAGAAGCGAAACTGAAACAGCTTAATGGGACTAAATCGGGGGGCCCAGATAATCTTCATCCAAAAATATTAAAGGAATTGGCATCTGAAATTGCAAGCCCATTAGCAAGAATTTTTAATGAATCTGTAAACTCAGGAGTAGTACCGAATGATTGGAGAATTGCTAATATAGTTCCTATTTTTAAGAAAGGAAAAAAAAGTGATCCGGGTAACTACAGGCCAGTTAGTTTGACATCTGTAGTATGCAAGGTCCTGGAAAAAATGTTGAAGGAGAAATTAGTTAAGGACATTGAAGTCAATGGTAAATGGGACAAAATACAACATGGTTTTACAAAAGGTAGATCGTAAGAACCTAATCTCCTTTTTTGAAAAAGTAACAGATTTTTTAGATAAAGGAAATGCAGTGGATCTCATTTACCTAGATTTCAGTAAGGCATTTGATTCCGTGCCACATGGGGAATTATTAGTTAAATTGGAGAAGATGGGGATCAATATGAACATCAAAAGGTGGATAAGGAATTGGTTAAAGGGGAGACTGCAACGGGTCCTACTGAAAGGCGAACTGTCAGGTTGGAGGGAGGTTACCAGTGGAGTTCCTCAGGGATCGGTTTTGGGACCAATCTTATTTAATCTTTTTATTACTGACCTTGGCACAAAAAGTGGGAGTGTGCTAATAAAGTTTGCAGATGATACAAAGCTGGGAGGTATTGCCAATTCAGAGAAGAATCGGGATATTATACAGGAGGATCTGGATGACCTTGTAAACTGGAGTAATAGTAATAGGATGAAATTTAATAGTGAGAAGTGTAAGGTTATGCATTTAGGGATTAATAACAAGAATTTTAGTTATAAGTTGGGGACGCATCAATTAGAAGTAACGGAAGAGGAGAAGGACCTTGGAGTATTGGTTGATCACAGATGTCTTGTGTGACCTCGGGTGAGCCAATGAGACTAATCATGTGTTTAAAGTTAGCCACATGCCTAAGAACTTTGCTGGATCGGTGCCAGAATCTCTTGGTGCTTTGGTTGACTATTTGTGAAATGGACATAATACATTTTCTCCCACATAATAACAGGTTTCAGAGTAGCAGCCGTGTTGGTCTGTATTCGCAAAAAAGAAAAGGAGTACTTGTGGCACCTTAGAGACTAACAAATTTATTTGAGCATAAGCTTTTGTGAGCTACAGCTCACTTCATGAGCTACAGCTCACTTCATGAAGTGAGCTGTAGCTCATGAAAGCTTATGCTCAAATAAATTTGTTAGTCTCTAAAGTGCCACAAGTACTTCTTTTCTTTTTTTCTCCCACGTTTTCTTTCTTGTCTGTTTAGACTGTAAACTCTTCAAGGCAGGGACTGTGTTTTGCTACAGGCACAATTGAGCCCTGATCTTCTTTAGGGCATTTAGGGTATGTCTAAACTGCCATAAAACATCCGTGGCTGGCCCTCATCAGCTGACTCAGGTTCATGGGGATAAAAGTGCAGTGTAGATGTTCAGTCTCTGGGATCCCGCAAGGTGGGAGGGTCCCAGATCCTGGGTTCCAGCCCAAGCCCGAATGTCTACACTGCAATTTTTTAGATAGGCTGCCAGAGCCCTGAGAGCCCGAGTCAGCTGATATGGGCCAGCTGCTAGTGTTTCATTGCAGTGTAGACATACCCAGAGGCTCTACTGTAATGCTGCTGCTAATAATGGCCCAGATTCTGATCTCAAGTGCAGCAGTGTAAATCTGTAGTAAACCCATTGATGTATCTATTAATCCTTCCCTTTCTGTATTGCCTTTTTATTTCCACTTTCCCCTGCTTGCATCAACAAATATAATCTCATTGATGACAGTGACCATCTTTTAATAAGTATTTATACTGTGCCGAGCAGACAGGCCCTTGATTGCGGACAGGTGTCCTTAAACTGTAGTGTGATTCATATATATTATTAATTATAACAATTAGTGATAGCAGCCTCATCCCAACACAAAACTTGTCACTGAAAGGACTGCCTCATTCTGCCTATGACTGAGAAAAAGGAACTGATGAGTAAAAATTATTTCAGAATGGTTTTTTTTCAAAATGCAAATGTATCTAAATTTTGAGGTTTGAAGTTTCAAAATGTAAAAGATCTATAGTTTGATGTTACCCAGAAAAGTGATTTTTTTTAACTTTCAAAATTGGAAATATCATTGAAACTTGAAGAAAAAAAGTCTCAGGTCTAATCTATAGTTGAACCCCTCCCTACCTAAATATAAAACTCTGAGCTTGGTGCTAGATCGATCTACCTAGTTTCTTGATGATCCTTCATTACTGTAGTATAGAGATTCTTAGTCCTTTCCTTACCAGAACCCTCTCCGGCATCCTCCTCCCATCAGCCAAGATCCCCTTATAGAGGAGCCACATGGGTCATGCCCCTGCATTCCTGTTTGTGACCACCCTGCTTGAAAACCTGAGCAACCCATCATCTCTCCACTCTTTCCCCAAAACTGAGATCTTTCTGTTTGATGGGGTTAGCCCCTGCCTTCCTGATGTCCCAGAGTACTGTATTGGGAGTCATTCCCAAATTTCCCAGGAGGCGTTGGGTTATGTTACTCTTTGTTATGAGTTTGTACAGTACTCAGCACAATGAGGCCCTGCTCCATGACTGGGGTCCGTAAGAGCCACCATAATACATATAAATAATAATAATAATTGTGTCTCTGGCTCTGCACAACAAACATAATATGAAGAAACCACATGGGCAGGATGGGATCCAATTAATCATGTGTTCTGAATATAACCAATATGCAAGGCCTGGCTACATAGACACACTGCTGCTCTGGTTAGGTACAGGTAACTTCTGAAACATATGACACACTGAGCATCACTGAAGGGCTCACAAACTATTTAAACGATACTACCCTATTCCTTTACACTACCATAACAACACGACCTGAGCTACCATGCTGATCTAGAACAGTGGTTCTCAAACTCTGGGTTGTGACCCCAAAGTGGGTTGCCACCTTGTTTTAATGGGGTCACCAGGGCTGGCATTAGACCTGCTGGGGTGGTTGGGATCAGGTTACAGGCCCTTCCCTGCCCCACCACCAGGGGCTGAAGCCCTTGAGCTTTGGCTTTGGACCCCCCGCCAGGGCAGTGGGGCTCAGGTGGGCAGGCTCAGGATTCAATCCTTGCTCTTGGGGTCATGTAGTAATTTTTGTTGTCAGAAGGGGGCCACGGTGCAATGAAGTTTGAGAACCCCGGTCTAGAACGTTGTCTTTTGTAACCCGACCAACTATTTTTGAACCATAGGAACCCTGCCACTTCATGCTAATGGTTTTTAAATGATATCATTGTAATGTTTTCAGTGAGACTTTTATTCCAATCTATCCTATTCTGGAGACAGCCTTTCTGATCTTATCTTTCCTCCTTCATCTGATTCCTGTATTATTATTATTTAAATAAAGCATTTGTTCCAAATACAGAAATGCCTGTCAAAGCCCAGGGCTGTGATTTCGTCATTTGCAGGGGCAATAGGGTTACACATGACTTGCTCTGAGTGAGAGCACTACTGGTTCACGTTAAGGACTCTACACATTCATTTTCCTTTTGCACCCGTCATCCAGAGTTGTTGAAATTACTTGTGCCAAACAGATTTCATGTCAGTGAATTATGAAGGGGAAATATGTATTAGTTTATTAAAACCCTGAAAATGTCAGAGTATTAGCAGCCATAATTAATATGTGTTTAAATTTCTCTACCCGCAGCCAGACAGTCTTTTATTTGTTTAAACTTTAGCTTGACGTTTTCAGTCAGCACATTATTGTTTAACAGGAGGAGAGAGCGAACACTATACCACTTTCCTTAAGCAGACCAGGCCTTGGAATGTGTTCCATCTAACGTACAATCCTGGTCTATTTGTTAGATATAGGAGGTGAAATTTTGATCCTGCACCCACGAGATCAGTTGCCTGAAGAGAAAAAAGGAAATCACAATAAGGCCAAATCCCAGACCCTTCTCATAGTCCCAGTCAGTGTCTGCTGTTCTTTGGGGGATTTTCAGGAGGAGTAGAGACTCTCAAAATCTTCCGGAGCTGGTCGAAAAGTGATATTTTTTTTTCCCCTGTGAAAAATTTCAGTGACAACAAAAAAATATTTGTTTTCATCAAAATGTTTGTGTTTTTGTCAAAAACCCAGAAAAAAGTTTTAAAAAGTTGAAAATTTTGGGGTTTTGGTTGCCAAAAACATAAACTTTTGACAAACAGGGGCCATTTCCACCAAAATTTCTATATTTTTTTTTGTTGAAAAAGCCATTTTCTGTCCAAAAAATGCTAATGTACAAATTTTGATCAGCTCTAAAGTCATTCCCACCTCATTGCTCTGGAGGATCTGTGCACTCTCTGTATGACCAATGCCCTTCTGCCTTTTCCTTCCCTTCATGGTTTTCAGCTCTCCCCCAATACCCAGACCAATGTCTCCATTCCATTCTTGACTCCTCCCAAAGCAGGGATGTAACATTACCTCCTTTCTAGTTCTCTATGTACCTCTCCTGTTGTCAGTGGAGAATTAAATATCCCCACCACCCTTCCTTTCAGTGTGTAGCTGCCGTGTCTTGGACAATTCTGGGAGGTGGTCATGACTTGCAGAGTTCTCTGGTTTTAGTTAGACTCAGATCTGCGTGGAGAAGGGGATCTTGCCTACCACAAGTACAAGAGCCTTAGTCAGTGACAATGTTTAGAGAGACAACTTTCCCAAGCCACACTTACAGGATATCCTCCTTTTCCATCTGAACTGGTCACTGTCCAGTCCTGCCTTTCCTACCCCCAGACATCAGTCGAGAGAGCAGGGAGAGAATAAACCACCCTCAGTGTGATCCTGAGCAGGAACCCCTGAAGGACGGTATTTGGGTTGAGCAGGGAGGTGGTAAGAAAGGAGCAAGAGGGCAGAGTAACTTCTACTTGGATGGGGACTGGGAGAGGGTGGTAAATATTAAGAGAGCTCAGAGGGCTCTGAATGGAAGGGGAATTTTAAAGCCTAAGGCTGGGAATTTCCAAGGAGCCTCTGGGAGTTAGGTACCCAAATTCCACTGAAGACTGGTAGGAGTTGGACATGTCGTTCAACTCCTTTGAAAATCCAAGCCTCATTGGAATGATTGGGAACTAGCCCATTGGTGCCCACAGGAGCTGGTGTAACTGTGCGTTCCTGTTACTGTTCTCCTCACACACCCTCCTCTTCCCTCCCATTTCTTGCCAGGCCCACTTGCTGCCTCTTGTTTCCAGTTAGACTGTAAACGCTTCGGGGCAGGCACTGTGTCTTGCTTTGCATTGGCACAAGCACTTGACTCTGAGCGGAGCCTTTGGGCACTACCACAATAGAAATGCTAAATCAGGCTGGTGCTTTCAAAAAATGTTACCCTTGTTACTCCTCCGCTGTACTTTGTACCTGTTCTGGTGGCAAGTTTTACATCTTTGTCTCCTCATGAGAAACCACAGTGTAGACTCTGGAATGTTTTCATTGCCTCCCCTGGTAAATATTAAGGCTTCCCTCAGAAATACTTGCCGCCACCTTCTCTGACACTCTTCCCCTGACGCAGTTCCTCAAGAGCCCTCCAGTGTCTCCTCCCTTGACCTCCTCCTCTCCCTTATGTATTTGTAACATATTGTATTGTTTGTCTTGCAGGCTTGCTCAATCTTCACTCCCACCTGGAATGAGATTTCTGACAACTTTCTTACATTCCTTTTCATTCATCTCACACAGCTCCCCCCGGAGCACACTGACACGGCTGATTTATAGGTCTGTTGTGTTCCATTATTTCCTCGTGATCCATGTTGTTCGAATACCACATATCGCCGGGCACAGACTACTTCCACACAGGAAAGCCACATGCTTTAGCACCGTTAGTCATTAGTATCTCAGGTATAAGCCAAATCCACCCACCAGGCCATCTCACCTCAGTTTTGGCTGAAGCCACAAAGGCCTTCTTTTCCGACTCCCGAGGATTTCTTGACTCCAGCATGGTTGTTGGCTGACCCTTAGGGTTATATTGGACCTTTGTAGGCTTGGCACTCTCAATCTTGCATAGTTTTTTTCCCCCCATTTACCTGTCTCTCCTTGTTATAGGGTATACCTGAACCTCTGAGGCCCCCTGCTGGAGGCCTCGTGGCTCTGCCATACCCCACCCCAAAAAAGGGCAGAGGAGAGGGTCCTCCAAACTGCCTAGAGTGGCTGTGGGGTCACAGCCAATCAGGACCCAGCAGCCTAGTATAAGAAGAGCTGCAGGGCCAGAGGGAGTTCAGTTCCTTGCTGGAGCTGTAGGAGTGTGGCAGGCGGGCAGGCGGGCGGGCGGGCGGGCGGAGAAGAGATGCAGAACCCTAGACAGGGCAGCGCTGACAGAAGCCAGGGAGAGTGAGAAGGAGCCCTGAGCTGCTTGCTGGGACTCCATTAGGACAAAGCCCTGATGCAAGGGTGAAGATGGTGTGGGGTCATGGGAAAGTGGCCTAGAGAATTAGATAAGCTGTGCAACATGGTTAAAGGGACACAGCAGTTGGCTGCTACCTACAGGGTCCCTAGGCTGGACCCCAGAGTCATGGGTGGGCCTGGGTACCCCCACCCTCATTAGTCACTGGGGTGAAGTGGCCTGGATATTGGGGCATCCCAGAGGGAGAACTGAACTATAGTGGCCCAGAAGCCAAAGAGGGCGAAGACATTGTCTCCAAGGAGGGAGCCCCAGGGCACTGCTCTATCTTGGAGCAGGGACAAATGGAGAGAGAGAATGCAGGCAGGCATACGCACTCAGCCAAGGGGGCACTCATGAGAGGTGAGTGTGCCCCGTGACACTCCTGTTCAACTCTTGGCATCAAACAGTGTCTGATAGGTGCACATCTGTACTGGAAGTGGTGCATCATAGAATATCAGGGTTGGAAGGGACCTCAGGAGGTCATCTAGTCCAACCCCCAGTGCTTCACTACCGAGCTCTGAGAGGGATCTTGCCAATTTCTGCTGAAGTCAGGGGGATTCTGTGCTGTCTGGGCATCCTGTATATAGCTGAGATTGAGGAAAAAAAAATTCCAGGAACCTATTCCCTACCTCATGACATCCACTTCAACCCCAAGACACTAAAAACATAGCAATGAGGAGGAGCACGTCGACAGGAGATGGGACAAGAAATGGAGTTAGCATTTATGGTAAAGCCTGGCCTGTATTCCCTGTGTGTATGAGGCTCAGCAATGCAAGTTTCCCCATCAATACAACTGCTGGCTGTGCTACCCTGGCACACACTGCTGGTTTTAGCATTCAAATTGTCTGTCTACCTGAGCCGGAAGCACCTTGCCAGCTACAGGCTAGAGACACCATAAAAGACCTTGGTTTGTTTCGCCCAGCAAAACAAGGACTGAGGGGGGATACGACTGATCTCTATAAATATCTCCAGGGGGTAAATAGGACAGGTCACTTCCCCGTCTCTGAATAATAGTACGTCACTACCTCCTGTGGGAGGGAAAGTAATCAACGGCTGTGAGCGTCTCAGAGACTCTGGTGATGGGTGCTATAGAATGTTATGTAAGAATCACAGAATATCAGGGTTGGAAGGGACCTCAGGAGGTCGTCTACTCCAACCCCCTGCTCAAAGCAGGACCAATCCCCAAATAAATCAATTAAAGGCGTCATTCTGTGTGGATAGTCCTCAAGAACTTCAGAGATGATATCTGAAGTTTACCTGCACTGACAACTGAGTCACAAATTTTGCAACCACACACCTTCTCCTGAGATCCACATGGTATTTTGGGGGAATCCATCAAGTTGCAGATCTCATGCTCATCCGGGGTTAATTTGATATTTTAGCTTCCTCCCCTGGTCAAATCACTAAGTGTGGTGGAGCACAAAATGATTTTAAAATATTCAAATACAAATCAGTCGGAAAGACTCCAGTCGGGTTTAAAGAATGGATGACAGGTTGGGACTGTTCTTTATTGCATCACAGGGCCGGCCTTATCATGAGGCAAACTAAGGCAGCCGCCTCAGGTGCCAGACTGGGGCGGGGGGGGGGGGGAGCACCACTAGGACCCAAAGTTTCAGAGTTTTGGCCCAAGTGAGGGGGTATGGGGGCCTCATTTGAGCTCCCCGCCTCAGGTGCCAAAATGTTGTGGGCTGGCCCTGTTGCATCCATACTGGCTTGCCCATCCCTGATTTTTGTACAAAGCCTTTTCATGTGCCTGTTGCATACCTGATCACTCCTAGATAGTTTGTTTATGCTCTGTGGTGTCTGGAGGCTACACACACCATTATCTTTCCCCAGCAAGCTAGGGCATTTAGAGGTTGTCTCACATCAAATGCGCAGATTCCAGAAAACCCTGGGTTTCCAGCTCGAGCTCATCTCTATAGCCAAACCCCAATCGCTAAAATTTCTTCCATGCCAGCCTCAAACCCTCCACCAGCTCTCTGTTGCAAGGTCTTTCTTAGATTGTAAAATCTTTGGGGTGGCGATCATGTGTTTGTACAGCACCCAGGACACCAGGGTTCTAGTCCTGATCATAGCCCCTGGGCACAACTGGGCTATGCAAATATAACATGTTTAATTTTCTCCTCCTCCCTTTCCAGGCCCAATTCCACCCTCCACCTCTTGCACTGTGACTCTCATCTCAGTGCTGTCGTGTACGCCCTGGCTACCTTTTGCACAGTTAGCAACCACCTTGCCAGCCCATTTGTTTCCTCTTCCGACTCCCATCTTCAGGTCTCCTTCTATGTTTGCCCCTCTACATGGAATGCCATCCTTAATCCCCATACAGATGATCCCCTAGCTCTCACCTCTCTGATCTCTCCCAAAGATTCACATCTTCCAGATGGCCCACAAACCCTAACTCACCTCGTAAGTCAAGTGCTTTCCTCACAACTGCCTTGCTAGGGAGCACAAAAGAGAGGACAAGATTCTATTTAACAGTACCACCTCCTCGGACTTTCCTGGTGCATGTGTCATTCTGCTGAATAGAAGTTCCCCGTGGCAGGGACTGTCCTTATGTATGTCTCATGCACCACTAGGTTGACCAGATGTCCTAGTTTTATAGGGACAGTCCTGATATTCAGGGTTTTGTTTTCTATAGGCAAATGTTACCCCCCGCCCCGATTTTTCACACTTGCGATCTAGTCAGCCTATGCAGCACCAAGCACATAGCCAAGACTTAACAAATAACCAATGGATTTGCTTATCCAGGAAAAACCTGCTGACAAGTGTACTATGCATTTGTTTAACATGGGAGAAAGAAGCAGGCTCTGGCCTTGTCAAGAGAAGGCAGTCCTTTCGTTCACTCTCTGAGATGGGCTGAGAGTTTGCTTAGTCTACATATCCCCAAACCTTGGCTTCTGCCCTGAGAAGAGTCACAGGAGCTTTCAGATAGCAACCAACCAAGTGACTTTCCTGACAGTTGAGCGGCTTAGATTGGAGAGATTTTAATTCTGATCAGTGCATGTGTTTCTCTTCGACCCCTTTGTGGCATTTGAAGAGGTGGCTCTAGAATGCTGTGCAAAGGTCTGGTCATATATCAGGGGATGGATGCAGGATTTATGGAGAGATAGCAACTTACTTATTTAAGTTAACCAGGGTTTTCAGACACGTACTCCCTCTATGCTATCATTGGTCCCCCTCCAGCTCCATCTGGTTCTCCAGGAAGCCCATTTATAGTCTATGACATATAAATCTGAATGGCATGTGGGAACAGACTGCAATCCAGGCAGTTACCATTTATTTTCAGTGAGACATAAGAATGGCCATACTGGGTCAGAGCAAGGGTCCATCTAGCCCAATATCCTTTCTTCCGACAGTGGCCAGTGCCAGGTGCCCCAGAGGGAATGAACAGAACAGGTAATCATCAAGTGATCTCTCCCCTGTCGCACATTCCCAGCTTCTGCCAAACTTCATATGCATCTAATTATACACTTGCCTGACATTATTATTAATATTCAAATGAGCATTTATCTGCAAGAAATTTAGTATCATGGGGTCATCTTCTTACTAAAGTGTGTGGGGGGTATTGATGCAATACAGAGAAAGGGTGGGATCTTTATTAGGATCTAAGTGAGTTAGGAGCACAAGCCCCATAGACTTCCAATGGGACTTGTGCTCATAAGTCACTTAGGAGGTTTTGACAACTCTATGCAATATAGCACCATGCCAAGGCTCTCCAGGGTTGGGTAGGCACCACTGTGATAGTGAGTTCAGTCTTGGCCTCCCGTTCCCAAATAAGCATGGAGCCCCAACCTGCCCACCTGACGAATCTAGTGACTTTCATCTCCCTGTTTCTAGTCCTGGTGCTTTGTCATAGCCTTAGAGCTTTAAGGCCAGAAGAGAGCACCAGATCATCTAGTCTGATCTCCTGCATATCACAGGCCATCAACGCCACCCAGCACTGAAACACTAAACCCAACAACCGAAATGAGACCCAAGTGTTACAGCCCATAGGAGACTAAACTATGGTTGCCACTGGCAGAGAATAGGAGGGATGATGTGCACCAGTGCCCATGGCCGCTGTAATGGCAGGGAATTGATTAAGAGAGCTATCCAGATGATCTCGGTAACAATGCTTCATAGGAAAGTGAAAACCCCCTCAGGACACGGCCGATCTGGGAGAAAAGTCCTTCCTGACCCTGTAACTGGGGATCAGTTAGACCCTGAGCATAAGCGTAGATAAGCAAGCACGAGGCATGGATCAGGAATGGGTGGTGAGAGTTGCCAAATCAGTTTACGACCTTGACCCCATCAAAAGCACAGCAAGCTGAGCAATCACTTGCATGATTTGCAATCACAACTAGCCCTTATTAAGTAATATCTCTTGCCTGTGAATTAGACTCTGATCCCGCAATGAGCTCCACATGGTCAAACCCTTGTGCCCTTTAAGGATCAGGGCCCTGGTGAAAACCTTCCCACTGAAGCAGTTCTCATTGAGCTGGATAACTGACTAATACATTGTTATCTTTTGCTGGAGACAGGCCTACATTATGGTAGATCCAGAGTCCAGCAACATACGCTGCCAGGGTTGTTTTGAGCGGTGGAGCAGCAAATCTAATGCAAGACAGAAGACTTAACAAGCAAGTGGAAATTTTTACATAAAAGAAAATGTCTGAGGCTACAACCCATATTAATGAACTGAGAAAACAGACAGATGCACATTGGGGATTTGACTGATACCTGGGAGCATAATTTTATTGTATTTTTTCATACTTTTACATCTGGCGCTTTCACCATATTAATGATTTAAGGAATAATTATTGTAAGGTTGAGTTTCCTTTTAAAAACCTTCAGTGTTCTATCCCAGAATTCATTCCAGATGCTGGTAACTAAAACTGAAGAAACATGCTTCAGAATGATCGTCCTTTCTGAGTCAGGATGACAGCAAAAAATGTGAGCTGACCAATGGGTCTTCTAGCTGCTTCGTTCTTTATGGGCTATCTGATTCCTTTCCAGTTTGTTTAAAATTTTTACCATGCAGATGTTCCTTCGGGTGACCAATTTTTATAGTTTTGAGAAGATTATATCGGTTTTCCGTGGTATTGTGTTACTGTATTTCTTGGATTTTTTTATAGCACTTGAAAGGCTAATTTCTTAATCAGACATTACTAGTGGAATGTAGAAAGAGAGGTTAAAAAGCCAAACTGGCCCTGAGAATTAAACACAGGTTCGTAATAATGTGAAAGAAAAACAAAAAGCATCAACTCTAGGATGTTGTTATTGCAGGAAAGTTGAGAAAACTGCTACGAACATGCATTTTTTATTATCAAAGGTGTTAAAATAGATACATAGCATATGTTTGGCACTGACTTATTGTTACACAGTTCTGCAGTATTCAGCTGTCTTGGATAAAAACTATCACTTTGATACTGGAAAATTATTATGAAAATGTTAGTTTTGGGCCTAGTAGTAAAAAGCCAAGATTCTCTTGCGTGCCAGTAGGGTTTCAGTTTAGAGTTTGCACTGTTTCCAAAAACAGTCTTTGGCAACCATTAAGTTTCAGTTCCATCAACACGTCTGCCTAACATTTTGTCCTCCTTTATCATAGTCTAAGGAAAACTGACAGGAACCAAAGGGTATGTCTACACTGCAATAAAACATCCGTGCCTGGCCCGGGCCAGCAGTCTTGCACTCGTGCTGTGGGGCTATAAAATTGGAGCATAGATGTTTGGGCTCAGGATGGAGCCTGGGCTCTGAGACCCTCTCCACTCATGGGATCTCACAGCCCAGCCTCCAGCCTGAGCCCACACATCTACCCTACATAGCCCTGCAGCCCCAGCCCAAGTCAGGTGACCTGGGCCAGCTATGGGTGTTTTATTGCTGTGTAGACATACCCAAGATAGCTTCGCGCCACCAAACTCAGGACTTGTCTACACAGGGCATTAATCTACACCAGAGAGGTGTAAACTCTAGTGCACACTAGTGGTGTGCAGACCCTCCTTCTATGCACTAGAAGAGCCCTACTGCTTGTTAATGTAATACTTGCAGGGTAAGCGCAAGCCAGTTAGTGTGCAACATGCTAGCATGCACTAGAATTTACAGCCTTCTACTGCAGACTAATGCATCATGTAGACAACCCCTCAGAGGCAGATTTCAAATGCCGCTTTAGGGCTGATGGGAAGTTGGGGGTTGGAACAGCTCTTTGCAAAGATACTGTGGGTGCAAAGTGCAAAATTCAGATCCAGGTTTGCATTTCAGCTGCCCCCCAAATTTTGTGTTTGTTCAGCTCTAGGGTTGTGAGTTGGGCTCCCTCCCACAACAGGCAAGTTGCATCCAATCTCTGAAACCATGACATTCCCCGTTTTGCTCTCCTGTATTTCCTGCGGGGTTGATTCCATTGAGTAACGCTGATTTCCTGGGAACAAAATAACAAACCTCTCTTCCAGCAGGAGAGGTGGAGATGTGAAGGATGCAGAGTCGTACTAGTTTATTATACTTTCAAAACATTACATGTGATGTTCACTGCTGCATATTACACATAAGAAAAAGGCTGCTTTGTGAGTCAAAATGAAAGGTCATAATGTGTTTACAACATAGTAGTATTGATCTCTGGAGACTTGGGATCTCAAAGCCTGCTGGGAAGAATGGAGTGGTTGCCATAGTTGTTGTGTTTGAAGGGAAGTAAACAATCAGCCACGAGCAACAAACCAGATTCTTTAATCAAGGAGGGAATAGCTTAACCAACTAGTTCATCTACTCAGCTCCTCTGAACAGCCCCTAGTATTCACCATTATCTATTCCATCTTTATTAGCTGCTAGAAGACATCTGTCTCCCGGCCAAACCGTCATCTCTGCTCAAGGTAGGCTAAGCAACGGAATCAGAGCCCAGGGCGATGTGAAGAGTGAGAAGCGCAGAGAGTTGTGTGTGGCAGGCAACCTTGCACTGGGTTTATCTGGCACTAGTTAATGTTACTAAGTTCTTCATTTTCCCAGGAACAAAATTCATGCATCCAAAACAATTAAAGTTAAACCGCATGTTGGCAATTAGACTTCCCCCTTAAACGTCTACAGATTCCTAAACCATTTTACCGACTCTTTTTAAACTCCCAGTGCAGTGGCTTCCTCAAATTCAGCCAGCTAAAACTGAGAGCCAGGAATGCCATCTTTGGAGTAGATAGCTTCTTCTTTTCGATTCTCTGAGGCCTGTGACTAAGGACGAAGATCCCAAACATGCAGGGCGAAATCCTAAACTCTAGTGTTGGAATGAGATAGTTTTAAATATAAAGAATAAGAGAATGACGTATCGAATATGAAAAAACAGATGAGATACAACCTGAACCTTTTAGCCACCAAACCCATGAATAAACCCTTGAACTTTCAAGAGCTCAGGTGACCTGAACTTGGATCTGAAACATTTCTCCTCACAACTGTTTTGCCAGTGCACTCACCCCAAATCTGTCATTGCTCCCCACCTCTGTCATTCCAGCACCTGGTCTCTTGGTAGCTTTAGCTGGGACTTGCTGACCTGGTTTGGATGGTTATTTATGTCCAGGTACAAATATGCATACATACACACCACACACAAATTCTCTTATCAGGGACCAAAAATCCAGGCCTGGGGAATCTCTTCCCCCATTGAGAGCAAGTGCATCGCCAGCTGGCTACAGGTGCACACCACATGATCAGGTGAAAATGCAGTTGGGAGGGCATGATGACAGGTCTGTGCCCGTGGCACATTTGTCCATCTGTTGTAAATTTAGAGGGTTTTTTTTAAAAACTAGTTATTTTAGAGCTATGTAAACCTTTAACAAACCTCATGTTATAGAGGCCCTGTGAGCAGCCAGGAATGGCATGAACAATTTGGGATGTACAGGAATCAGGGACAGATCCCCTACCATAAACCCAGATATGGACACCCCTAGATACTGACTGCCCCTAGATAGAGACTGCAAAGCTCAGGCTGGGGTTGCCAATTTGGTTGGACGTATTCCTTGAGGTTTCATCATATGACATAATCTTTAATTAAAGATTAATCTTTAATTCTTGGAGACTTCAGGACAATCCTGGAGGGCTGGCAACCCTATCTGAGGCCCATCTCTTATGTAAACAGACTAGCGGTCTTGTTACAAGTCATGAAATCTGCCTGTCCATTTTAAAAGGAGTTTTGCAGGTGGTGGCTCCTCCTCTCAAAGAGCTGATGTGTGTTAGGAAAGCGGGGGTGAGACATAATAGATCTTCATGCGTAGCCTTGGGTATGTGTGCTGGCACTGGACGGGGAAGAAAAAGATAGAGGAGATGTCTCCTAGACCCCTCCCACCTCAGTATATCCACTTTGGAACTGACCATGATACAGATTTAGCATTTACTTGAGCGCTGGGTGGCTCATCTAATGCTGCCAGAGAAGCACTCCAGGGCTGCAATGCAGCACCATCATTTGGCTTGCGGAGAATATTTTGCTTCACCATGGCAGGCATCTAGGCTCATAAATGGATCCAAAGCAGAAATCCCAACCCAGGAGAGTGATGATCTTTGTCACCCTCTAGTGGTGAGTCAGCATAGCAGGATTATGAATCTACTACCCTTTCCACCTAAAGGCCTTATCCCAGGGGTAGGAAAACTACGGCCCACGGGCCAGATCCAGCCTGTGAGTCACTGGGGAGCGGGGTCTGGGGCTTGGCCCCACTCTGTCACTCCAGATGAGGCTCAGGGTCAGGGGCTGCTCCACATGGCTCCCAGAAGCCACGGCATGGGCCCGCTCCGGCTCCTACATGCTCCAATGGTCCCCTCCTGTGCTCCAATGGAAGATGCAGGGGTGCTGCCTGCGGATGGGGCAGCATGCAGAGCCACCTGGCTGTGCCTCCTCGTAGGAGCCGGAGAAGGGACATGCCGCTGCTTCCAGAAGCCACTTGAGGTAAGCGCTACTCGAAGCCTGCATCTCTGAGCCTCTCCCTACACCCCAACCCTCTGCCACAGCCCTGATCCTCCTCCCACCCTCCAAACCCCTTGATCCCAGCCTGGAGCACCTTCCTGCCCCCCAAAACTCTCATCCCCAACCCCACCCCAGAGCCTGCACCCCCAGCCAGAGCCTGCACCCCCTCCTGCTCCCCAACCCCAATTTTGTGAGCATTCTTGGCCTGCCATACAATTTCTATTCCCAGATGTGGCCCTTGGGCCAAAAAGTTTGCCCACCCCGACTCATCACTTTAACTCATGCAGTAGAGTCTCAAGATTTTGGCACGGAAGGTCTCAGGTTTAAATTCCTCTGTTGGCCCAAGTGGGGAACATTAAAATGAAACACCTGTGAATGTTGTGTGTTAGATGTCCAAGATCCAACAGTGTGTAAATTATTCATATAGTTGGTAGTATGGACTGAGTATGCTAAGTAAAGCAGTAGTCTACAGACCAGAGTTTTGTCTCCTAAATTAAGATAATAATTGGTATCTGTTTTCTGTACAAGTCAAAACAAGGCAAGATAATTTAGAGACAGAAGATGTGGTCATTAAAATACAATGCAGAAACACTCTCTCTAATACATTAGAAGGCTGGGGAGGGAACCATATTTTCCATTTTGTTGGATATTCAGCAATTTTGTTTTTTTCCCCATTCCAAAATGAAACAAACGCAAAAGATTGTTGAGATTTCCCCCAAAATTTCATTTTTTTTTGTTTCAGATCAATTGAACAGTTTCATTTTTATGAAATCAGAACATTGCATTCCGATTTTGAGCTTTTAAAACTTTTTAAAATGTTATATATATAAAAAAATTGTGAATTTTAGTTTTGGGGGAAAATAATTTCTAAGCAAAAAATTGAAATGTTCCATTCCAACTTTGACTTTGCTGAAATGCTGCTTTTATTTATTTTTTTTTTTAAGAAAGTTTTGTCACAACCAAAAATGTTCGAAACCTTTGATTTTGACAAATGGCATTTTTCATTGGGAAAAAAAAAGTGTAGATGGAAAAATGTCCAACACGCTCTTACACAAATACTGTGTTTGAGGGCAGCTATTTCAGTCTGTCCTCCCCACCTACTCCAATAGCTGCTCCGTGGGAAATTTGGCCTCTACTGGACACCATCCTAACAGTCATTATTTAAAAAAAAGAAAAGGAGTACTTGTGGCACCTTAGAGACTAACAAATTTATTTGAGCATAAGCTTGCGTCTGATGAAGTGAGCTATAGCTCACAAAAGCTTATGCTCAAATAAATTTGTTAGTCTCTAAGGTGCCACAAGTACTCTTTCTTTTTTGCGAATACAGACCAACACGGCTGCTACTCTGAAATCTATTTAAAAATAGAACTGGATAAATTCATGGAGGATAAGTCCATTAATGGCTATTAGCCAGGATGGGTAGGGATGTTTTCCCTAGCCTCTGTTTGCCAGAAGCTGGGAATGGGCGACAAGGGATGGATCACTTGATGATTACCTGTTCTGTTCATTCCCTCTGGGGCACCTGGCATTGGCCACTGTTGGAAGACAGGATACTGGGCTAGATGGACCTTTGGTTTGACGCAGTATGGCCGTTCTTATGTTCTTCTTCTGGTAGCGAGTGGTATCTAAAAACTAGTGAGAGATTCAGTTCTCTGATGCCACGCCAGTTAGAAGTGAGAATTCCCAACGTGTCATAGGGATATAGCAGTTCCAGTTCCAAACTTTTATAACCACTGCACTCAGGCAAATGTCCAGATTATGAACAAACCCAGAGGGGAGAACATTTAATGTCAGCACCCGTATACGCCATGCACATCAACAGTGTATCTTTAATTTCTACGATATGGGATACCAGCTCCAGCACCTTGCCTTGAGAAAATCATACTAAAGGAAATGACAGGGTTCCTGGTAAAGGTGGTCTTACGTGGTTCCCCATCTGTTTCAGGCCACCCGTCATTGTGTACCGCAGCACACTAATTTACAGTTTCCTCCCTTCCCACAAGCCAGGAACACAGCAGTTAAAGCTGGGCAGGCAGGGAAATTGGCCAGGTGAGCTGTACCACCACAGCAGAAACTCTGAGGAGCTGGCAACTTTCTCTGCTAAGGCTGTGGAAGGGAGGAGGCAGCGTCAGAAAACTCTGGGCGATAGAAGCAGGAGCAGGGGCGCTGGAACAATTTGTATAGTGGGGGAGCTGAGAGCCATTGAACCAAACTGTAAACTCTGTATATGATGGAAACCACTTCAAACCAAGGGTTGCTGCAGCACCCCTAGTTCCAGCACCTATGAGCAGGAGGAGCAGCTGATGGTTTAAGTGTAGACACACAAGTAGAAGCAGTTTGAGACCCTTTTAACCTGAGCCCTCTCAAATGCCTCACTCTTAGCAATTGCAGCATCTGACGTTAGAATTATAATATCTTCAGCCAGTAATGTTCGCCCAGATGGTTATTGGCTATGTCACTCACAAAAATATCCCAGAACATGAGCATCATAACATCGCCACATTCACAGTCCTGGGCCAGCTGCCGTAAATGGCACACGGACTCATGCATGCTTTCATCGGGCAGCTGGCAAGCTTCAGAAAACATTTTCCTCTTTAGCAGAAGAGATTCTCCAGTCCCAAAATACGGCTCGAGGCACTGCACAACCCGCCTCAAAGAAGCAACTTGAGTTTTGGGAGTCCATCCTAAATATCAAAGCCATCACAGCCTCAGTAGTTCTGCAGCAAGGGTCACCTAGCGGTGTCGGAGAGTTGCAGGACCGGCACATCGTTCCGAGAATTCCGAATAAAGTATCACCAGTCAACAGCGGAAGGCAGCGTGGGTTTCGGAACAGAAGCCCTTGTCGCTATAATGTTCCGCTCTGCTGCGCCCCAGAACAGCAATACCAAAACACAAGGAAATTGAAGCAAGGTGTGGGGTTTCATGCGAGCCGGACAAAGCACAACAGCCAATATGGTTGGTAGCTAAGCCGTTTATCTGTTATTTTCTCATTGCTTTTATACATAATATTTTCAACCCCCTCCAAAGTCCATCACCCGATCACGGAGACATCTCGTTGGTTGAGCAGCCTCAGCACAGGCTATGCACGTGCGTCCTTCCTCTTGATTGGAGCATAGCTGTCCGCTATCTGTTGTCAACAAGGTCTGGTGTTGCCAGTTTGCCTGGGTCACGTTCCAGCCTGTAACTATTTCTCAATGGTTCATTAAAAGTTCACCGCGATCTTAACTAGCTCATAAATATTCTTAACTAGCTCACAAATACACCATGTTCCCACAGCAAGGCACACAAGTAGGTGGTTAATCAAAACATGCAATACATGTTAACTTAACTTCAGGAACCAGTTAAGTCAGCAACATCTGAACCAAACAAAACAGTCCAAGGGGCAGGTACATAGCAGCAGGCACTGAGTAACTACCCCCCCCATGCTCTGAATCCACTGACACAGAGAGAAAGGAACTGGAACACTGAGTTCAAGGAGCAGGAACTGGGAAACAGGAAGAGGAAGCAATAAGCAGAAAGGACATGCACACGCACACCTCATTGCAAGATGGCAGCTGGACTGGTTTATTATTTTGCTATGCATAGACCAGTGTGCTGAGTGCTTACAACTCTGACAGACCTCAATGGGCGTTCCAGGCACTGAGCAGTATCATTTGGCCTTGGATTTGCAAAGGAATAGCAAATAGCAGTTATTACATTTGTTGCTGGGATTAGAATTTAGACTTGCAGCTTCTGTCCACTGCTCTGCCATGAAGATTTCTCTGCATTTACACTGGGCATGTAATGATCTCCTGCTTGGTCATTTGCATTCGGAGATTTCTATTCACTGGAGCAACAGAAACCTAGCCTTTTAAGCTTACATTTTATTTGCAGTGCAACAGCCATTTAAACAAGAAGTCAAGGAGCTGACTTAAGAAATCACTGCAATATCGAGAACTGACTTTTGTTTAAATGTGAAATACCTTGCAATAAAAATTAATTGGGAATTAATGTAATTTCTTAAAATTCCAAAGTAATTGCTACTGAAAGGATTATTAAGGTTGAGAAAATGAACATTTCCTGTTGTGGTTTCTGTAATGTAGCTCCAATGGCAGCTGGATATTACCTTAGAGACATACATAATTTGTGTCCTCAAAGGAGGTGTTTCTATATGTACATTTAAGGCTGAAATTTATGCTAGGTGCATCTCTTCTGGATCAATACACCATGGAAACCTTTATCTTCTTTATCTATAGATCCCACCATTCAAATACTCTACAGAAGTTGTTTAAAGTGTCAAGCACATCAAGGAAAATGTAGTGGGAAATAGGTCTGAGAAAATGTCTGTCCTATTGTTGCTTATATGACTAATATTGGACATCAAAAAGAACATTTTCTGGGGAGAATTTATCTTATAAATGAAACCGTTTGAAAACTAGGTCTATATTTTAAACCCAGGCTTCACACGGATTTAATTAATGATCTATTAGTCAAACTAATTCCCAACATGACATAGGTTTGTATTATGCAGACATATCTGACTTTCCAAACATACTCTGAAGACTTGGCACTACATTGAGAGACATCAATTGATGCAGATAATTGGGAGAAGTTGCTGAAAATAAATGTTGGGTTGCACTGTAGTTATAAATTACACACAGTGCTAGTTGTATTATGAAAAAGGCGACTCTAATATACTCATACCATAAAATCATTTATCAGTCTAAGACGCAATCAAAATATTTGAGATGCACCACCTGTGTACTTAAATAGAACTGTCATTCACCTATGTAACTCCCCTACTAAGTTCCCACCCGCCCACCCACAGAGCAATAGAAAATATGAAGAACCAGCTTTTAAAAAATCCAAAATATTTAAAGTACAGTTTTAATAGGAAGGCATCCTTTTGATCCAGGATATGGATTGGGACTCAGGAGATCTGAGTTCAGTTCCTGGATTTGCCACACATTCCCCATGTGACCTCGTGCATGTCCTTTTGTGACTTTGTGCTTCAGTTCCCCATCTGTAAAGTCGAGATGCCAATATTTCCTTTCTGCTCCTCTTAGTCTGTTGGGTCTGTTTAGATAGTCAGAGCCCAATGAATTTACAGTTTCTAACTGTGTGTATGTACAGCACCCAACACAATGGGGTCATGATTTCAGGTAGGGCCCCTAGGCACCACTCGTATACAAATAGGAACAATAATATGCAGTAAAATTTGAACTGGACAAAAATAACCTGTTTGTTAGTGAACCTTGAACTGGAAGTTCAGCAAGACAGAAGTTAATCTACTCACAGTTTTCCTCCATCCAGACACAGGGCAGATTTCTGAATTTGAGTAACATAAGAAATTGCCAGTTGCCAAACAAACAGTGGTTGATTAGTCAATAATATATTGCGGTGTGGCAATTTTGTGCTTTTGTAGTAATTTTCCCTCTCTTGGTATTGACACCTCCTCATCAATTATTGGGAGTGGTCCACATCCACCCTGACTGAACTGGCCTTGTTAATGCTGGTTCTCCACTTGTAAGGTAACTCCCTTCTCTTCGTGTGTCAGTATATTTATGCCTGTATCTGTAATTTTCACTCCATGCATCTGAAGAAGTGGGTTTTTTACCCATGAAAGCTTATGCCCAAATAAATCTGTTAGTCTTTAAGGTGCCTCCAGAATCCTTGTTATTTTTTTAAGCACGTGCTTTTCCACATCCCTGGGCCCAGATCCTGCAAATGTTTATGTATGCAGTTAACTTTACTCATGTAAACAGTCCCATTGATCTGAATGGAACTACTCAAGTGAGTAAATGTAAGCACATCCATCAGTGTTTGCAGAATCTGGGCCCTATTCAGCATAGCACTTATGAACATGCTTATACCCCATTGGACTCAGTAAGACCTAAACACATGCCCAGTGCTAAGCATGTGGTTGAGTATTTTGCTGAATTGGAGCCTAAAACCCTTTAAAGAGATTCATAGAAGACAGAGAAAGAAAAGGCTTATTAGAGCTCCATACCAACTCCCTAAAGAAGCAGATTGTTCCCTAAAGCTCATTTTCAAGTGATCTTGTCCAGTCCACTTTTAAAAGTCCCAAATGAAGAAGACTTCTGATGGTTGCTAAAAGATATCTTGGATTTGAGTAAGACATCATATTAGGTGCCATCCCATTCTAAATTGTTGAATGCAGTCTGGTCTCTGGAGGTTCAAATATACCTTCCTTACCTGCATTTTTAAAGAGCAACTGACAGTTTGTTGACAAATGGTCTCCAATTCTCTTCCCTAGGTCTTTATCCTCAAGGATACTTGTGTGACATGAGCTCCTTCAGAGTTTATCTGTTCCTGATGCTTATTCCTCAGTCTCAAATCCTCTGTACCTTCCACAGCAATCAATTATGAAGTCACAAATAGCGGTGGTTTTTTACTTAAAGGTGGGGAACAATGAACAAGAGAGGATGAGAAAATAAATCCAAAGATTCTGCTTTCCTGCCAATGTTCTTTATAAAATCAAAAGAAATGTACAAAGTCTATGAGAGAGATGCAAAATAATTGTCTCTCTGTAGAGCTTAAAATTTTGAACAAAGGAGTCAGTTTCCCAAAATCTAGAGATTGTCAGAAAAAATAGTGAAAGGAACAAGGCATTTTGTTTACAAACCATCAAGATAAGTTTCTCCTTTTTTAAGCACATTTAAGGCCTGCTCCCATTCCCATTGTAGTCAACTGTACAGACGGTCAAAATTTCTCAAAATATTTTTTCAATTAAAAATGGCTTTTTGATCACAATAAATATTTGCATAGAAAATTATAATTTTTGAAATTCATTTTTTCTGTGAAATGGTGGGTCTTATGGAGATGGAAGAAAAGGTGCAGAAAATAGAAAATAATATGCTAAAGAGAATGGCAGGCAAGTGGAGGATAGACAGCGTACACATGGACAAAATAAGGGGAAAGATGAAGTTGGGAGTCTCAGTGATAATCTGGAGAGTGCATATTTGAGGTTGGCTGGCCGTGTACTAAGAATGGGAGAAGAACAACCAGCAAAGAAAACGTGGGAGGAAGATGACAGTAAGAAAGGACATGGAAGACTGAGGATTCAATGGAGAAACTCAAGAGAAGTTTGAAGAGAAAAGGACCGGAACACCAAGATCTATGAACCCGTGCCATAACCCAGAAGGAGTGGCAAAAAATTGTGGCTACATATGACATCATATAAGTGGGAAAAGGAGCTGAGAAGTGAAGTTCATCATCATCCTTTCTTTTTACTGCTGAAGGCAAATCACCAAGTTGTTGGAGGGGAAAAAAAGAGTACAGAGGGCCATCAAGCCAAGCTCTAAGAAAACTGAAGACATTTTGAACTTGAGCTAACAGCAAACAGATTTAACTGGCTGTGAAATTGCTAGGATCATTCTGTCTTTGTCAAGTCTCCAACATCCAGTAGCACAGAAGACTTGAGGTGAGATGAGCAGTTATTTCATATGCTGAAATGGAGAACTAAGTTCTCTGATGGGTTAAGTAGGTGAAACTCCATTGACAGTGGAGTGTTGCCAGTTTACAATATCAACGAATTTGGCCCTAAATCTTATGTTAATTCTTGTGTTGGATCTTAATCTTTCTCTGCAATCTGGAAAAAAATTTCCTCCAACCAGTTCAGTAGCATTTCAGGAGAACTAAGCGAGATATTTCACGTGACATTACCAAATTGGACATCGCACTATATGACCTCATCTGAGTGTGACGTACGCTTGACCTTGATGTTTGCTGAAGAGAAAACCATACCACCTTAATGCTAAAACAGACAACAGGTTTCTCCCGCCCCTTCATTTACCTCTGATTCAATTTCTGACAGCAGAATTCTCTCTGGTTAATGGCTGCAAATTCATTATATTAAGTCATTGAATGGGTTATAATATATTTTATTAGCGAGATGTAAGAAAATGGGCTATGTACATCACATAGATGTGCTAGTGGACTATTGACAATATTTTGAAGTGACAAGTTGATATTAGAAGTTATTAAAACTCTATGGTGTTCATGTGGCTCAAGTACTTAGTTACCAACATTTCTTATTAGCTCAGTTTCCCCATCTGTGGATTGTGTCATCTTTGTAAAGTGCTTTGAGATCCATTAATGAAAAATGCAATAGAACAGTTAAGTATTACTATTATTATTAATTTCCTGCTTTGATAGTAAGAGTCAAAAGTATTTTTTCTTTTATGTGAGATTTCTTGTGTCAAGGGGTAATCATTCATTGCAAGGTGAGATGAAACCGCAGCTGGTATAAGTCAGTATGACTCCATTGATTCACACCAGTTGAGGGTATGGCCCTGTTTCTATATAGATAATATCTATACATAACTTATAGGAAAATCAACTGAAAAACAGGTTAATCACCAACGCAGATAAAACACATCACCAATGAGGTGAAACAGTGATGCAGATAAGTATTCTATTCTAATGGACTTAGCACATTAAAGGGAAATATACCAAACCAAGGCCCATATCCTCAATGGTATGTAGATGCCTGTCACAGGGTGTTCTACTCACCACTGGAGGCCTCCTCCTGACTGCTCTGGGCATTAGTTCTGCCAGTCTGACACCTCTTCTTGGAGATGCTTACTCTCTCTCTCTCTCTCTCTCTCTCTCTCTCAGGACTCAATGGCTCCTTCTTTGTGGCATTGCTCTCTGGACAGGTCACTGTAGTTTCCCCCTTTTTTTAGTCAGGAGAAGGTTATGTATCAAAGTCTCTCTGTACTGACGCATGTAGTCTTCCAATTCACTGCCCTTCAAAGGTGCCGCTTGCCCAGTGACTAGTAGGGGAACCCAGGCCCATCTTCTTCTCTGGGTACCAGACCCAGGGTCCTACAACTAGCAGCTAAGTTCTGCTCTGCCCCCACCTTGCTGCTGTTTCCCTCGACTGTTACCTATGCTGCCTCTCTCAGGCTCCATCTCAGCCCTCCTCTGGGTACGTCCTTCCCTCCAGACCAAGCTCCTTGCTTTCCCTAGCCTCAGAGAGAGAGACTGCAGACCACTGCCCTGCCACACTCCTCTGCCCTCAGCTACCTGGCTTTCTACAAGCCCTGCCTGTTCCTGTCCAGGTGAACTTCATCCTTTACATAATGCTCATTTCTCCCTGGCTCCTCCTCCAGGTGCAGCCTAAGAGGTTAATTGTCCCACCTAGCCACCTTAACCCCTTTGGGGATGGGGTGGGGTGGGATAAACACCCCATCACAGTGCCTAACTCCCATTGATTAGGCACCTAAATACCCTCAAGGATCTGGGCCCCAGTGCTTAAGTCATTAGGTGGGAACAGCATGTAGAATATGGTTATTGCTCTTTATTAAAAATCATTTAGCTTTGTTAATACAATGGGACCACTAACATTAGGCCAGTGTTGATGTTTCCTCTTCAGACTTGAGATTCCTGATTAAGTGCCAACAGCACCCTGTTAAGACAACACAACAATGTCCATGTATCTCTTTGCAACTTTTTCAGTCAATGTTGCAATATTCTTGGAGCCACCATTTAAGCATTAATCAAATCACCCCAGTGTGGATCTGTTTAATGTCCTTTACGCCAAGGTATACCTGCTTCTAACTGATGATAATAATGGACCATCTCGTGGCAAGGATTTTACATCAAATTCTGCCTCGAAACTGATAACATGTTGAAATAAAATGGCCCTGTCATGGGGAGTACAAACCCCACACTGGAGAGGAAGGGATTAGCGAGCTACTCTGGGCCCAGGCAGCCCCACCCCACTGCACCTCCAAAGCTGCACAGGCTGGAGAAGGAGATTAAAAAGGGGAACAACATTGCTCACTGTCAGGCAGATCGTGGGGGTGAGCTAACTTGCATGGGAAGGTGAACCGTCGGCGCGCTTGCTGTCTGAGGTCTGGCTATAGAGACCTGACCAAACCAACAAAAGAAGACTTGGGACTTTCTGCAGGTAGAGACTGTAAATTTGTGTTTTAGTTATTTACTTTACTCTGTGAGAAGAGAAGGGACTGGTAGGAAGTGATCAAGGCAGGCAGCCAGTTAGCAGGACTTAGTTGCCTACCATTGGGTGCTGGATTGGAGCCTGGTAGGAAGGGTGGGCCCAGGCTCCCCTACCCATCCTTAAAGTGGGACAATGATGGATATCCCTTGATGGGAAACCTACCTAGGGAAGATCCTGTAAGTACAAGGGTCTGGACCATAAACCCCTGACTTCAGGGGGAAGCTCTGAATCTCTCGTTTCATCCTGAAGACTTCCCCATTATTGGAAGTTATATATTCCCTATCTTTATATATACCCTGAAAGGGGTGGACTTGAAAGAGTGACCAGGCTATAGGGCTAAGTCACTGAAATGACAGACCATTGCAGGGCAGAGCTGTAGTAAAAAAGGGGGTGCCCTGAAAGAAGGCAACCTGCCATACCCTTGCCTGACCACAAGACAGCACTAGTGGTGGGTGTCCCTCGTCACAGAGCAACATGGATCTTCTATCTCTTGGCCACTCCCTGTGCTCATCTAAGGTCTGATCCAAATCCCATTAAAGTCAAGAGAATCTTTTCTTTGATTTCAGTGAACTTTGGATCAGGCCCCTTGTGCCTGCCTTCTCTCTGTCCTGTCCAGTATTTTGGCCACCTTTGGTATGAGATCCTTCTTCTCTGCAGCGCTTGTCATCTGGAATAACATTTCCATATCTCGCCCCCTCACTGGCTCCTGGATGGAAAGCCACCTGGCCTTAGTGTATGTGAGACCTGCACCGGGCCAGCCCTAACCTACACCACTGAAGTAAGGTCCTTCTTAGACCTTACATCAATGGTGGGTCAGGCACATCAGAGCTCTACTCAGCCATGCCACCTTCCCTCTCCTCCTGCCCCCAACCCACCCTCTCCTTACTCTTATGTTGGGCAGAGCATTATGCCAGCAGGAAGCTAAACTCCAAACCCGTGTGTCTGTATTAACCATGCAAAGCACTTTGGAGCTGCACTTTTTATTAAAGATACTCTACAAAATGTACCCTCAGATGCCTGAATATGGATTCTGAAACATCTTTGTATTATCTTTTAAGACCGAGAAATCAAATGACATTTCTTTTCTGTAATGTAGATTCAAAAAGTAGAGATCACAGGTGTGCTAAAGTCATCCAGCCCAGAAATCTAGTTTCTATTTCACAGCTGAAGCCCCTGTCCCAAACTTGCTGTATTCTGCAAGCTTCCTGAGATAATAACTTCCAGAGCTGTGCACTACAGGTAGACATTTAGTTTGCCAAAGTTCACGTGGCTTGAGGATAATAACTTGGGTGGATGGTGGCTGAGAATGAATACTGCAAGGTTCAGTGGGAGCAGTCCTTGTGAAAGTTAATTGATTTTTAGAATAGAGCATGTCCCAGAAGATCTTGACAATAAGACCACATGAGGAAATGGGGAACCATCAATTCTGTAACCTCTACAGCATTTGTCAGTCTGTGAGCCAGGTTCCTTATTCCGTGGGGTAGCTATAAATTATATGCAGGAGCCTGTGTGGACACATATGGAGACATATGGATACCTTGTGTTCTTTGGACTAAATTCTCCATTACTCCTTGTAATTTAAAGTAATACCCGTGTCCTTAACCCAGCTGGCCACTAAGTTACCCATGTATTCCCTAGACTCATCTATTGTAAAAATTGGATAATAGCTTATCAGGAGCAATTTTGTAGGGAGAATGAGCTCAGAGTGAGAGAGTGGATGAAAGGATGAATCTAAAGGTAATAGCATTTTTTTGGATTGCAAACTCTCTAAGGCAGCGGTTGTCTCTTTAGCTGTGTTTGTACAGTCTCCAGTACAATGGGGCAATCCTGACTGAGGTCTTTGGGTGTTACCTAAATATTTCCATTATTATTAATAATTAGTAATACTGTTGGTGGCCGCAGGCGTATGCTCAGATACCATATTGATACACCACACTGTTATATAGGGCATTTCATCTGTAGATCTCAAAGCACTTTACAAAGGAGGGTAAATAACATTATTCCCATTTGAAAGATGTGGAAACTGAGGCATGGGGAGATGAAGCAACTTGCTCCAGGCCACACACCAATTAAAGAGCCAGGAATAGAACACAGGTCTTTTAAAATCCCAGTCCACTACCTTAGCCATAGATAGATGGGTATGGTGAAGTTAGTTGAACATAGCTTTAGTAACTGGAGACTGGTTGTTGAACGAAGACAAGCAAATTATTAGAAGTCTGGATGATATTTTTTGCCGATAAAGCACTCTCTGATGTATATAATAATTAGCCAAAAACTTCATTAGGGGAGAATTAATGTTGCCCATGGATATCTCATGCCAATCCAGAATGTTAAGTTCAGTTACACTGAAACCAGGCAATTTTCTCTGAGACCCTTTCTGTCCATGAGCAAAAGACAGAGGCAGAAAATTCGGGAAGTGAACTACTGGCTAGGTGGGGTGGAGGGTTTTGGTTCTGTGGAACATTGGTCCAACTTCTGTGGGGAGAAGGAAATGTACAGTTTGGATGCCCTTCACCTCGGTAGAAGGGGAACCAAACTTCTTGGGGCCAGGCTAGCTAGAATAGCCACAATGGTGTTAAGCAAAATACAAAGGAGGAGGGGTAAAAAGAGGGACAATCTGAGCACTCAGCACAAAACTGAGGTGATAAGAAAAAATTAATCAAGGAACCCAAGAACATGAAGCAAAGAAATTCTTTAATTGCCTATACACCAATGCTAGATGCCTGGGTAAGAAACAAGGAATTGGAATTGCTCATTTATTAGCATAAATGTTATCTAGTTGATATTACAGAAATCTGGTGGGATGATTCCCATGATTGGAATGTTACAATCAGTGGTGATAACCTATTTAGGAGGGACCAAGTGGGCGGAAGGAGAGGGGTAGTGCCACTCTGTCAAAAATGAAATTGCCAATTTCTCAGTCACTGATAACTCGGAATAAAATTATCTTGAATGTGTATGGATCAATGTCCTAACAGATAATGCTCAAGATGATGGGGTATTCCTTGATGTCTGTTACAGACCACCAAATCACACTAGGGGAACAGGATGATCAGCTCCTTACACACCTATCTGTAATGTGTATGGGATGAAAAGTTATTTGATCATGGGGGACTTCAATATGAATGACATATGCTGTAGGTCTCATGCTGCCAGTACTAAACCAGCTTTGGGATTTCTATATATTATAGATGACTATTTCCTAACCTGAAAAGTTAGCACTGGCAAATTCTATACTGGATTACGTGTTGACAGATAAAGAGGAACTGGTCACAGAACTAAAACATAATGATAACTTAGGTACAAGTGATCATGACTTGATCATAGTTATAATGTGCAAAAGGAATAAACTCCAGACCAGTGATATAGATCCTTGGTGCTTTAAGAGGGCCAATTTTGCAAAGCTGAGAAAAAGATGAGTAAATCAGTGAGGAGGCAGAATTTAATCAGAAAAAATATGAATAATTAAGAATTATTTAAGAAAACTTTACTAGATGCTCAAAAAGCCCCAGTCCACAACCAAAAAATAAGGCCATGTTTGTTTAAAAAAAAACAAAAAAACCCCAAAAACAACAACAACAAAACCCTAACCTGGTTTAGAGGGGAAGTGAAACAAATGGAATAAAGGGAAAGCAGATAGTAATGAATAAAAGTTAGACATTGGGACTTGTAGAAAATTGAAAAGGGAAGCAAAGAGACACCTAGAGAAATCTATGGCCATCAGAGTTAAGGACAATATGAAGGAGTTTTTTAAATATAGTAGGAATAAAAAGAATCCTAAGAATGGTATTGGTCCATTACTAGCTGGAAATGGTAGAATTATCAATAATAAAGTAGAAAAGGCAGAAGTGTTCAATAACTATTCTGTTCTGCACTTGGGCCAGGGGGAAAGGGGGGGGGAACAGATGGTGTAGTCATATATTATGATGACTCTTTCCATTCCACTAGAATCTCAGGAGAATGTTAAACAGCAGATACTGAGGTTAGACATTTTTAAATGAGCAGGTCTGGCTAACTTGCATCTAAAAGAGTTGGCTGAGGAGTTTGCTGAATAGTTACTGTTGATTTTTCAACCAGGGAAGTTCCAGGAGACTGGAAAAAAGCTAATATTGTACCAATATTTGAAAAGGATAAACAGGATGTCCTGAGTAATTGTAGGTCTGTCAGTCTTACGTCGATCCTGGACAAGATAATGGAGTGGCTGATGTGGGACTCGATTAATCAAGAATTAAAGAAGGGTAATATACTTAATCCCAATCAAAATAAAAGGGAAAGTAGATCCTGTCAAAGTAACCTATTCTTTTTTTATGAGATTACTCGATTGGTTGATAAAGCTAATGATGTTGACGTAATATACTTAGACGTCTGTGAGGCATTTGACTTGGTATTGCATGACATTTTGATTAAAAAACTAGAAAGATATAAAATTAACATGGCACAAATTAAATGGATTAAAATGGGGCTAACTGATCGGTCTGAAGGTATAATTGTAAATGGGGAATCATCATCAAACAGGTATGTTTCTAGTGGGTCCCACAGGGATCGATTCTTAGCCCTATACTATTTAACTTTTTTATCCATGACCTGGAAGAAAACATAAAATTGTCATTGATAAAGTTTGCAGATGACCCAAAATTGGGAGAGTAGTAAATAATGACGAGGACAGGTGACTGACACGGAGCTATTTAGTTCACTTGGTAAGCTGGGTGCAAGCAAACAGTTTGTATTTTAATATAGCTAAATGTAAACATATACATCTAGGAACAAAAGAATATAGGCCATACTTACAGGGTGGGGAAGCAGTGGGAATGTTGGGAAGCAGTAACTGTGAAAGATTTGGGGACATATTGGATTATCAGCTGAACATGAGCTACCAGTGTGATTCTTTGGCCAAAAGGGATTAAGCAATCCTGGGATACATAAACAGGGAAATCTTGAGTAAGAGTGGAGAGGTTATTTTACCTCCGTATTTGTACTGCTGCTGGAATACTGTGTCCAGTTCTGGTGCCCACAATTTAAGAAGCATGTTAATAAATGTGAGGGTTCAAAGAAGAGCCACAAGAATGATTAAAGGATTAGAAAACATGTCTTACAGTGATAGTCTTAAGGAGCTCAATCTATTTAGGTTAACAGAGAGAAGCTAAAGGAGTGACTTGATCACAGTCTACAAATACCTAGGTGGAGAATATTATTAAATATTTGGGCTCCTCAATCTAGCAGAGAAAAAAGTATCAGATGATCCAGTGGCTGGAAGTTGAAACTAGACAAATGCAGACTGGAAATAAGGCATATTTTTTTTACAGTGAGAGTAATTAACCATTGGCACAACTTACCAAGTGTCATAGTGGATTCTCCATCACTGACCATTTTAAAATCAAGATTGAATCTTTTTCTAAAAGTCATGGTCCAGGAATTATTTTGAGGGAGTTTTCTGGCCTGTGTTATGCAGGAGGTCAGACTCAATGATCACAAAGGTGCCTTCTGCCCTTCAAATCTAAGAATCTATGTGTGCAACAAATGCTAGAACACCCAGCTGATTTTTAGGGGGCCTACATCTTGGGAAACGCTGACTCAAATGCCGTCAAATTTCTAACCTTACCCTGCATCACCATGAGGCACAGCAAGTTTTAAGACAATCTGAGTAATCTTGGATTTTAGAGCACAAAGGATGGTTGACTTTAAACAGAAAGTGACATGCAACCTTAACTACAGTGGAGCTGGTGTTCTGCTATAATGTAGTACATTTAGTCCAAAGGAGTGTGCAAATTGTGTCTTTCATTTCCAGCCATGAAGTCTTTGGTTTCAGGTTCTACCTTGATTTCAGCATTTATTTTCAAAACACATTTTTCTGTACTGCTCACCTTTAGCCTATCGATTGGCTGTAAAAACAAGCCCTTTTATAAAGGGATGGTAAAAGGAAATGAGGGAAAACATAAACGCATTTCAAAAAGTAAGGATTTCCAGAATGAACCCACATATAACACAAATATATGATGTAGCTTCTTTTACTAGCTTTGTAAAAGAGATGGGGAGGAGGGAGTGAAAATACATTGGGGATTTTAAAGCCAAGAAAATCAATTAGTCATTACTGACATAAATTTCCCTTTCTTGGGGACGTTCAACCTTCTCATATCCCATGGATGAACTCTAAAGCACCTGTAGTAGATTTGTTTTCAGTAAAGAGATTTAAACTACTGTAGGTGTTTTTCCAAGGAAAATATAATGTTGACAGAATAATGTGTGGAAGAAGGGGCTACTTATGCAGCTGCTATAAATTGCTAGCATTGTAATCCTGCTTGCAGAACTCCCAACATTATAGAATGGGCATTTGTTGATGCTCTACATATGGCTCTGAGTAAAAGTAATTTCCTCCGAACATGATGAAAACTAAGCGTGCAAAGTGATAGACAAGGGTCATATTTTTTTCTCTTTTCCCCTCAATGAATGCTGAACTGGTGATGTCAATTTTGAAAAGAGGTCATCGATAACATGACCAAGTGACTTACATGCCTTCATCCTATTTTCAAAAGTGACTTAGACACTGAGGAGCCTAAGTCTCAGTGGAAGTCAATGGGATTTAGGTGCTAGATTTTATAAGGTATTTAGGTGCATGAAGATGCAGATAGGGCTGGATTTAAAAGGTGGTTAGACCTATGTCACTTTTGAAAATGGATCCTAAATACCTTAGGCACTTTTGAAAAATTTACTGAGTGTCTTTTTAAAGTACATTATCGTCCTTTGAGCAAATTACTCTGTATTTTACTATTTCCAACAATTTTGAATATTTGTAGTATTGCAGCCACTAGACACCCCAGCTGAGATTGGGACCCCATTGTGCTCAGGGATGTACAAACAACTAGTGAGACAGTCCCTGCCTTGAAAAGCTTACAATCCAAACAGACAAGAAAAACCATGAGGCGGGGAAATTAAGTATTAATAACTAAATTGTCCAGATGAGGAATTGTTGCATGGAGGGCCCAGTAAATTCAGTGAGAGACTTTGGATTTACTTCAGTGGTCCTTGGAACAGCCTCATAGACTCTATAAGCAATTTGCCCCAAGGTTACAGCGGAAGAGTGTGAAAGAGCAAGCAGCTGCACTCCGATCTCTAGAGTCCCAGTCCAAAGCTTTAACCACAAGACAGGCCCAAGCGATGTGCCGAATACCCTCCACTCCCATGGACTCCGGCTGGAGTTGTGGATGTTGAGCACCTCATAAGAGGTACTCAGCCTCCTGTAGGATCAGACTGAACCGCAACAGTCTCTGGCAATGGTTCCCATGAAGTCTAGGCACATCTGAAACGGAGTTGGTGCAACTGGAGCCATTTTACAGGAGCAGGTAGTCAAGATCAAAATGGATCTGCTTCAGAAACAGGTCCGGCAGTGGCCAGCCTTGCCTTCAGTGAGGCGTCTGCACTGCAGGAGCCAAATTCACAACAACTTCCCTTAGTGTCACTAATGCAGTTGCAGGTAGGTACTGTAGAATGGTGCAGTTCTTAGTAAGGGACTGTTTAACAAGTAGGGTGAGCATATTAGCAAGAGTATGAGAGCAAATCTCCCCATCAAGCATGTGCATAATTTGACTACTCACATGCTTAAATTTAACACGTACTTTAGTGATGTGTTGGATTGGGCTTGAGATGGCTGGAAAATGTTGTGTTTTTTTCCACTGAAAATTTGGCATTTTGGTTAAAAAAAAAATCAGACACCAAAATATTTTCTTCTAACAACAAAATAGTTTGATTCACAAATGCCACCATGGTGCCTTATGGGACTGGTAGTTAAGGTCTTCCATGCTCCCACTCTCTGTAGGTCACACTCCCTGCTCAGACTACGTCTCCCATGAGGCACCATGTATCATGGAGGCTGTGCATCCTGGGAGTCCCAAGGGGCACAGTGCATCAGGGGAAATGAAGTCCTGATGGAGAGCCTGGTCCATAGAGGAGAAAGAGGGCATGAGCAACCAAAGCACAACTCCCATGAGGCACCGTGGAATGTATCAGAATTGAAATATTTCTGTTTTCAGCAGAAAACCAAAAGTTTGTTTCTAAGGTATTCATTTTTTTTAATGAAAAATCAAAATTTTCCTCAGCAAAGCTGATATTTTTCATGAAAAATTTCATTTAATTGAAAATCCAATTTTCTGTCAAAGAATAGAGAGGATGGAACATTTTTCTGACCAGCCCTAATTATGGCCTTAGACACGTTGGGCCTGATCAAGCCCTAAAGAAGAAGCCATTCTCCCCCCCCCCCCGCCCCGAGAGGTCAAGTTCCCTTTAGGTGTCTAAATGTGGATTTAGGTGCCTAACTTTAGAAAGTAGAAAACAAAGGCTTCCATTGAAGCCAATGACAATATTATATATACATATATATCAGACTTACTGATGATGGGATTCAAGGTAGGGAATTCCTTTTGGAAAAATCCTGCTCTTTAGTTACACAAAAGAAAGAGTTCCCATGTTGTGTACAGCCACAAGATTTTCACCAAACATTTTCTGGCCTCAGATTTGATATTTACTGGTTAACACTTGCTGTATGGGTCTGTGACCTTTTTTTGAAACTTTTTCTTTACGAGTTTATTTTGGCTTGTCTCAGGCATTCATAAAATTCCTAGGGAACTGGAGGTTTTAAGTATGGCTTGTAAAAGGAGGAGAGGGAAGGTGGGAGAACAGATTGAGGAGGAGAGTTTTCCATTACACCTTGTCACAGCCACCCTAATGTGAGTCTTACGCCTTTGAGATCCTTTCTAAAACTGCAAGCTTCTGAAAAGAAGACTGGGGCAGGCGAAGGGGCGGGAGGGAAGACCCTTGCAATGGCCTCTGTTTCTCACTTGGTGGAGGCAGGATCAGCCCCTAAGCAGATAAGGGTTTCTCTCTGAGTTTCCCTTGTCAGTCATCCTTCTGCAGCTTTTGGTCTTCACAGCAGGTCAGCAGAGTTGGTGAATAGCTCAGAAAGCATGAGGCATCTGAAACAAATTAGATCTCTTATAGCCACCCAGAGACTGATGATGGATGGAGGTCTGTATTTACAGCAAAACTAATTGGCAACATACACAGACATCCCAAAAAGTATATTATTTTGCCAGACTTTGGAGTCACTGGGCCTTTTTTTATTGAAGAACATTACAGTGCTAGAGATAAAAAAGAACAGTGAAAGTTTTAAATCTAATAAAAGAGTTTGACTGCAGAGTAAAAATAACATACACAGAGAAGTTTGATTTGGAATCGAGTTTTATTAATGGTTTTCTCTGCAAAATGTTTCCAATTAAAAAACAATTCTGAATGTGGTGCATTAATAAACTGTTTCCCCCTGCACCCCACCTTAAAGAGACTAAGACTTTTAAAGGCTGAGATGGATTTAAAAAAAAGCCAGTGGATGTTATTAAAACATAATTTAATATAACCTAAATATAGTGCTTGCATACCACAGAGAGTCTGCCTCATAATTGAATTCGAAACAATGATCGAATGTTGACTTTTCAAAGAGAAATATTATCAGATTCTGATCTGCTGTTCAAAAGAAGGGTCTTTAAACACAGTAGCAGATGTCATGCAATAAAGAGCAAAATCAAACAGGTTCCTCTGGATTACATGTGGCAGATTTAGACTTTCTGAAAGGCAAAAATAGATGTTTTTTTCTGGGAACATGCAATAAATCGACAATCTAAAATCTTACAGGTTGATTTGATTTTTTTTAGACTAACAGAAACTTTGCAGACACAAAACGAGAAAGCAGGTGATAGATACGTTAAATTTGCAAAATGAATGTTGTTTTACACCCCCCAAGTTGTTTGTGTGTGGATTTTTTTGGTTTTGTTTCTTTGTTGTATTTTTTTTTAAATGAAACTATGTCTATTTTGAGTTTGTAGATCTCATATGCAGGCAGGAACTGGGTATAGAGGGATGTAAGCATGTGAAAAACAGACAGCTTTGGTTCTTGCCAGGGGATAGTTGCATTACCATTAAATGTGTCCTGGAATGGTAACCTCAATTAGAAAATTAATCTGGCTTTTCAGATCAGGGATTGTTCATTTTCACACAGGCACCACATTAATACATTTCCGGTGCTTTTGTTTATTTTTTGGTTTTGAAGTGCAACTAAACAGAGAACATCTAGGCAATAGATACTATCTTTCCTTGTAAAAGGCCCACTTTCTCTTCTTGGCATCCTGTGTGCTCCAAGAGGTTCTGTATCTAAGCCCAACCACAATCTATCTGAAGTTTCTTATAACAAGGAATTATTTCCAGACAAAACTGAATGGGCATTATATACACTAATGTATCTGGAAAACAGCTAAATGGTTTATTCATCTTCTTTGATTCATACAAGATAGATTAGAGGCCTGATTCTTATTTACATTCCAGCCCATTTACACCTCTCTGGCAGTGTGGAAGTGCATGTCGTTGGCATCCACTCCAAGGCCTTTTTATACTGTCAGAGGGATTTAAAGGGATCTTAGTGTACATGAGAATTAGCCCCTAGATTTTTCTCCTAAGGATAATCCGTGATCATCTATTATTATGATTATTATTATGTTTGCTGGGATGTGTTTCCTTATTCCAAGCCCTTTTGGGCTGCATCTGGGAAGCCGTCTTTTGTGTAAACAGCTATCAGAGAGCGCCGAGGTATGTGATCAATTAGCTCTGCTGAAAACACAATCATTGTGTTATTCCAAGCTGATGAAAACGCCCTCTGCAGTTTTCCCTCGCAGCCTCCGCATGCCAATCAGCGTTTGTCAGTGATATAATTTTCTCGCATAAACACAACCTTTGTGCAACTTCCACTCTGGGTAAATAGATGTAATTCCAAAACCAAATAACACACTTTGAGGGGAAATGGAGATTATACACATGAGAGGGGAAAGATGCAAGAAGAGATCTGCCTTAATTGCAAAGGGGGAAAAAGAAAGTTCTTGGGAATAGGCATTGCTGGCTGGTTTATTTCTTCACACTACAAAAAAGCCCAGGAAGGCAAATGTTTGGGGTAAATGCTTTAATGCATATTTGTGATCCAAGACCACCATGAATTGCTGAAAGAGGGTCTTTTGCTGCTCATAAGACTGGGAGAACATTTGTGTTTTGTGCTATCTAGAAGGTAATGGACAACATGGATAATTAGGGTGATGCTGTTTCTCCTTTTCACTAGAAGGCCTGCTTTGGCAAGACAGATTTTTGTTCTTCTTCTTCTTGAAAGCATCCATATCCTGAGGGTAATATTACCTTTGGGAACAAGATTAGGAGACTTGTTTAAATGAACTGTATATTTCTTACACCATATAGATTCGGTCTCTGTGTGTATCTGTATGAGCCTCTGTATACTCTGATAGATGCAGTGTGTACACACTAATACATGTTACACTATATGTGTGAATTGGTAAAAAAACAAAAAGCACTTAATGGTATCTGTGTATATTTGCATGCATGTGTGTGTGTGTATATACACACACAATGTATGCATACTTATAAATTAATATATAGATATGCACTTCATTTAAATTATTGTTCTATACTTGATCCCAAAGACCTAATTTGCCACAAGAGATGTACATTCTGAAGAAGAAAGTTGAGTACATATTGCATAACATAGCATTCCTGTTAATGGTGGTACTAGACTCCAAATAAATTGATTAAGACTTTCAAATGCTAGTTCACAAATGATGAAGTAACCTAGTGTTAAAGTAGTTAACTGTCAAGTGCCCTGATGAATGTGAATGGCTTCATCTCATGTCTGGGTAGCAGTCTGCCATGCACTGCACATAAATGCCTATGTTAGGCTGTTTACACATGCAATCAGTACATTCCCAGGTGTCCATGTGACCAGTCACTGATATTTCTCATGTGTGACCTGCCTTAAAAATAAACCCAGGTTAAATATAGCATCTTTCCTGCATCTGATGTAACCATGGGAGCTGAGATAGTGTTTTCATTATCTATTGGTCCTAGGCTGTGATCACTTTAGAATCTGCTACTATAATTGGATCCTTCTCATCAAGATAATATAATAAGAGAATACAACTAGAGAGAGGATGGAACTGATTATAGAACCCCTCCTCCCCCAGTAACCTCCAAATTCAAAGTTCCATTGTATTCCTACCCAATTCTATTTGACAGGCATAATTTCCCATTAAAAAATACACTAGGGCTTTGCTCTTGAATCTCTACCCATTTCCTATTTGCAGCTAATTTTATTTTGATAAAATAGGATGGAATTTTTCATTAAAAACGAAGAGACATTTCCAATAGCAAATCACCGTCAAATCTTCCCAGAATGGAATGCTCCATTTGACCTTTTTATTTGGTGATTTTATATACTTAAAAAAACAAAAACAAACCTACAACAATTTTTACTTCAAGGTTTTTCAATCATTCCTGTCTATTTATTAACGGTGGTGGCCATGAAATATAATGCAACAAATTAAATTCTGCCTTTTTCAAGGCCCAAAAGTTATTGGAAGGCAATTACCATGTGAATTCTGAGGCGAGAGCCTGGTTTTCTTCCTTCCTATCTGCAGCTTTTAAGTTTCAGGACATTTCTCCCGCCATTCCCTAAAATGCTAACCATTAAACTGAGTTTTAAGTCTCTGCCTGCCCATCTGAAAGCCATTAGCCGGCCAAAATGACGGCCATGTGATCCCGTGATAGAAAGAGCTGCTAGGCTCCTTCAGGGACAGCAATCAGGGCACAAAGGATGTGACAGATGTTTGAAAACTAATAAATTCATAACTCTGCGCTCAGTCTGTGATCGGAGCTGAGAGCCTCTATTCTGCACGAACTAGCCCAGGGAGAGCATATTTATTTCCCAATGCTTCTGCACAAGTAAAAAAAAAAAGGGGCTCTATCCTGAATGAATCAGCTTAGATTTTATCCCCACTGATTTAAATGGGACTCCTGCCTAGGGACAGGAATGCAGCTGGCACACGCCTTCCTGTGCCACTTCCGAGGGCTCCGGTACAACTGGCAGCTCCTTTATCTCCATCTTCAGCAAGACATCTCCGGGCTGCTGGTCTTCTACCAGGACCTCCTCCAAACCTGGAACCTGGTCTCAGCCACCAGGTCCATAGTGGCCACCAAGGGGGCGGATCTCCTCGCAGAGCCCCTGCTACACAAGCCCCAGCTCCATGTGCAGGTGGTGGAGTTCCCCTTGGTGCAACAGAGATTGGTCCTGGCAGAAGTCACCAGACTAGGAGACCTCCTGGATTACGACCGGGGAGACTGGCTGGTTCCCCTGATGCTGGCTCAGCGCATAGGGCTCTGTGGCCCTCATATTCCCTGATGCCTACTTCAGGAGGTGAGGGCTGCTTTACTGCCCACTGCTCGGGCCTACCTCGACCGAGTCCTGTGGGAGGGAGCCCCCCACCCACCCTACACCCCAGGACCTCTGGACCTTCTCGTTGGGCCCCTGCCCCGTGGCCCCACCTGGCCATCCCAGCCCTTCACCGTGAGCCAGCTGCATGAATTGCAGCCAGCTCATTTCCGGACAGTGCCTAGGAAACATCTGTACATGCTCATGCTCCGCACCCTTCACATTGTCACCCTCGCGTCCCACCCCGACACAAAGTGTCACTCAGTCTGTGATCGGGTGAGGAACCCCGGTGGGCCAGCCAATATTCCAGCCTGATCCCGAAGCCTTCCAGGAATATCAGTTGGTGGCTCCTTCACAGACCTGTAAGCACGGGCATGTTCTTGGCATGGTTCACCCCCATCCTGGACACTTGCCCTTTCTGCGGTGTGAGGGAGCCCCTGGCGCATGTGTATCTGGAGTGGGCCAGGTTGCAGCCCCTATTCCGGCTCCTCTTAGATCTCCTGTTACATTTTTGGCTGCACTTTTCCCCTCACCTCCTTATCTACACACTCCTTAACTGTGGCCCCACCAAGTCACGGGACCTCCTTGTCAGCCTCCTCCGAGCACTGGCCAAACTAGCTATCTACAAGACCAGGGAGACACGGTTGGCTGGCGGGGTTTTCTGCGGCTGCGGGACCTATTTCCGATCCTCCGTCCACTTGTGTGTCTGGGTGGAGTTCCTCTGGGCGGTGTCTGCTGGCTCCTTTGACCCCTTCGAGGCGCTGTCCGGGGTTCTCTGCTCAGTGTCCCCCTCCAGGGCCGTCCCTAGCCATTCTGGAGCCCTACGTACCCCCCTGTGGGGGGATGTGTGGGGCCCCAGGCCTCCGTGGGGCCCGAAAGGGGGCTGGCCCCAGGCCTCTGCAGGGCGATGGGGGGCTGGCAGGGGGAAACTGCCCCACAGCACTCACCGGTGGTGCAACTGGGGCCAGGTCGCTGCACTTCCCCCCCGCCAGTGAGTGCTGGCCCAGCCCCTGCTGAAGTGCTCAGGGGAGTGGGGGTGGGGTGGGAAGAGGCAGGACGGGGGCGGAGCAGGGGCGGGGGCCTTGAGGAAAAGGTGGAGCAGGGGCTGGAGCAGCATGCAGCTGCCCAGGGCACCAGGAAACTTGGTGCCCCAAATTTCCCGGTGCCCTTCTCAGCTGGGTACTTTGCGTATGGGTAGGAACAGCCTGTCCCCGTCAGGTGCCCTTCCTTTAGCCCTGTGACCTCACCCCTATCCCTGTTATATCTTTAGTTGTCCCCCGTAATTAATTGAGATCCCGGACCTTGTGGATCTTCCCCTTAGGCTGGGAGAGGTCCTTTAACAGCGGGTGCTTCTGCCCCCCCAACTTCCAGGATCCCCCCAGGACAGGGATGCAGTACCCGAATCTGCCAGGCTTCTGGGAACCAACCCATTCCTCCCACTCAGAGGCTGCAACACAAATAAATAGCAATACTTCTAAATTAGTAGTATTTAAAGTAAATACATGAGTGCGTCCTCCCCTCCCGTGGGGCAGAATGGGCCCCCAAGTGATGGGGGTGGGGGGAAAACCTTCCTTGTTGAGACGTGGGTCGCCACCTCTCTGCTCTGCCCCGCTTTGAACGTGGTGGGGCGCTTTTAAAGTGCCTGACACCGATTTCGCCTCTGGCCAGATTTATTTCAAAGGCAAGAGGGGGGAATCATGCAGTGTTATGCTGCCATGTTTCCTGCGGCGGGGGTGTTTCTTTCCTTTGAAACCTCGCCGGTGACCACCCCATTAGGAGCTCCGTTTCCACGTGGGCGATTCGAAGTGCAGCAAGGTTCGATCCCGATTCCGACGCCTGGCTCTAGCTGGGTTCCACTGGTCAGCAGCGTGGTTTAAAAGGGAGAACCGCCCTGCCCCAGTGCAAATATTAACATATTCATCCGGATGACGCTCCCCTCCCTCGGGGCAGATGTGTCTGTGTGCGGGCTTTCTGTCAGGATGACTGGCTGAAAAGCGATCCGGTTGCTAACACGTGGTCCGGATTACTTCTATTTACATTCCCCCCCCTCCTTCTCTTTGGGAAGATGGGCAGTTCGCTGAGGGTCCCGGGTTAGGTGAGACGAGATCTGAAACTTTAAACCGTTTCATGGTTGTTTGTTTTATGATCCTGTTGGGCCACGTGTTTACCCAGATCGTGCCACCATCTGGATTAGATAATTTGTTGGAAATTAACCGCGTTCGATGGTTATCTACCATCGGTAGATTAAAACGCGTAGGGAATTTATGACTGGACGCTGGGGGGGGGATAACACACCCACCCAGGAGTGGGTGGACTTGAGTCATGTGCTGATCGGGGGGGAGGAGGAGGATGTGGGATCAATGTGTAACCCCATCCATTCGGGGCCGCAAGGAGCACTCATCAGAACCGAGGCAAAAAGCCGGTGGTGTCTCCTCCAACCGGTTCATGACTTTGCAACAGCCCTGTCCTACCTTGGCTAGCCCCTTCGGTCAGCTGCCAGCTGCCCACTGGTTTGCAGAAGAGTTTCACCTGCAAGCAGGCTTAACTTCTGCAAAAGGGCTCATGGGCAGGTCTGCCAGGGAATCTTACAGCGCACAGACGGCTGCAGGGGCAGACATTATTGTGGGAGGCTGAGCTGGGAACAGGTCAGCCTAGATGTAAATGGTGCCACTTCTATTAGGAATCAGGTTTCCGAGTAGCAGCCGTGTTAGTCTGTATTCGCAAAAAGAAAAGGAGGACTTGTGGCACTTTGGAGACTAACAAATTTATTTGAGCATAAGCTTTCGGATGCATCCGATGAAGTGAGCTGTAGCTCACGAAAGCTTATGCTCAAATAAATTTGTTAGTCTCTAAGGTGCCACAAGTCCTCCTTTTCTTATTAGGAATCAGGAAACGAACCTTTCCCCCCCTCCACCCTGTTTTCCATTATTTCCAAAATCCTGATGACTTGGGAGAGCTTGTGCTTCACCAATATCCAGTGAAGTATTGGCGCTACCAGCCACCCCCTTCCAGGATCCCCACAGGAAAGGGGGCAGACTGCAGTGCTAGACTCAGCCAGGCTTCTGGGAACCAACCCATTCTTCCCACTAAGAGGCTGCAATACAAATAAATAACAATACTTCTAAATTAGTAGTATTTAAAGTAAATACATGAGTGCGTCCTCCCCTCCCGTGGGGCAGAATGGGATCCCCCACCTCCTGGATCCTAATAGGACCAATACCCAGTGATCATGGGAAATCAATGTTTGTTGGAGTCTAATAACCAGTTGTCTCTTGCAAAGTCACTCGCCTGGGGATAAAAATGACTGAATCGAGTGATTACCAACAGGCAGTGAGTTTTACTCGATCTAAACGTAAATATCTGGATTAATTAATCACAAATTATCCCTCCTCCCCAGCAAAAATCTGATGCATTTTAAAAAATGGAGGCATATTTGTTTACAAGTCACTGATCTATCCTGGAGAAAGAAATTGCACCAATTTTTAAAACAACTCACCCTTCGAGCTGTAAATGGATCAGTAAATCAATCGCTGTAGTCCCAGATGTTGGGTGTGATGTTTTTGAAGATGTTTTCCATGTGTTGCTTTCTAACCTTATCTCTTTTTTTTAAAAAAAAGTAAATGTTTAGATGAAAAAGGGGGGGAATCCTCAATTGTTATGGGCACGTTATTATAATAGTAATAAACGTGGGTGTATTTATCGGTTCGTTTGGCGAAGGAAAGAGTTGACTTCAACCCCAGCAGCACCAGGCTGTACCATGGAAAACAAGTATTAGAGGGGTAGCTATGTTAGTCTGTATCCCCAAAATCAACAAGGAGTCTGGTGGCACCTTAAAGACTAACAGATTTATTTGGGCATAAGCTTTCATGGGTAAAAAAAAAACCCACTTCTTCAGATGCAAGTTCATAGATGGATTAGACCCTAAATCCTAAAATGGTATGAAATGATTCAAAAAATCAAGCACAAACAGGAGGGTGGAGAAATTGCTTTGTGTGGGGGTGGTTGGTCAAGTGTATTGGCTGAATAATTTGTTAGACAAGCTCCATGATATTTTATATAAATTATATACATTGCTTGACAACCCTCACCCCCTTAGCTCAGTTTACAGAGTAGGGTGAATAGCTTCATGTTTTGTTTAGTTTTCCAAACAGAATATTCACCTTCATCCCCCCCTTATCATCCTCATTCTGCACAATTTAAATCAATGGGACTTTAAACACTGATTTAAATAGGAACAGGCTCAGACCCTATTTGCCCAGCTCTAGGTAAGGGTCCTACATTTTGCATAACTTTATTATCGGGGTTTATTTTGATGTTCTACATGGATTCACTTAGCAGTCAGATTAAATGCTTCCAAAGTCCCATTCTGCTTCAAAGACTTAGGCATCAACTTAATTTTGAGCATGTGAGTAGCCCCAGCAAAGTCAGTGGGATAGTTCCTGTGCATAGAATTAAGCATATATGCAAATCTTTACAGTAGTGGGCATGTCTGTGTGTAAACTGCATAGCATCACGGTACACAATATTGTGTGTGTGTCAACCACCTAGCCTCACAGCACCCAATATAGTATGTGCATAGCCTGAGTTAAGATGGTTTCAAAACAGGAAATAAGAGGTTTTCTTTTTCTCCACTTTTTGTCTCTCTCTCTCTCTCCTCTCTACTCCCTGCCCTTTTCCTTTCACCCCCTTTTTTTCCATTTTGCCACTGAAAAAGGAAGGAGCAAAAGTGAGTGGGGGGAGAAGTAAACAAAAGAAAATTGTCATTTTTCCTTTTTGCTCCAGAATAAGACACTTTTTTTAAAAAAAATTGCCTCGAACATTTTTGAGGGGAAAAAAATAGTTTCTGAAATTTTCCCTGAACACACACCATTATTTCTCCACCACCACTGGGTCCAGTTACAAAGCCACTGTAATCAGCTTCCTGGTTCCTGCTGTTTTGTTGAGGAGCCAAGCCCCACGGAGTTTTCACGGGATTGAGAGCCAGTGGACCATTCCTGGTGACTCCTACAAAGAGCAGCCACCAGCTTTCCTAAAGAGCCTGTAGAGGTGCAGAGAAGGGAACATGGCTCTGGAAGGGAATGGAAGGGGGAGACAGGCCCCCCGAAGCTCAGGGGCTAGGCCCCTAGCCCACCACAACATGGAGGTCACCCGTGGCTCCTTCCCTGCAGCTCGCCTCTTCACCGTGGCCCTGTCAGTCAGAAACTGAGATGTGAGGGAGGCTAAGCCCCGTGGAGCCTGTCCCCATTATTAGTCGGAGGAGTGTTCCAAACCTTGACATGACAATGGGCAGCCTGAGCCGCTAGTTCTCCTGTGAGGTTTATAAGTTTGCTCTGAGAGACACAAGATCAGCTCTGGGCTCGTGGATTGGCCGGAGCCTCGCACAGGAATGGCTCCTCACCATATACGGCTTAATCAGGCTCTAGTTCAGGGATGACTCATCACCCCCCTCTGCCCCCACTTGGACTGGTGGTGGCAGAGAGGCGGGGGTGGCTGCATGGGGCCCCTTCTCCTTAGTGACAGTAGCGGAAGTTTTTTCTCCCCCGCCTTGCCAATGCAGAAATGAAAGTGTGGATGGGGATGAGCTAGCACTTACCCCAGCAGCCAGGGTATATCTGTATCAGTGGGTTGGCTGGCTCCACGGCACTCTTTCTTTCCTGCCACACACACAGTCCTCGGTGGTGGTGGTGGTGCGGGCAGGTCCCTCTGGAGCAGTGGCTTTTGGAGTTAACACCCCACTGAGTTGCATGGGGCAGTCAACCCCTTTCAGAGCGATTGTTTCAGTCTCTCGGCAGACTCAGGCAGATATCACTGCATCAGTTATATTTGGTTCACATTGCTGAGTTTTTCTTTGCAACCAAGAAGGCTGAAATCTTACTCTTATGTAAAAATGAAAGTGTAGGTTCTGATGTAACTATGGGAGCTGAAGCCCTAGGAACAGACCTAAAATGCCTTTGCCTTAATCAGACTCTACTGAACGCAACAAAGAGTGTGTGTGTGTGTGTGTGTGTGTGTGCACACATGTGTATGTTCTGGTTTCTGGGTTGTTGGTGATGGTGGGGTCACCCAGGATGTGTGGAATCATTATCCATTCAGATTCAGCAAATATTCATGGACCTTGCCCAAATTTGTAACACCACCCAGGGTCCATCCTGATTTCTGGTGGATCCATCCAAGCCCCTCTGCAGACTGTGGAGCACTCAGCTGGCTAAAGACTTTTCATATCTGCCTTTCTTTAACTTGAACCAAAACAAAGCTCACATCAACAATCTGCCCCGTGGCTATTTGCACTCACTCCACATGCAGGGCTCCCATTGATGTGGGAGCTGTGCTGCATATAGCAAGAATCCTGAAATGTGGATCAGGAACAACAGTTTTCCCCTTTAGCCTGCAGCGCATATTCAGAGTACATGATCATGAAAAAGAGAGTGATTTCCTGTGCCATAGAAGTTATTTTTATGAATGGAGCCATCTAAAATGGAAAAGCAGCTTTAAAAACTTCATAACGGAAATGAGAGAGGGCAAACAAGAGGTACTATTTTGCTGAATGGAAAACAAAGCTGAATGTTATGGTTTGGGCTGCTTGTTCAAGATTTCATTTTGCCTTGATCCTAACTCTCCCATTATGACTTTCAGAAGCAAATAAGGGATAATCCCTTTATGGTGTTTACTTAGTATATAGGACAATAGATGGAAAAGCACCAATTTACTGTAATTGTGACACTGACTGCAAAATAAACCTAGCCTCATCCACAGGAAATATTGTTCCTTGTGATCAACAACCACCTTGTGAATTGGTGTTAACTGGCTGTTGCCTCCCAAGTCCTCATCACAATCATAGATCTTTGTTGATCATGTCTGAACAGAGCTCCCCATTGGCTTTGATGGGGCAATAATGGCACCACACCCTTTGTTGTCTTTATTTAGATGAAATAAAGATCACCTCAAAGGCCTCTGAGCATAAAGCTTTATGGGAAGCTTCACAGTAGCTGCTGACATGGGAAAGCTGTAGAGAGGCCCCAGACCAAAATCTTGGATGCAAACATCTAGGAGTTTGGGGCTGTTCAGAATGTGAGTCAAGACCCGTGTCTTGCAAGTGTTCCTTGTCTTTATTATGGGTCACACCAAACCCCTGGATTTGGGTACACCCAGATTTGATTTATTCTGATCAAAATACAGATCCACCTTTTGAGTCTTGATGCCATCTTTGGGATACCCACTGTTAAGAAGGGACTGACCCAAAGCCCATTGAAGTCCAGGGGATATATACATGGGTGATAATTAATATATGTAACCATAAATGGTTACAGTAAAGAGGCCAAGAACTTTTGCACACACTGACTGAGCCTGTCTTTCCAGGATATATGTTGTACTTAAGTTTAAAAAATAATGCTAATAAAATAACCATCAAAGTTTTCATTAAGAGCAAGTACTTACATCAACTCTTCCCAGCAGAGCAGCATTACACTTGGTCAATATATATATATTCTGTAGGAACTTTGTGAGCATTGATATTGTTCTTACATTTCTCCCCATTAGCCTGTTTCTATTTGGTGTGCACTTGAGCCAAAGTTCAGAAACATGCCACATTATTTACTGAGTGGCAATAACCCTGGAAAGAAATACAGTATTTCACAGGCTGTAAAGTTGCATGGAAACAAGAAGCCCACTTCTGACACATAGTATCTACTTGGTTAAAGTAAATATTTGTCTGGATTTAATTAGGAGATGTGATATTAATATTTATGCAGATAAATCGGGGAGGGGGGGAAGGCCCCTGTGGTGTAGTTTGTATGACTGAAACAAATTGACCTCGTCATTCGTTATGAGTGACAGCGTGAATGAAACTGGATCGTCTCTCTCAGCCTCTCAGGTTGTGGCATAGACAGATTGTTTAACTTTTTTCTGGAAAAGGAAGGTTGGCAGTTTCTAAAGGATTAAGGGGGTTAGGTACCTAAAGCCAACTGACTCTCACAAATCTCAGCCAAAAGGTGAGTTTTGCTTGAGGTCGCCCTATTGTTTTCCACCGAACGGCTGATCTAGTATCCAGAACCAAGTCTGACTATGTGGCGTTGGTACATGGGTTCTGTGTGGGGCATGGAAGAGGTAATTCCAGACCACAGAGCAGCGGTAGAGTGCTGTTCTATTCTATTCTGTTCAGAGCTGGGCAATAAATGGCTCTCCCATCCAAATTTCAAAAATGTTTCCCAACCTGAATCAGGAGGAAAAGTAAAAAATTTCCTGAAACCAATAATCTGATTTTTTTTTCTTTATGGATCATGTCAAGTGAAATGTGTTATTTCCATTAATTTTGAAAAGTGTTCATATGGATCTTTTTAAAATTTTAAATTAAATATCTTTTTAGTCTAAATTAACTAAAGTTTTGAAATAGTCATTTTGCACTGAAAAACAAAACTAAAAAAAAAACCCTTTGAACTGGGAGATTGGTCAAAACTGACCCTTTCCTGTGAACAGTTTGGGTTTTGACAAATAGGCATTTTCTGACCAAAAAACAACTTCACTGAAAAATTCCAGACAAACTCTACTTCTATTCTATTCTTCTACTACATCCATCACTATGCCATCTGAGCATATTTCAGGAGTGACTTAAGAAATGTGATTGGCCTCTGTAAAATTGTGTGTAGAATTTTGGGGTGATTTTTATTTTATTCAGTCCACAGTGTGGGTTTTATTAGTGAAGGCAGGTTAAAGGAGTGCACCTTGCACTTAGAATGGAAGATGGTGAGATTATTGGTGTCTCTTTGGTCATTGAGTTGCAATATGGCTGCTTCTACAACCTCAGGCTATCACAGCTCTCTCATGGAGTGTGCCATCATAGGGGTGAAAGGTCACTAGATCTATGTAATCATCTATCCATTGGCCCTGACTCAGACCACCTCTTGCCTATGTCCAGCACACCATCAAGCTTCCCCTATGTGCTAGGACACAACAAATAGCAGCTACTCACCCCATATACCATTATGAAGGGCTATCTGGCTACTGGATCCAAGTACATAGAGATCTAGTGGTCCTAGTGCTTCATCCCACACTAACCTATTTGGAGCCCCCTGTAAGCACAGAAGAAAGCACAATAATAACATGATGATCCCATGATAGAGTAACTGAATGGTGTTATCAAGATAATCAACAGGTCAGTCAACATCATATTAGCCTCAAAAGATACTAGATTCAGTTCTGGGTACAGAGTCTGAGGTCCTACTATTCCATCATATCCAAATCATACCATGTGTCAAAAAGAAAGAAGAAAACCTGCTGGAAGTGGAGTAGGAGAAGAAGAGACTGGAAAGGATCCAGTAATCAGAAGAAATATTTTTATTTGTTATTTTAATTGAAGGTCAGGAGCCAAACTCTACCCTCCGTTTTCAGTGAAGTGGCTGAGAGCAGAATTTGGTCCCAGTTTTCTTTTTGAGTACTGAGTGAGCTCTGTCCCTGTTATATAAAAGTGACACATAGCATTTTGTTTCTGTGGGCACTTGGAGCCAGAAAAGGGAGTCACTAGACAAAGCCATGTGCCCTGAATCACACAATGTAGAATAGAATTCAGACTCACAAAGTTCCTTTCATACTCAATGCAACCTAAATTAATCCCAGAAGGCTACATACTTGGAGTAATGTGTGCAGATGGAGGTGAGACCCTTGCATAACAGCAGTCAGTGACTGTGAAGGCAAAAAGGGCAGCCATTTTGTGCTCAGCAACAATGGAGGTGAGACCTTTTTGGTGACATAATGGGTTGGGTCACTGGTCTGCTGCACCCCCAGAACAAAGGGGAAGCAGGTCTAACGCTTCCTTGCATGCAGGGGCTGCAATTCTGCCTGAGTGCTAAGTTGGTTGGGATGGAGGGGAGAGAGAGTCCTCATGGCTTTCCTTCCTTCCCCACTCCATGCCCATGTGAAGGCCCATCAGAATGTGGCCCTTAACTTTCAACAGGCACCATAACAGTTGCTCCCTTTAACCACTATTATGTACTATACCAGGACAACCGTTTCAGACTGAAGGAGGAGGAGGAGGAGGAGGAGAGGCAACAGGGTGGCCATGGTTTCTTCCTATGGAATGACCTTGACTACAGAAGCGATACTCTGGGTCCAATTCTTAACTCGCTCCCACCAACCTCAGCCAAGAGTAACTCTATTGAGAACAGTGAAGATGCAATCCATGAACTTAGAATCAGGCCCTCTAAATCTAATATCAGTAGAGTGGCATAATTATTAGCCTAATCACTACTCTGAGCAGTTCAAAGAGAGAACCTCTACATTTTCATATAATGTGCTATGGAGCTTATGGGAGCAGGAGAGGTTGGAGAACTTTAGAAAACAAAGCCATGCCTGGAAAATAGTGCACTTAACCTTCTGAGGAGCAATTCATCTCTTTGTTCTTGCCTTTGTACACAAACTGCACCTGGGGCTCTTTGATTTTTAATGATCAGGTAGACTTGTCAGGAAGAGCCAGGCAGTTAGGGCCTAACTGTGTTAGAAACCATCACCTTACATTAGGAAAAGGATTCACCTCTTTGTTCTTCTCTTGTGCGGTAATTGGATGCTAATAAATCAACTCATGGGTTTGATTCAGAAAATTTTAAGAAGTGTTCATTGGCTGAAAAATAATGATAGAATCAGTACTGGTTTCCTTGCTTCGTTTGACTATATTCTTTTCCTCCCTACTTCATTTTGCTAAGGGCAGATTTCACCATCTTTACTCCTGTTGAGTAGCATTTATGCACACAAGTAGTTCTGTTGCCTTCCATAAGTACTGCTTAATGAGCCAAATTCTTCCCTCACTTATCTCTTTGCAAATGAGAAGTAACCCCCTTGAAATCAATGGAGTTACACCGTTTTCACACAGTGACTTCAATGGGGTTATTCCTGATTTACACTACTATGAATGGAGAATCAGGTCCAATATTACCAAGGGAAGTGGTGGATTCTCCATCTCCTGAAGTCATCAAATCAAGACTGGATTCCTTTCTGGGAGAGATCTTTAGCTAAACACAGGTTATTGGGATCAATACAGAAGTAACTATATGAAATTTTATTACCTGATAGGAGATCAGACTGCATGACCTAACAGACCCTTCTGGCCTTAACATCTATGAATCTTATAAGGATTCAGGCAATCAGTAAACAGTGAGCATGGTATAGGACCCAGGTAGAAACACATAGCAACAGTGTTCAAAATCATATAGTTTTACAAAGCAACATCATTTGTGTTGGACAGTTTTAGGTCCAATTATACCGTACTGATCTGTTTGCTTCTCCAGCCATAACTACTAATTTATGTTGTACATGTATAGTACTTTTCATTTAAGGATCTCAAAGCACCTTACAAATTATTAATGAACTCTCATGGTACCTCTGACCTGAAAACAACATGATGAGTCCCTTTTTCCTGAATGAGAACGAAGATTTATAGGGTTATAAGTGAATCATCTTCACTTATTGTCTTTCATATTTGTAGCCATATTCCTAGGAATAAAAGATTGGCTTGAGGAATGAATGTTACTGTACAAAATGTGGTTGTGTTTAACACTTGTTTATTTTCATTGCTTTTCTTTAGCTTTGTTCTTGGAATTTGTGTAATAAATATTAATATTTTAAGGGACACTGAGGGTCCTGAGTCTAATTTTGTACAGTGGGTGGTATGCTGAAAAAAACCAAAACACTGCCAAGTTAATGGACCACATTCAGAGTTTCAGAGGTGAGTCTTAGTATTAAAAAATCTGAAGGAATCCAAGTTGGTAAAACATTCACCATCCCCCACCCTTCTCAGCTTGTATATTAAACCATCTTATACTCTCACTCACGTACTAACATCTAACTTACACCTCCTTATCCATCAACAATGAAACTGGCCTGCTTAATCAAAGTTGGAGACACTCCTGTTCTGAGATGTGCAGCAGGAAAAACAATTAACAAGAGAAATGGACATGAGAAAGTCCATCCAGACCACTCCCGACCCCTTGTTATAATTCCTTCCATCCCCTTAGCATGTTTGTTGCACGTGTTTCTTTACAATAAGTGATGTGAAAGGTAGGCAGAGTTGGAGGAAAGAGATCTTGATTTCATCTGATGTGTGGCCAGTGTTACAAGTTAACGCTGGAGAATAAGTGCATTAAGAACTTGCATTCCTAAGACACTTGTGTTGCACCAGCTGATGCCTCCTGAAACATGACCCTCTTTCTTCAGTTCCATTCATCACACTGCTTAGAGTCACATAGGCTCCTTACTTTCACTTAGGCGTTGTCTACACTACAGAGTTGTGCTGACGCAAGTTAGGCCGATGTACAGCCAACACTGTAATTAAACTGCTGTTGCATGGCCACACTCCTTGTGTCAGTGGAGCACAATCACAATAGCAGCTCTTGCAGCGACACAGAGAGCAGTGCATTGTGGGTAGCTATCCCACTGTGCAACTGGCTGCAGGGTGTTCAGGGAAGGGTTTGCAATGCCTCCTGGGGGCAGGTACAGTGTCACATGATGAAGGATTCTCGATCCCATCATTCCATGGGCATCCTACTGAATTGTCAGCCACTTTTCACCTGCCATGGTAACCTATGACCCAGCCATCTCCGTCAGAAAGCCTGGATCCTGCACTGCTCTTCAGTATTGTGCTGTGTGTTATGAACACAAGGCTATAAAAGGAGTCCAATGGGGGGCTATTTGGCTGGCATTTTGCCAATCTAACTTTGTCACAAAAAGGTCTACACCTCTTGTTGATGTGGTTTTATTTTGTCAGCAAAGCAGGAGAGTTTTGTCTGCAGGAGGAGCATTGTAGTGTGTACTCCTCCCCTGTTTTGTCAACAAAACTGTGTAGTGCAGTCAAGGCTCCCTTAGATTTCTTTAACTTCCTTCCACCCATTTACTGACATGTAATTTACCCCACTTCACACATCACCCTTGAATTTGGCCCAACCTCCATCTATCCCAAGAGCTCGGGAGAGAAGTGTATTTGAGAGACACCGTCAGACAGAAATGAAGAGTATTCATTTATCGGATAAATTGGGAAACCCTTGACTTCTGCAGGATTTTAAATCGGAGCAGAATGTAGCTCTTGGTGCCTAATCTATGTAAAAAATTGCATCACACCTATGTGGCCCAATTTTTCTATAATACTTTCCTGCCTAAGCTGGGCTACAAATTTTATGCAAGATTCATAAAGCAAAACAACCTGTTCCACCATTCTGTACTGTCTGCGGCTGTTATTAAGAAATCGTGTGTGTAATTAAGAAATGCCCTGTGCTGCTTTTAATATAAACCCTTGCCATATTATCAGGATCTGGAAACCATGAGAGACCTTTTGTTTAGAGTATGCTAGCAGCAATGGATTTGTTGCTTTTTTCATGGGTGATGCCAAAATACTGCATAGAGATACTTGGTTGTACGTTAAATTGAGTTGTCTCTTGCACACCATGATTTTCTTGATCACTACAGTCAGGTCTTCCTGTGCACACAGGAAAAAGAATTGTTTGATTTTTAAAGAGCAAAAATGAAAAAAGAAACACGTGCTTCAAAATGAATGCCTTATTTCTCTAGAAAGATGCTCTGCCTCTCACAACCAGTCTAAGCATGGTGTTATGGACACTGTTGATTATGGTTCCTAAGAAGGTGATTGCAAACATTTAGTGTGTAAATATTAGCAGCAGCTAAAATCATTGCCCCTGTGCACTGTATATACACATAGTAAGAGATGGTCCATGTCCACAGAGCTTACAGACTAAGGCTATGTCTACACTACAGCCGGGATCGACGCTCCGAGATTGATCCACCAGTGGTCGATTTAGTGGATCTAGTGATGACCCACCAAATCGACAGCAGATCACTCTCCAGTTGACCCCTGTACTCTACCCCCAATGAGAAAATTAAGGTAAGTCGATGGGAAAGTTTCTCCTGTCAACCCCCCGCGGTAACTCCACCTAAGGTATGTCAACTCCAGCTATGTTATTCACGTAGCTGGAGTTGCGTAGTGTAAGTCAACTTACCATGGTAGTGTAGACATAGCCTAAATAAACAAAGGGTGGGAAGTGAAAGGGTAGCACAGAAAGGTGAGGTGACTTGCTCAAGGTCACACAGCAAGTCAATGATAGAGCCAGGAATGGAACCAAGTTTCCCTAATGCTTTTCCTACTGGCCCGGGCTGCCTAATAAAGGGCCTATTGAAACATGAATATTATGACACATCTTAGGCCAAGTGTTGCCATCAGTCATACCCAAGCAGCCCCCGGTTGCACAAGAATAAGATGAGGGCAATGATCTGGCCCATCAGTTGGATGTAGGCAGTAAACTTGAAAACACATGGTGCCCTATCCGGTCGCCTTTAAAATTCAAAAATCCTTCTCAAGTCAATAAGAATCTTGAGTATGCAACAAGTGCAGGCTCAGGCCTGGAATACTTGGTTTGCAGTCCTCTAAGAACAATTCATTGTAGCCAGACTTACAAGGCTGTATTATCTTTTCACCCTTCCCTGACCACATCTCTGGCCTGCCCAGGCCTTCCCTTGGCCTGCCCCATCTCATCCCTCTCCCACTGAACCCCAGGAACGACTTCCAACGTTGGAAAACCGTTCCCAGAGGGTAGTTATCAAAGGTTCATAGTCATACTGGAAGGACATAATGAGTGGAGTCCCGCAGGGATCAGTTCTGGGTCTGGTTCTGTTTAATATCTTCATCAATGATTTAGATAATGGCATACAGAGTACACTTATAAAGTTTGCGGACAATACCAAGCTGGGAGGGGTTGCAAGTGCTCTGGAGGATAGGATTAAAATTTAAAATGATCTGGACAAACTAGAGAAATGGTCTGAAGTAAATAGGATTAAATTCAATAGGACAAATGCAAAATACTCCATTTAGGGAGGAACAATCGGTTGCACACATACAAAATGGGAAATGGCTGCCCAGGAAAGAGTACTGCGGAAAGGAATCTGGAGGTCATAGTGGACCACAAGCTAAATATGACTCAACAGTGTAACACTGTTGCAAAACAAGTGAACATCATTCTGGGATGTATTAGCAGGAATGTTGTAAGCAAGACACAAGAAGTAATTCTTCTGCTGTACACTGTGCTAATTAGGCCTCAACTGGAGTATTGTGTCCAGTTCTGGGTGCCACATTTCAGGAAAGATGTGGACAAACTGGAGAGAGTTCAGCAAAGAGCAACAAAAATGATTAAAGGTCTAGAAAACATGACCCATGAGGGAAGATTGAAAAAATTGGGTTTGTTTAGTCAGGAAAAGAGAAAACTGAGAGGGGACATAATAACAGTTTTCAAGTATGTAAAAGGTTGTTACAAGCAGGAGGAAGAAAAATGTTTTTTCTTAACCTCTGAGACTAGGACAAGAAGCAATGGGCTTAAATTGCAGCAAGGGAGGTTTAGGTTGGACATTAGGAAAAAAATCCTAACTGTCAGGGTGGTTAAGCACTGGAATAAATTGCCTAGGGAGGTTGTAGAATCTCCATCATTGGAGATTTTTAAGAGTAAGTTAGACAGACACCTGTCAAGGATGGTCTAGATATTTAGTCCTGCCATGAGTGCAGGGGACTGGACTAGATGACCTCTTGAGGTCCCTTCCAGTTCTCTGATTCTATGATCAACGCAATTTCCAATTCCTACTGAACTGTCTAAGCAAACACAGCAGCTGACATCCCTTCCTCCAGAAGAAAGTTCTAATACTTTCTTGTTTAACTTGCTGATAGGCCCAAGAGTGCAAAAACACTGCAGGGGAGGCCTATCCTCCAGGAAGCCTCTACAGCCATCAGTGCTCTTGACAAGAAAATTTTGGTGTGTCACATTCAGTATAGCCCAGAAATATTATGACCCTTCAACTATCCATCTCCATAGAAAGGAAACCCAAGCAATGGCACATGGCACTGTACGGAGAGACAGATCAGGTGCATCATTCAGATAAAGTAGATACTTGGGAACTGGGGGAATACTGATCCAAAGGTCACTGAAGCTAATGGGATTCTTTCTATTGAATTTATGAGTCCAAAAAGGACCATTGTGATCATCTAATCTGACCTCTTGCAATAACACAAGCCATATAGAATTTCACCCAGTGATTGCTGCATCAAGTCCACTAATTTGTGGCTGACCAAAATCAGATCTTTTAGAAAGGCCCTGAATTTTGACTTAAAGACCCCAAGTGATGGAGCATGCACCAAACCCTTTGGGAAGCTGTTCCATGGTGACTTAACCTCCCTGTTAAAACTGTGCACCTTGTTTCTGGCTTAAAATTTAGTTTTAACTTCCAGCCTTGGGACCTCATTATGCCTTTGACTGCCAAAGTAAAGAACCCTCCACTCAATGTAGATACGTATAGATCAACTCACCTTTATGCAGAGTAGACACATACAGATCAAGGGACCATATAGATTTAGTCACCTTTTATTAGACAACTTGCAATGAACTTGGATCAGTTTGTAGAGTGAATATCGATATCTGAACCAATTTGGATGAGATGTTTTCCTTTTGCCACCAAAAATGTCATTTAAAAAACAGCACTGATTGGCACTCTTATTCGTAGTCTTATCAGAGAGGCCAAGGAGGCTGAATGAGCCTGGGGACCTACCAGCATGGGATATGGGGTGGAGTACTTTTTATGGCAAGGTAGGGAAAGCTGCCCAAGCAGTATCTGTTCTGTGGGACAAGACAGGAGTTCAGTCTCCAGGTCTCTCATGCTGGCTGCTTTCAGGAGCACTGATTTAACTCCATCCCCACACAAATGCAATGTCCCATCTTCCAGCCAGTGATATAACTAATCAAAATCATTGCAAATAATACGTTAATCACTCTCTTTTTCTTTCCTCTCCACCCATCTCTCCCAAACACCTCCCCCAGTTGGAATATGTCTTCATAAATTGTACCGTACGCCCTTCTTTTATTCTGAAATATATATGCCCCAAGAGATAACTTACATAGGAGAGACAAGAGAGTGATTGATAGAAGTAGGTTCAAAAAATTGTTGTTGATTGTGGGTTCTGCTGTAGGATCAATCATTTGGGTTGATTGAGATCACGCTGATTGTGGAGGTACCTGTAGGTAAAAGATAAAATAATATAAGATAGGTCATCATGTCAGGTGTCTATCTGCTAAATCACAGGATTGCTATGGACCGCCTGATGTATCCATTAGTTTTCCTCCTAGAAACAATTTTGCTGAATGAGACCAATTGTTATGACTGTATTTTAACTGAACGAGTGGGGGGTTGCCCTTTTTATATATCAGCCTGGGTCTGGTATGTATTTTTTCCCTAGTTTTAACCTGGGCATATGGTACTCAATCACATCATTAGATAGCCGGAATTCTAATTCCCCCATCATGATTTTTGACCTAAAATCTAATGCCAATCCGGTTGGGGTGTGCAAAGGATGAGTGCTCGGTGTGTTATTAGGACCTTACAATGCTTCTGCACTTCCACCAGCAATCTGTCTTCTCACATTCATACTTAGCTCATCCATGAGCATGGTGAAGACACAGAAACATAATAGAGACCGGGGAGCCTTTTTATGTGAATGCAGGTGACGCTTCCCATCCTGGATAAGGGCTCCCTATAGTCTTTAATGAAAAATGCGATAAGAAATAGCTGCAAGACAGTTGGCAAGGGTGGACAGACATTCCGCTGATTTCTTTAATTTTTACACTAATTTGAAAAGCCAATCCATTCTCTTTTCTGCTCTTATATTCCACCCCAGGCCTTCTCTTTATTAATGAGTAAAGTAGGTTGGAGTGCAGTTTGTATGAAATGCATCTGCCTACCATACACTTGTGTGTCTGCCTGCCTGTTATATCTTCTTGTTTGCAGTGGAGTTGTGGCCGTTTTGGTCCCAGGATATTAGAGACACAAAGTGGCTGATGTCATATCTTTCATTGGACCACCTTCTGCTGGTAAAAGAGACACTCTTTCCAGTCCCAGCGAGCTCAGCTCCCCAGACCCCCAGAGCTTGTCTCTTTCATCCACAAAAGTTGGTCCAATAAAAGATACTACCTCACCCACCTTGATTGTGTGTGTGTGTACTGTAGCTATAGGAATATATATGTGTGTGTGTACTGTAGCTACAGGAATATATATATGACCCTGGGGACCGACCAGCATGGGATATTTATATTCTATATCTGTGCGAGTGTAATACAGGCATGGGTGATGGGAATATATGGGTGTTGTGTTTTCAGGGTGTGAGTGTCCATGTGTGTATGGAATGTGTGTGTTGTACTTAGCACTCACAGAGAGATTTATTCCCTTTTATTGCTATGGCTACTGTATGTGTGACCTGTCAGTGTATTATAATCAGCTCCCCGAGATTGGCCTTGTGCTTTCCCTGGTAGGTTTTCGGAGCTCATTATGGCCTACACTTGAGTTTGCTCAGCTGCTTCACCAACAGCCCAACTTTTGATCTCCGCTTGGGAATCGGTTGCCCACCCTGGCTCTATAGGTACCCTGCCCTCTGTCTTCACCGAATCTTTCCCCCCCTTCCCTTTCGCCCCTTCTATTATGCGTCCCCATCGCTGACACACAAAAGCTTTGTGCGGTGCTTGTGTGTGGTCCCCAAGGGGTGCCGGAGCAGCAACGAGTTGATTTTCGGCGGAGGCGCTGCGGAGCCTGTGTGTGAACCGGGTCAATGAGCAGCTTCGCTCCAGGACCCCCCGCGTTGGCTAAGGTGGGGACAGGCCTCCCCCCGGGGCGAGCGCACCCTACCCCAGGCAGAAGGGCCGTGTCACACGGCAGACGTCCCCTCCTTCCCCAGCTCAGGGAGACCCAGCGATGCAATCTGTAGATTGGTTGATTGCCTCCCCCCTTGCACAACACATGGGGGTTAAAGGGATCATTTGGAAAGCATTCGCAAGCATATGGATCGTTTTTAAGCTAATCATTTTTAATTCACTGTGTTTCCCGGTTTCTTTTTTAATTGAGGCTTTTTAGGTGGGGGGCGGGGGCGGGGAGGTTGTTCTATGCTGCAGAAAGCATCGCTGCAAAGGGGGGGGGGGGATTGGTGTGTCAAACCTTTCCCAAGACATCTTGTGCCCAGCTCATGCCCCTCGCATCGAAAGGAAAGGAACAGGGGCTTGCCCGATCTTCTTCATCGTGATATTCCCAAGTACGGGCAAGGGTTGCCGCACCCGCATCGAATCGGAGCCCCGCGGCCAGGTTGGTCTTTCAAACAAAGATACCCCGAGGCGCCGGTGTTCCTAGTCCTGATCTGGAGGCAATAATAATAAGGTGAATAAATAGAATAAATTAGGAATAATAAATCATAGGAACAAGGAATGAAGAATTGCTCATCGGAGGAAATCGGTAGAATAAGATACACAAGGGGACATGTGGAATCGCATCCCCGCGCGGTGCCACGGACGAGGGGCGGCACAACTGGCTGGCGAGGGAGTGGCTGCGATTTGGGGATGTGGCCGGATTGTGATTGTGCCTTTTGTGGGGGCCGGGGGGGGGGACCTGATGGGAAATCGGAACGCTTTGTGCCTGCAGAATTGCCTGGCAAGGGCGTGTTGAATTCCTACAGCCACATACATCCTGCACCTCGTCCCGCACTTCTCCTTAGGGTACTTTAAAAACGCGATTACTAGATAAAGCAGCTGGCTTTGTGATTTATAACGGCAGAGGGCACAGGGCCGGTTTTGTTGAAGAAGCAGAGACGGGTGCAATCCTGACCCCGCTGAAGTCGATGGAAGCGGAACCATTTAAGGGGGGCCAGGAATTCACCCTATATAGCCACAGCACGTGTGCGTCCGTGTGTGTGTGTGTGTCTGCACTTGGGTGTGTTACATCTGTACCAGCTGATTTTTTTTTAAGTGTCTCCTTTTCGAAAAAAAGCTTCCACGCACAACCCGCCCCTCATCGCGGAGTCAGGCCTGCAGCCGGGGACGCCTTGGCCCGCTGCAAAGCAGCCAGTGCAGCGTCATGGTTTCCTGACGAGTGGTGGGGAAGCCGAGGGACTCTCTGCGGCTCCGCTTCCTTCCCCGCTGAAACCCATTTCACCTCCCCGAATAGGGACATCCAGCTCCGACCCCCTTCCCCTCCCCTCTGCGCCCTATTTGTACAACCGGGGCTGTGCCTTCAGAAACCAGCCCAGCCCGTATTGTGCCTTAAACCTTCGGGGAGATTTTGCTTCTCTCAACGTGGAAGAGCCGAGCGAGCCAGAGACCTGGGGGGAGAGAAGCCGGGGGGGAGGGAGAGGTGGCTGGGGGGACGGAGAGGTTGGGGGTGGGGGAGAGAAGCCCGGGGGGGAGGGAGAGATTGCCGGGGGGAGAAGGGGGGAAGAAGCCGGGGGGGAGGGAGAGGTGGGTGGGGGGTGAGAAAGAAATTGCTTGGGGTAGGGGGAAAGAGGCCGGGCGGAGGGAGAGGTTGCTGGGGGAGGAAAGAGGCTGGGGGAGGGAGAGGTTGCTTGGGGTAGGGGGGAAGAGGCCGGGGGGAGGGAGAGGTTGCTGGGGGAGGGAAGAGGCCGGGGGGAGGGAGAGGTTGCTTGGGGTAGGGGGGAAGAGGCCGGGGGGAGGGAGAGGTTGCTGGGGGAGGGAGAGGTTGCTGGGGGAGGGAAGAGGCGGGGGGAGGGAGAGGTTGCTTGGGGTAGGGGGGAAGAGGCCAGGGCGGAGGGAGAGGTTGCTTGGGGTAGGGGGGAAGAGGCCAGGGCGGAGGGAGAGGTTGCTGGGGGAGGGAAGAGGCCGGGGGGAGGGAGAGGTTGCTTGGGGTAGGGGGGGAAGAGGCCAGGAGGAGGGAGAAGTTGCTTAGAGAAGTGCATTATTCACTCCACTCTTTCAAGCTTCTTTTCAAGGCTCTCTCGAGTTGGGCAAACTGAAAAGCAAAACAATCATTAGAGATAATTGCTTGTGGCCAAACACAGGCATCAAAGCCCCGGGGCTCATTTGTGCCGGGCCTTGGTGTGCGATCCGAAAAAGTGACCCTTGTTTTCTCGCTGGAGTGGGGGAGCACATAGAAAGTGCCAGATGGAGGGACCCCCTTTGCCCTCTCCAGCGGCTCAGCCGTGTCTGCCCAGGCGAACAGGCGCAGAGGCCGGGATAAAAGGGACAGAAAGAAGGGTCAGGAGAGGTTGCATAATTACCAGGGGGTTGGAGGAAAGAGAGAGGACGGAGGATACTCACCACAGCCATGGAGTTCTATGCATGAGCGACCTCACCTGGGGATGGGGTGTGGGGGTCCTGTTTAAATCGGGGGGGGCATCATGGACACGAATAATGGGAAAGCATCTAGGACTTGATTGAAAGCCAGTGGGAATTGAAGTCAATGGGAATCTTTCCGTGGGATTTAGGTCAACTTCTCCCCACCCCCCAAAATATGTTGCTCTTGTGTGAATTTAGGATAACTTGAGACGCCCCGATACTCGTCCTAATCTTGTCGGGTTACTCTGAACACCCCAAGAGAGGCTCACTGGCAGTTCCCTGGGTACCATCCCCTCCCCCGTGGGGACCTTGGGTCACAAATTCGAATCACTCGGGGAAGGGGGGTTGCGGGGAGGAAAGGAAAAATTAAGTAAAATCCAATAAAACCCACCCACGGTGTTTTCAACCCCCCCTCCCAATTCGAAATATTAACTGGCGTCAAGAGAGACATTGGGTTCGTCCGCACTGGGCGTGCTGATTTTCCGACGTGTTGGCTTAAAACGTGTCAGTGGGTGGCATTACAAGAAAAGGTGTAACAAAGGCTCCCTCTAACAATTGTGTCTCCAGAGAGGCACAGTATGAGCCCATCACACGGCCGGAATCCATGGGGCTGGGGGCAAGTCACAGCCCCCCCACTCCCGGGAGCTCAGCGGCAGCTGGGGAGGATGGGGGAGAAGCTGTCTTTGAAGGCCCTCGGCTCAGCAAGGCTGAAGGCACAGCGCCAGGGGACCGTGTTTAGAGCTCACTGGTTCCTATGATAAGATAAAAAGAAAAGGAGTACTTGTGGCACCTTAGAGACTAACAAATTTATTAGAGCATAAGCTTTCGTGAGCTACAGCTCACTTCATCATCATGCATCCGATGAAGTGAGCTGTAGCTCACGAAAGCTTATGCTCTAATAAATTTGTTAGTCTCTAAGGTGCCACAAGTCCTCCTTTTCTTTTTGCGAATACAGACTAACACGGCTGCTACTCTGAAACCTATGATAAGATAGAGTCAGGGTTTCTGCTAGCCCAACCTGTCTCTCACTAATGGGCTTGTAATGACCTAAACGATCTGTTGATGAGGGACAATAAATCTGTCTTTTCATCCTGTCATTTCATAGGGCTCTGGGTAAGGCTGTTTGCTTAAAATAATCTCAGCTATTTGCAAAGGAAAATCAAAGTATTGGAGGAGGCGAATGCGAGGAAATAATAGGAAAGCTTTAGTTAAATATACGGTTTAGGTTAATCATATATTAATCCTCATTTACAATTTTTATTAAAGCGAGTGTTAAAAAATGTATATAGTACACAGGTTAAGAAAAGAGTGTCTGTACATCTGGGTATAGTGTTTAGATTATCCAAATACAAAGTTTGTTTTAAAAAGTCATAAAATACATATAGTGCATAATCCATATCTTTGATCAATGCAAATATGAGTCTACAGTTTATGGGTAGCAATGCATCCGAGGAAGTGAGCCGTAGCTCACGAAAGCTTATGCTCAAATACATTTGTTAGTCTCTAAGGTGCCACAAGTCCTCCTTTTCTTTTTGCAATTATGGATGTAATCGAAGGAATTTTTTCCCCAGGGCAAAACACTCCCTGCAGGTGAATCTGTATTTATCTATTTGTAGTTTTGCTACAGGGTTGGAGACATTTATCAGGCATTTGAGGCACTTCTGTCCACCACAGGTGTTCAGTCAGCTGTCCGATCAATTCGAAAAGTAAAAGGAATGATTCTTTTCGTGCAAAAACAAGGAGGAGTCCGGTGGCACCTTAAAAACTAACAGATTTATTTGGGCATACGCTCCATGCATCTGAAGAAGTGGGGCTTTTTACCCAGGAAAGCTTATGCCCAAATAAATCTGCCAGTCTTTAAGGTGCCAACAGACTTCTCGTTGTTTCTGTGGATACAGACTAACAAGGCTACTCTTCTGATTCTTTTCCTGCAGTTTTCAGAGTAGCAGCCGTGTTAGTCTGTATTCGCAAAAAGAAAAGAAGTACTTGTGGCACCTTAGGGACCAACAAATTTATTAGAGCATAAGCTTTCGTGAGCTACAGGTGCATCCGATGAAGTGAGCTGTAGCTCACGAAAGCTTATGCTCTAATAAATTTGTTAGTCTCTAAGGTGCCACAAGTACTCCTTTTCTTTTTTCCTGCAGTGTTTCTTAAGAGGACATTTGTATAGCGGGTGTGGGGTGTTTGTTTGCTTTTGTTTTTTAAATTTGGGCTCTACAGATAGCACTACAAAACCCCACCCCGACTTCGCTTTTACCTTTTCAAAGCGAAGGCTCTTCCCTGAAAGATCACTGCACCCAACAGCCCTGTTTGGGAACTGGTTGTATTTTTGCATTCCAATACTTCCAGATCTCCACAGTCTCAACCCCAACCTTCAAACGTGTGTAACACTCAGACCAGAGTGAACAGAATTCAACCGCAGACGCAATCCCACTGCGCCCCCTATGCTCTGAAGAGGAAAGTGCTTGTTACTCGGTCCTTTTAAAAGGGGTTTACTTTCCAGTGCTGTTATTGAGAGTGTTTTATCACAACAACGCTCTCCACCGAGATATGTTTATTCTCCAATGTAGTACGGGTTGTAAGAATGGAAGAGCGATTGTTAAACTCGAGTTAAAGGCAGCGAGGATCTAATTTTTCTTACTATTTTGCTTTCATTTAGCAGAAACTCTGCTACATCCTTTGCAGAAATTGTAACGTGTCGAAGTGGAGCCCAAGAAGTTGTTAAATATTGGTGTGTGGGGGGGGAGGGGGGGTTAAAAGAAAAGTGATCGAGTGATAGAAAAGCAAGACAAGAAATCATTTCATTCATTCAAAAGGACCGGATTGTACTCACGCAAACCCCGCAAGTAATTGGAGTTTTTGGCTGAATGAGGACTCCAGGATCATCCCTCGAAATAGGTTTCAAAATGCTGTTCCTTTTGATATTTTAGTTGCATGGCTTCTTGCCGTGTTGGAAAGTGAGGCTAGGTTGTTAGTTGATTAACCCCTGAAAACAAACGACCCACTAAATAACAATCTAATATAGCGCATGGAAAGAAAGGGAAAACCTCATGTATTACCAGCCTAAGCATTAGGAAATGGGCTGGCGTCACAGACCTGAGAATCAGGTGACTTTTAATTTTGTTGGTTTTGTGCGCAAAAATCCAGAGGTGTTGGATGAGATGTCCGTGAGGAATAAAAAACGGACTTCACTGTCGTGTCAGAACTTAGGGTCTAACTGTTCTAAGACAGGTACCACCTGCTACAGCAAAATCCAAACGCTTCAGTGAATTGTGGTATTCACAGCCTGGATCACGACAAGCATTGTTGTGTTGTGTGCCGAGCTGCGAGGGTGGGTAACGACTTTAACAGCTGCTCACTAACTTTCTCTCGGGGCGGCCTCCCTTTCTCCAAACGGTCTCCCCAATAAAGCCCTGAAATTGACCCGAATAGTTGAACGAGGCATCGTTAGAAGACTCGATAAGGCACCTGCAATTCTAGCCCTGATCTGGGAAACATACCTTACTCACCAGAGTAGAAGACTTTACCACTGCTTGCATGAGTAACGATGAATCAGCTGGGTCAGGGGTTAATTTTGATGGGCTACATTATCTATTCAGTTCGCCTCGGGGTAACTAGGGGAGATTTTTTTTTGGGGGGGGGAATATTCTAATGTTCATGTTCACAACCCTGTATAGGTGCTACCAAGTGCCACTTTTGTAAGCAGCAGGGTAGAGCTTTGGCCACTGGAAATGTATTCAGTGGATGGAGGTTTTTCCTACTCTAAATCCAGGGACAAATAAACAGGGAAACACAGCGCGATTCAGGCTTATGCATGAAGGGAAATCGGAACCCTGGTTTTAGTTACCCAGCGGTATGTTTGGGAACATGATAGACACAGGTAGCCCGTGGCTTGCTAGCCCACACATCTGAGAGGTTAGGAAGGGATGTGGCAGCTACTGGGCAATTTTCTGCTCAGGCTTTTCAACGGCTGATTATACCATAGAAACTCCCAACCCCATATGGGCGATCGTTACACCTGCCACAGGTGCAATACGGCTGTCTGCGGCCTTGGCACGCTTCAGGTGTGGAAAAAACCGGTCGTGGGCAAATCAAACGATCAGCCTCTTTTAATTCCCAAGCAAAAACTATTAGCTCCAGGCCCGGGCGCTCTGGGGTGCGCACCCCTAACTCTGCCACGCTTCCCAGCTGCTGGGACACAGGCGATGGGGGGAAGAAAATGGCCTCGCCTAAATGTTTTTGCAAGACAGCGGATTTGTGGCTTGGTGGTGAAAGGTGCTTGTGGCTTGGTGTGAAATATGCTCCAGCGGTACAAATTCAGCATGCAGGCCCCTATTTGCTACCCCCCCCCCCCCCCAGCATCTCCCACTGGCGTCTGCGAGGAGAACAGTTAGATTCACGGGCTTATTTGGAGCGCGGTGACCTGCTTTGGATCGCAGGGAGACCCCAGAGGACAGCTGGGCCCTGGAAAAGAATGGGGGGGGGGTATTTACTCACCAGCCAAAAGTCTTTTCACCTGGGACATTTCCAGCCCGTTCACAGGCGAGGTTTACATCCACTGTGGATCTACCTGTGAGGCGTGTCTCGTTTCGGGTACTTGGGAGAGGGGTGTTTGGTTTTGAATAGCGGTGATGGAGGGAGTGAATTAATCCGCGTGCAGGGTGATTCCTTATCTGTCTGCCTGGTGTTCAGATGCCACGGGGATGGGCGCGGTATAAAAGCCAGGTAGCCAGAGAGCTAGAGGTGTATTTGGGGCCTGATCCACGCTGCACGGAAGCCAGGGGGAGTCTTTTCATGGACTCCCGCGGGCAGGGGCCTCTTTGCCATCTGGGACGGTTCCCACCCACACCCCTCCAGCCCCTCTGGGGGTCCTTACATGCCCTTCCAAACCTCTCTCTAAATACAGGAGCTGCTTTCTGCGGCCCCGAGAAAGGGAAGAGCGGCTCCCTTTGAATGCTGAACGGGCGGGCCATTAGCAGGTGCCCCCCTTGACCACGGTGATCAGATGTCCCGATTTTATAGGGACAGTCCCGATTTTTGGGTCTTTTTCTTATATAGGCTCCCCCGATTTTTCACATTTGCTGTCTGGTCACAAGGTGAGGCTCAGTGTTAGCACCTGCCCTTCCCTTATTACCATTTGAGCTACCTCGGGGGCGGGGGGCACTGGCTGATGGGTGCTCCTAGCGCCCCCTTCTCCATTAGTTAACCTTAAAGGGAAGCCCCCCAGACCAGGCAAGGCTTGGACACCTGCTGTCTCTGCTCTGGGCTCCTGATTCCCTTACCATCTAGGCGAGTTGTCTGAAAACATACCAGCTTCCTGCCACCGGGCGCAAACAACCTGTTCAAAGAAAGCCTTTTTTATAGCCCCACACCTACCACTTCCTCCACTGTGGCATTTTAACAGCCCAGGCTGACCTTGACCTTACCTAGCCGCACCTGAACGGGGCCATAAATCGCAAGCACGAACGGATTTGCACCCCCACCCACTAAAATATGGAATGGGGCCATGAACCGAAGTGGGGACACACGAAACGGATTGTATTTTCTATCAGAGCTGGGGGGCACCTGTTATTCTTAACCAGAGACCAGAATAAAATACTTAGGCAAGAGAGACCTGAAGCATAGACTCCCAGGGCTGGACTTGAGAAGTCATGTCCAGCCCCCTGCTCTGAAGCAGAACCAGATCACCAGAAACCATTCCAGACAGGGTCTTCCAATCTGTTCCTAAAATCCTCCAATGATGGGCATTTCACAGCCTCCCTGGGGAGCCTGTTCCAGTCCTTAATTGTCCTTAGAGTTAGGAAATGTTTCCTAATATCTGACCCACATTTCCCTTGCTGTAGATTAAGCCCATCACTTCTTGTCCTACCATGGAGAACAATTGATCACCATCCTCTTTAAAACAGCCCCTTAACCTATCTGAAGGGCTATACCGTTTTGTTAGAAACATTTATGGAGCATTTTTCTCCTTCTATTGATTAAAATTTACATTTTTTTTAAAAAAAGCTTGCATTATCTGTTTCCCTACCCGTGGTTTTCTTTTTGACAGCTCGTTTTCCAGTCCCGACAATGAAAAAAAAACTGCATTCAATTATAGCAATCATGTAAAGATTTCAAATGCTAGTCACAATCCTTTGCCTCTCAAGCCTGGCGAAAGGTTCTGGCACTGGGCGAGGTTCTGATGTGCATGACAATGTTACATTTCAACCCCCTGGCCATGATTTTTACACTGTTATCAAGATACCTGGGGGGAGTTACAATCAAATCACAATAACACCCTGGTGTTCTGGCAGAGAAATGTGGCTCAGCAAACGCCCCTGTAATAGGGGAAGGGATAGAAACATCACACACAGCCAGCCCCATTTTTGCCACCTTCTTCCCCTGTTCCCAAAACAACCGGCATCTTTCCCCCAAAGTTCCCAGCTGCATATGAAATGCCAGAAAACCAGCTATATTCGATTTCAGCTCAGGGGCATTTTATTCTTGCCTGGAGAGAGAGACCCATCCAAGGCTTGGCGTGCAATGCATTTCATAACAGATCCTGTGTGGAAGAGGAATTTGGAAGATCAGCAGTGATATATAAGCCAGGGAGCTTAAAGAAGGCTCTTGAGAAGAAAGACAATGACATTTCTGAACCCTATGTGCTAAAGCTTGTCAATTTCTTTCTCATACCGATTGTGTGGCCACCGCTAGCTGAGATAGTGTATGATATTATTTTCACGGAGATGAACCAGAATAAACCGGGGTGCCCATTTGGTATCAAGATGTTTACAAACATGCTCTCATTAGAAATCATTTACTCAGGCAGTTGAAAGTCTGTTACCAATTTAAAAGTCTTTACATGAGTCAATGGTAGCATGACAGTTTTGTTTTTCAATTGCATTGCTGAATGTATTGTTGATACGTATACTCTGGTTAAATAAAAAATAAAACCAATCACTCTTCCTTTTGGCTATGAACTTTTAAACAAAGAATATTCACATTTTGCCCGTTATGTGGTCCTCTGCAAAACTGAAATATGCACCATTGAAAACGATTGCCATTGCAAAAAATAAATGCATGCATTTGGACTTTGAGATAATGTTGTAATTTACATCCGGAAGGGAAAAATGACTTTTTTGCATTTGTTTAAAAACATTTTAAAAAAAAGTTGGATGAAGACAAATAAAGGATGATTGCAATGTTTAATCCAGTTCTAAATAAAGAACAATTTGAATCATGCCTTTAAAGATATATTCAAATGGTCATAATTTTCTTCCCCTCTGAATATTGCATTGATATTACAGTAGCCGCAATAAAATTAGGGGAAAAACAAACAAACAAACAAACAAACAAACAAACAAACAAACAAACAAACAAACAAACAAACAGAATTTTAAGAACATAGGAACGGCCATACTGAGTTAGACCAAAGGTCCATCCAGCTCAGTATCCTGTCTCCGACAGTGGCCAATGCCAGGTGCCCCAGAGGGAGTGAGCCTAACAGGTAATAATCAGTGATCTCTCTCCTGCCATCCATCTCCACCCTCTGACAAACAGAGGTGAGGGACACCATTCCTTACCCATCCTGGCTAATAGCCATTAATGGACTTAGCCTCCATGAAGTTATCCAGTTCTCTTTTAAACCCTGTTATAGTCCTAGCTTTCACAATCTCCTCAGGCAAGGAGTTCCACAGGTTGACTGTGCACTTTGTGAAGAACTTCCTTTTATTTGTTTTAAACCTGCTGCCCATTAATTTCTCTTGGTGGCCAGCCCCTAGTTCTTATATTATGGGAACAAGTAAATAACTTTTCCTTATTCACTTACTCCACACCACTCGTGATTTTATATACCTCTATGATATCCCCCCTTAGTCTCCTCTTTTCCAAGCTGAAAAGCCCTAGCCTCTTTAATCTCTCCTCATACAGGACCCATTCCAAACCTCTAATCATTTTAGTTGCCCTTTTCTGAACCTTTTCTAATGCCACTATTTCTTTTTTGAGTTGAGGGGACCACATCTGTATGCAGTATTCAAGATGTGAGCATACCATGGATTTATATAAGGGCAATACGATACTCTCTGTTTTATTCTCTATCCTTTTAAAATTATTCCTAACATCCCATTTGCTTTTTTGACTGCCACTGCACACTGCGCGGATATCTTCAGAGAACTATCTACGATGACTCCAAGATCTTTTTCCTGATTTGTTGTAGCTAAATTAGCCCCCATCATATTGTATGTTTAGTTGGGGTTATTTTTTCCAATGTGCATTACTTTACATTTATCCACATTAAATTTCATTTGTCATTTTGTTGCCCAATCACTTAGTTTTGTGAGATCTTTTTGAAGTGCTTCACAGTCTGCTTTGGTCTTAACTATCTTGAGCAGTTTAGTATCATCTGCAAACTTTGCCACTTCACTTTTTACCGCTTTCTCCAGATCATTTATGAATAAATTGAATAGGATTGGCCTAAGGACTGACCCTTGGGAAACACTACTAGTTACCCCTCTCCATTCTGAAAATTTACCATTTATTCCTACTCTTTGTTCCCTGTCTTTTAACCAGTTCTCAATCCATGAAAGGATCTTCCCTCTTATCCCATGACAACTTAATTTACATAAGAGCCTTTGGTGAGGGACCTTGTCAAAGGCTTCCTGGAAATCTAAGTACACTATGTCCACTGGATCCCCCTTGTCCACATGTTTGTTGACCCCTTCAAAGAACTCTAATAGATTAGTAAGACATGATTTCCCTTCACAGAAACCATGTTGACGTTTGCTCAACCATTTATGTTCTTCTATGTGTCTGACAATTTTATTCTTTACTCTTGTTTCAACTAATTTGCCCAGTACTGATGTTAGACTTACCAGTCTGTAATTGCCAGGATCACCTCTAGAGCCCTTTTTAAATATTGGCATTACATCAGCTATCTTCCAGTCATTGGGTACAGAAGCTGATTTAAAGGACAGGTTACAAACCATAGTTAATAGTTCTGCAATTTCACATTTGAGTTCTTTCAAAACTATTGGGTGAATGCCATCTGAGGGGCCCGGTGACTTGTTACTGTTAAGTTTCTCAATTAATTCCAAAACCTCCTCTAGTGACACTTCAATCTGTGACAATTCCTCAGATTTGTCACCTACAAAAGATAGCTCAGGTTTGGGAATCTCCCTAACATCCTCAGCCGTGAAGACTGAAGCAAAGAATTCATTTAGTTTTGTCTTTAAAGGCTCCTTTTGTATCTCGATTGTCCAGGGGCCATACTGGTTGTTTAGCAGGCTTCCTGCTTCTGATGTACTTAAAAAACATTTTGTTATTACCTTTTCTGTGATTTGCCTATTTAGCTCAATTTGGAGATTCATTTCTGTTAACAAAACAGCACTTCATAAAGTAACTGCATGGAAGGAAACTTATGCTTTCTATTTGGTTTGTGGCAGCTGGCTTTATATAGAATGCCAAAGCTTGCAAAGCCTTTACAATTAATACTATTTTAAGATTGGGGACAGGCAGTAAACACAGAGATGCAATTCTTCAATGTGTTTACTACATAGCTATAGAAACATACATCAATGGGTGTATTTGGTGGCCCACTCTAGTATCTGAAGTTCTATAGTATATATGTATCCTGCAGAGAACTTCCACACATGTTAAAACGAAATGGGAATCAGGTGCCTATGTGCTTTTGAAAATCACGTTTTTGCAACTTCAGATACATATGTTCTTTTAAAAAATCTGGCCCATGGGCCCTAATTCAGGAAAACATCCCTGTTTAGAAAAGCACTTAAATGAGTGCTTAACTTTCAGCAAGCACTTAAGTCCTACTAATTGCAGTGGCACTTTACCATGTGCTTAAGTGCTTTACAACGTTGGAATGATTTTAGAACCAGGGCCAGAGTAAAGATTGCAGGGTGGAGCCCATCCTTTATGGTTTACCTTGGAGTAAAATGTAAGTATTGTTATTAAACTCTGGCCCCACTGATTTTAATGGACATTTTCTAATTGACTTGAATAAGGTGTAAAATGTGGCTCTCTTTGTATATAATGTATGCATACAAGAATAAGCAAGAGGTCTTGTGTGTGTACAAAAGGCTGGTATTATGGAGGTTGTCATGCTCTCCCCATTCTGAGACCTCCATTTTCATTACTTATAACTTTGCGAAACTTTGATGCCCTCCCACTGGACCTACAGAAGTGAATAGACAAAACCTGCCCGCACCCTCTGAAAACCCTCTGTGGGTTTGTGTATTATATGTATATCTACCAATGAGAGAAATACAGGCAAATAGATGGTAGAAAGGCATGCACAGAAATATATGAACAAGTTGCAGAACTTTGAAGAAAAGAAGAATTTTGCAAGACAATAGTGGAGACCTTTAGTAATGCCTTGATCCTGTTCCCATTTCAGTCAATAGAAAAACCCTCATTAGCTTTAAAGAAGGATGATCAATGCAGAGTGTATTCTCTGCATAAGTTTTACAATAAAATCTTTGGATTTCACACTCTCCAGTTACGGGTCACTAATCTCTTAGGATTCACTTTACAACTTCAGTGTGAAAAGCTCATGATTTTGCTTTTGATCACTGATAATGTTAACTTAGACCTTAGTCCATCCCTTACTTTGCTGCACATTGGGCTACCCACATTTGCCATCCTTGCCTGTCAACTGCCCTTCTCTCCAAATCTTCCCATTTCATGCTGAGGTGCTTGATGTCATTCAGAACTGTTCATTTCCATGTTATTCATGGTCTTCCTCTCTTTCTTCTTGCGTTTTCTGCTTTCCATTCAAGGGCAGTATTTGGTAAGCGTTCTTTTTCCATTCTCAGCACATGTCCCAGCTACTGTTGTCTTCTTTTGTACGTTATTTGTGAGAAGGTACCTTGTCCAGTAATTTTTCTGACTTCTTATATTACACACCTTAAAAAAAAATCCATGGCTTATTTTATAGTCTTCTCTTCCCTGACTTCTGTCCTGAACTTAAAGCCAATCTCCCAGCCTGTGTGGTTAGTTTGTACCGAAAATGACTCATACTCATCTGGCTGGGCCTATTAATCGAGTTGACTTTTTATTTTTTAAAAGAAAAGAAAGCATTTCATGCTACGCCCTGTCCAGCCCTTTCACAGAGCAGGCTGTGTCAATTGCGTTCTGACATTTAGCCATCCCCCAAGGAGCCAAGGCTGAGAGTCTAGCGACAGAATATGGGATACTGTGTAGTTACCCATTTGGCAGGCAGGTATTTTCGTGCAGTGAAGGAAGGGATTATAAAAGGCATCTTGTACTTATTATTATATGCCCATCACATGGGCTAGCTGGGCACATGTGCACAATTCTAGGCTAAAGAGGAGGACCATGATGTCTGGACTGCTACCCCATCCCTTGCACCCACCAAGAGATTCCAGATGCTGCTTAGCTTTATGGGGGCTCCCTCTCAACAACGAGAAGAGTGAATACCTAATACCCCCTGCTCATTCCATCAGTAGATCTCAAAATGCTTCACAAAGGAGTACTCACTTATCTCCCTTCCCCCCTTTACAGAATCACAGGGCGAAGAGGACATGCTCAGCGTGGACCAGGAGCAGAGCCAGGAATAGAACCCACTGTTTTTACTGAGTTGAAGTCCACTCGCTCTACCCCCTAGGGGTGCTGTCTTCTGGTTTCGTTCTACTGCCATATGATGTGGAATCTACATTGCTTTGTGCTGACTCAGAGCTCTTGGGGATAACAGGTTGGAGGTTTCTGTGGAAAAATGTGGGCACCATAGGTCCACCTCACGATGGTGCTTCTCTGGTGGACCTATGGGTGCCCACGTTTTTTCAACTGGTTTTACAGCTGATCAACATTTTTTTTTCAAATTTTGAATTTTTACATAGACATTTCAAATTTCAGCAACAAAAACGGGGGGGGGGGGGGAAGTCAATCCTGTTTTTCATGGTTTCATTCCCCTCATGTTTTGACCAGCTCTACTTGGGAATAACAAAGTACTTGAAGAAAGTCAAGGATTCAAGAACGAAGCAAAGATTAAATTAGTGGCCTAATTTAATTTGAGATAATGAATAACTCAGCCAGCTCAGAGACCCGCCATGCTCTTTCACAAACATTGGCCCATTTTTGCAGGATGAATTTTGGATTCTTACTGGTGGAACACATATCTTCCATCTTCACCTACACACTTGTCAATGCAATCAGGTGAGAAACAAGACCAGGTTTGGTCCATAAACTGAATGGGATAGCCATGATTGAAACAATCTGGCCTGCAATAAACAGAGAATTAAGTTTCCAGTCCCATTCCCAATGAAGCCAATGGCAAAGTCCTCATAAACTTCAAATGGAGCAGGGATCAGGCTACAATCATAATGTGGCTGAGCATGGGTATGCAGTGGAAGGATACACTGCCAAAAGGCGCAGGCATGGAATCCTTCCCCTGGACAGGCCAGAGTGCAAGAGCTGTGTTTAACACTATTCAGCAATACTCTACAGTGGCACAGGGCAGTAAGTGAAGGAAAATGCCATGTCCATTTGGAACTGCAGGGGAATTTTAATGGGGGGGGGGAAAGCACTTAACCAGCTGGGAATTTAGCTACGCATGCAATAACATACTTGGCATGGAGCATTTCCTGAGGATTATGTACCTTGGGGCAATCTCTTAACCAGTTGCTAATCCCTAGGAAATGCCCTGCACCTCACGCGTAACTGCTTAACCCCAGCTACGATGGATTTATTTTAAGTCCTGTTTCCTGTGTAGAGTGGTGATGTGAGGCAGAATAAAACAATAACTACTTTAAACAGTGCAGCCACTTGAGCAGCACCACTGAAGAAGCCAGAGAGTGATGCTTGTGTGAGTATGGCTTTATGGATCTCGCTGCTTTCAAAGAACAGTTCGTTTCTCTGGCAAGAGGGGTTCATTATTTTGTTTAGAGCCTGATCCAATGCCTATCAATGTCAATGGAAAGCATCCTATTGATTTTTAATGGAAAGTGGGCTGGTCTCTGGAAGACCAGAACATTTAGGACTGCTTATTAGAAATGCAGAATGTGAACCACTGGCTGAAACATGGACATCTCTGTACTTATCTCTTGAGCTAGCATGTTCCACTCTACCCCTGGTTTTCTTCTTTCTGACTTGATTCAACAATCCAAGAGTTTGAATCCAAGAGGTTCTGAATCCAAGCTCTGCTGTTTGTGGACTTGTCAGAGGCATTCTTCTCCAGAATGTGCGTTTGCAAACAGAACTTGAAAACCCAAAGAAGTCCATCTGTCTTTGGACTTGGAAGGAACAGTTAGACATAACAATGCAAAGACGATGACATCGCAGCTTGAGGAATGCCCGCTGCTATGGAACAGATGTTGAAAGACCTTTTTTTCATTTGGTTTATTAAGATTTTGTTATGAACTTGGCACCTTGGGCACCTCTGGGAGAAGTAATGTTGTCGAATTTGGACTGATCAGAACATCATTGTTTCGGATACACTGAAAATCAACAGCTCTGCTTAAGAGGAATGTAGTTGTAGAAAAACACAAAGATACAAAACATGATTTATTATTCAAATTGGCTTCTGCATAATAAACAACACTGCTCCCTTTCAGATTCAAGACCTGATTACCTCTTCCTTATGTTAGACTAAGTGGGAGTAATTTCAGTCAAAATCCGGGATTTTCATCAGTTCCTCACCAGTACAGTATAACAATTGACGTTACTGAGAGGAGAAAGCAGGACACTCTCAGCCAAACTTTTAAATGGACTGATAGATTTTAAGTCTGAAAGGGACATTCGATCTTCTAGTCTGACCTCCTGTATAACACAGGATATAGAATGTCAACCAGTTACTCTTGTATTGAGCTCTGCTGACTTGTGTTTGACTAAAGCACCTCTTTTCAGACAGGCCATCCAGTCTGGATCTGAAGACTTCAGGAGAGGGAGAATCCATCACTTCCCTTGGTAGTCGGTTAATGGATAATCACCCTCAGCGTTTAAAATGTGCTCCCTTATTTCTAATTTGCATTTGTCTGGCTTTTAATTCTAGCATTGGTTCGTGTTATGCCATTAAAACAAAAACCCTTTAGTTCTCTGTATTTTTCACCAGAAAGGTACATTATTCACTGTACATTGTAATCAAGTCACCTCTTGATCCTTTTTTTTGATAAACTAAACAGACTGAACTCTTTTAAGTCTCTCAGTAGAAGGCATTGTTCTAGCCCTAGAATCATATTGATTTCCATATGGCTTGACTTTGCTGGAGTTATGCCGGCTGAGAATTTGACTGTATATTTCAATTCTAGCTAATATTTTATGGTTTCAGTTAGAAGGCTTCCATAGAGATGATAAGCTACTTTGTAATGAATCTCTCTCTTGAACTGGGTTAAGCAATAAATGGGGAAGAATTCACCTCTGTGTGGAGGACCAGCACAAGGTCTTTTGACCCACTTAAATCCATTTTGAGGGGCTTAAATATGACTTAAGTGGGGCAAAAGCCTTGCAAGTGATCTTTAAACAGGGGTAAATTCATCCATGAAGACTGATCCTCAGTTGATGTAATCTATACTGATTTTGCACCAGCTGAGGATCTGGCCCATGGTAAGCAACATTAACTCAATAAAGAGCCAGATCCTCAACTAATGTAAATTGCCCTAGCCCCATTCAAATCAACAGAGCTATGCTAATTTATCCCAGCAGCGGCTCTGGCCCTATATAATTAGTGACTGAATCACCTCTGTGATGCTCCATATTTATGCTGATGTAGCTCCCCTGGCTTCTAGAGAGTGTCACTGGTGTAAAGCTGTAGTAACTCAGATCCATTCCTCTTTGCGATCATTAGATCCAATAAAGAGTCTCGCCTACATTTGCAATATAGTCCCTTGAATTTGATTATTTAGGGATTAATCCTGCAAGGCGCTGAGTGTCAGCAGGACTTGGTGACATTCAGCATCTTCCAGGATCAGCCACACATCCATTTTGGTCCCGATTTTCCACTGCCTTGTACCTTGTGATGAATCCCTGTGCAAAGTGGGGAGAAAGCCAAAGTAAACCCAATAGATCTGCCTTTTTGAAGGTTCCCCAATGTGAAGAATGCCTTGACTAGCATAGAGCTGCCAAAGCTGTTCCTACACCCTCTCCCCGCAACACACTCAATGTTCAGTGGGCCTGTCAGGGGAAAAAGGACACCCTGGTTATCTGTAGATTTTGGAATCGCCCTCTGGGGCTGTGGGCAACAGGACCCAATTGAGAGCAGCTCTAAATTATATCAGGGATCAACCTGTTCCCACTTGGGGCCCGGAATGGAGGTGGTGGGAGGCACAGGTAAAGGTCACTCTAAAACTACCTTCCCCTCCAACCCTGCATCAAGTGCCGCTCATCTGGGCCAGAGGTTTAGCAAACCCAAAAGCAGCTCATTTACTGAGAGTCGGGTGGGGTCTTGTATACAATCCCCTGAAATGAGCATGAGTAAAGCATAGAGCGTCAGAGGTGAGTGCTAAGAGGCTAAAACTTAACTCTGAAATGCCCTGATCTTAGAGCATTTATCTTAGACCCTTATACAATGTATTTGTGTGTCTCTGTAGTTATAGATGTATGTGTCTCTCTCTCACATGCCACACATACCCCTTTGTCTATATTGCATATATGCCTGCAGTTTCAGACACGCAAACACACATACCTGTACTTCTACCTTATATGGACACAACTCTACCTCTATAGTATATAGAGGCTATGAATATAGATAAGAAGGTATGGGAATGTGTGTGAGCATGTGTGGCGGACAAAGAGAATGCAAAACCAGTATTTACATTGCAGACAAATGTTAGGATCCCAGAGGTTAAGGGATAGGCACTAGTCATAAAAATAAACATACCATTCTGGTTTGCCATTGATACATAGATAAACTCACTGAGGAGGAGTAAAGTTTCAGTTCTCACCTTCTTCTGATGAAAAGAAAAGGAGTACTTGTGGCACCTTAGAGACTAACAGATTTATTTGAGCATAAGCTTTCGTGAGCTACAGCTCACTTCATCGGATGCATTTCTTCTGCTGGTGAGCTATTTACTTCTCTCCCTGGCTTTCCTGACAGTTCAAAGGAAAATGACATTTGAAATGGAAGGTTAAAGTGCAAGGGAAAACAGTGAGGTTTTCAGCTCACCAGGGGAGATTTGATAAACCAATGTTCCAGAGGTGTTAGCAATTTGAAAAGGCTCCCTTTCATTTGAATAAGATTTAAGGAGTGTAATTCAGAGCCAGATCTATTAGACTGAGCTCTTAGCTGATTAAAAAGTCAGACAGTCTATTGTGTTAAACCTATTGCAAATGCTGCCACCATTGCATCTACCTTGGTGCTTTAAAACTCCACTTTGATCCCCAACTAGAAACGTGCTGATTTTGGAATGATGCAACCAAAAATACACGTCCACACCCACTCAGGGCACATCTACACAGCAGCTGGGAATGTGCTTCCCAGCACAGGTAGAAAGACACATGCTAGTTCTGTTTGAGCTAGCGTGCTAAAAATTGCAGTGTAGCTGGGGGTAACATGGGTGGTGGCTGGGTTTGACACCCGAGTACACACCACAGGGATCTGGGTGGGTTTGTACTCAGGAAGCTAGCCCAACCTGCTACCTGTGCTACCCCTGGCTACATAGCAATTGTTAGCACATTAGCATGAACAAAATTAGCATGTGTCAGTCTAATCGGGTGGGGACGCATGCTCACCACTGCAGCATGGATATATCCTCATGGCAGTGTCTCTCAATCTTTCCAGACTATCTGAACCCCTGTCAGGAGTCTGATTTGTTGTGTGTACCCTCAAGTTTCATCTCACTTAAAAACGACTTGCTTACAAAATCAGAAATAAAAATACAAAAGTGTCACAGCACACTGTTACTGACAAATTGCTGACTTTCTCATTTTTACCATATAATTATAAAATAAGTCCACCGGAATATAAGTATTGTCCTTACATTTCAGTGTATCGTATAGAGCAATATAAACACGTCATGGTTTCATGAAACTATGAAATTTTAGTTTGTACTGACTTCACTAGTGCTTTTTGGGTAGCCTGTTGCAAAACTAGACAAATATCTAGATGAGTTGATGTACCCCCCCGGAAGATCTCTGTGTACCCCCAGGGGTTCACGTATCCCTGACTGAGGACCACTGCCCTAGGATATGTCTACATGGCAACTGGAGGTGTGAAGACAAGGCAGATCCACACTAACTTTAAACTAGTTCACACAGCTAAAACTAGCAGTGAAGATGAAGTGGTGCAAGTCCTGGCAGGACCATGACTATGTACTTGCATTGCTAGCCAACACCAGGGTCCATGCTGCTATGTCTTTACTGCTATTTTTATGCATGCTAGCTAGATTAATGCTAGCATGGGTATGCCTCCCCAAGCTGCAATCATACCTCTTGTTTAAATATAGAGGGGTGAAATCCTGACTCTATTGAAGTCACTAGGAGATTTGCCATTGACTTCAGTGAGGTCAGAACTTCACCCAAGGTAGCTGGTCACAATTTATATTAAGGTTTCGTTAATAAAGAGTTTATAAATGCTCAATAGATTTTATAAGCGTGTTACAGACATGAGTCACATGTTTCATTGACGGTTGTAACCACATCAATAGAGGGTCCACTGAATCAGACCCTTAGCAATGTTTGATTTGTCCTCGATTTCGACAAGAGTTTAGATCTCAGGAAAAAATGAGGCCTTTTAATTGTTACCATTGTTTTGTTAAAGACTGATTGAGGAAAATGGATGTATCAGGAAACGTTTCACCTCTAGGCTTCCCAAATGAATGCATTATCCCAACATTCAGTAGGCAGGAGTAAGTGGAAGTTGTTGCCACTCGACAGCTGTTTATTGACCTTTGAAAGAGGACAGTATGATCACAGAACAGTTAGTACTGGACAAGCATCCGGGTTGTAAGGGTCAGCCTTCTTGGCAATCTTAGCAAAGGACTGGATAGGTAGGAATCAGCCCTGGTTGACCTACAGTCTGCCTCCTATGGGTGGCCTCTGCCTCTAGAAAAAATGAAGTCAATGGATGTTTTATCTGAAGAAGGACAGCAAGACCAGGCCAAGTTTTGCTGACTCAAGAGGTCCAGAGCTTTTGGACTCTTTCATCCTCTGAGTCTTTGAAGGTCACTCTTTCAATAAAAGGAAAGGGAACTGCAGTTTAAATTACCATATGCTTTTATATATTTTCCCCTGGGAACAAAGAGCAGTGAAGGAGTTGTCAGAAGTGCTGTAAATTGCTTTGGGTGACAGGGTGAGTGTTTTTCACAACAAGACTATAGACTACAGGATCCTATAATCTGTCACACTCTAACAGGGAGAAACACAATTGCAATTTTGTGATGGTGCTGTTTGTTTCTTGCCCTTTCATAGGCAGCATGATTTGAGGGAGGTTAATAAAGCAACACGACACCAGATTAGGATCCTAGCCAGCCATTGGATGCCTTCTTTCAAAACGAGCACATATATGACAAAACGTCAGTAAAGCAGCAGCAGATGGCTCCAGATAAGGAGATGAATTATGGCCTTATCTTAAGGTAAAGGGCTAGGAGCCAGGAAATCGAGGCTCTATTCCCAGTTCTGCCACAGACTTCCTGTGTGACCTTGAGAAAGCCCCTTCAACTCCCTCTGACTCAGATTCCCCATTTATTAAAACAGGATTAATAAACACATGGGAACTTCCTAGGGTTTAACTCACTGATATTTGCAAGATGCATCAATATTCTTGGATGGAAGGTGCTATAGCAGTACAGTATTATGTTGAACTGAGAGAGCCTTTCAAATGCATCAAGATGCGTAGATATCTCAGTGAAAACAGTGGGCTAGATCTGCTGCTCATTTGAACTAGCATAGCTCTAATGATGTCAATAGACCTATACTGAGTTATGTTAGCTGAGGTTCTGCACCCGTTTTTAAATAGATAAATAAATAGCTATGTATATGTAAATTTATATATATATATATCCATGAAAATTATGTTATATTATAAATAGATAGATTAGCTTAGATATGTATGTCCGTGGAAATATATATAATTTGCACGGACATATATATGCTATACATTGATTTATATCATATATATGATATAAATAAATGTGTGTATCTATCTATCTGTCTATCTATCTATCTATCTATGTGTGTGTGTGTATATATATATATATACACACACATAGCTAGATAGAATTATTTATACACACATATATAGCTAGATCGAATTTATAGCATCTTTCAGTGGCAGACAGTATCTAATGAGATGCTTCTAAAATCCCTTTCATGGGTGTAATTTATTTCAAACCCCAGATTTCCATTCTGGTTTTAGCAATCACTGCTATCTTAACTCCAAGCCTGTTAAGTCAACCGGGCCTGGACAATGATATGATGTTTCAAAACAGATCTGCTGGTTCCCCAATGGGAAACTAACTTGGACTCAGGAGCTACCATTTAACCTTGGAGTCTCTAAATCAACAAGGCCATTTCTGGAGAGGTGCCCAGAAGTGTGCACATTTTATGCTTTAACATGGCTGGTAAATCCTGGGTGGTTAAGTAAACTTAACCTTCATTTATGAAACTTGTGAACCAAAGGGTAAAATGTGACTGGTGCAAAGTAATTACACTGGGGTCTTAGCAAGTGGAGTTATCACTTAAAGAAGCAAAGCATTGCTAATGAGTTGACTGAGAATTGATCCCTTTGTAATTTAGTTATTTATATGCAGCTCCTCTTTTCCATGCTCAGCTATAGGTCAAGCCCACTTTGAACTGCTCCGAGACCCCCAAGTTTGTCAAGCAAGGTCCCAAAGCCATCACAAAATGATATTTTAGAAAAGTAAATATTGTCCTGTGGGGCATTAAAAAGGAGGAAAAGTGGTTTGCTTTATAGCTTGTTCTTTAAACCAGACAACTGTTTCCTGTTACTAAGGAGTCTCTCAGCAGGAATAGTCAGCTGCAGTTAAACAGAAAAGAGCTCCAAGAAAAAATGTCACCAGCACATTCCAGGTATTTTTACATTACAGGGAATGAGGTAGGAATACGCTAAGGGCCAGATTTTAAAAAGTATTTAGGCATGTAACTCCTCCTGATTTCAGTGAGAGTAGGTCCCTGAATACCTTTAAAAATCTGGCCCAAAGGTCTGTGAGCGGAAGAGAAAATACTTGCACTAGTGAAAAGAATGGGCCTGATCCTGCCAAAAAAATCCAAACAATCCAAACCCTGTATTACTGGGCATAAAGGTTACTCCTGAGTAATTCCACTGAGCACCACTCCTGATATTAAGTGTTTGCAGGCTCTGGCACTGAAGTTTTCAGTTCTTGTCATCTTTGTCAGTGTTAAGTGGCAGGACCTGAGGATATTCGTAGCCAAACTCAGCAACCACCTCCATCACCACTGGTTTAGTTTCGGTAGTTCTCGTAGGCATATTATTGAGACAGAAGACCAAGGAATTATTGTTTACCAAGGAATGCCACTACATGGCTGGCAGTCATGTGGGCGCCAAGCATTTCGGTGGTGCAACAATATGGCCAATGACAGATCTAGACTGAAAAGGCTGCCAGACTGCTTTAAGGATCTAGCTAGAGTTTGATCCAGGTAATGCTAGATCCCGCTGGGATTTGCCAGGGTGATGCACTGAAGTCCCAATCCTACAAACAGATTCTAGAGTCGTAGATTCCAAGGCCAGCAGGAACCACTGTGACCATCTAGTCTGACCTCCCGTATAGCACAGGCTCTAAAACATCCCCAAAATAATTCCTAGAGCAGACCTTTTAGAAGAAAACCACATGCAACCTCGTTTTAAAAATTGTCAGTGATACAAAATCTACTGCCACCCTTGGTAAATTATTCCAGTGGTTACCTACTCTCACCATTAAAAATTGACACCTTATTTCCAGTCTGAATTTGTCAAGATTCAGATTCCAGCCCCTGGATCATGTTATATCTTTCTCTGCTAGATTGAAGAGCCCATTATTAAATATCTGTTCTACCACGTAGGTACCTCTAGATGGTAATCAAGTCACCCCTTAACTTTCTCTTTGTTTAGCTCAATAGATCGAGTTCTTTGAGTCTATCACTATAAGACAGGTTTTCTAATCCTTTATTCATTCTTGTGACTCTTCTCTGAACCCTCTCTGATTTATCAACATCCCTGTATTGTGGGCACCAGAACTGGACACAGAATTCTAGCAGCAGTCCTACCAGCCAGTTTTTAATCCATTTAATGGATGCCATGTACATTTTCTATCATTAGTCATAGGCGGATTAAGATTTAATCATTTGTGTGTCCCCGTCCCCTCCCGCCGGCCATGGTCAGAAGCCAGGCTGTAGTAAGGGCTGCCCAGGGAACCCAGGCTGCTGTGGGGAGCCCTGAACCCTCCACCTGCCCTGCGTGGCGCTCCCTTGGGGGCACAGACACAAGCCAGGGGCTGCTTTCGGGCACCCTGTCCCCCCACCCCAGGGTCTGGGGCTCCCCACAACTGCCCAGGCTCCCTGGGTGGCTCTTATCACAGTGTAGGGCAGTGGTCCCTAAACTGTGGGGCACACCACCATAGGGGGGCATGGAGGTATGCTGGCGGCGGATGTGGCAGGGCCTGGGTCAGCAGGGCCTGGGTCACCAACCCATGGGAGGTGGGCAGGGAGCGCCACCCAGCCCTGCTGTGCCCCCAGCTCTGTTCTAGCCCCGCCACAGCTATGCCCCCAACCCCAGCTGCGGCTCTGCTCCCAGCCATGGCTCCACTCCTGGCCGCAGGCCCAGCCACACCTCTGGCCTTGCTCCTGACCATGGCTCCCGGGCCCACAACAGCTCCCAGCTCCTGCTCCCTTCTCTGTCCCTGGCTCCCAAGGCGGGCGTGGACTGGGTAAGGCGAGCGCACAACTGAAAAAGTTTGAGGACCCCGGCCTAGGGTGACCATATGTTCCATTTTGGCCCCGGACATCCCGAGTTTTTTGGTGGAACTGGGCATTTGTCCCATTTGCTCTTGCCAACTGATCACCACTTGACAAGAGTAAACGGGACAAATGCCCAGTTCTGCCCAAAAGGGACTGGGGATAGGAGGGGGTGCGTGATGGGGTTCTGGCCAACCCTGCACGAGGGAAGAGGGGGTTTGGGTGAGTGGCTTGGGCCAGCTCCATGCAGCTCTGAACTCCAGCCTTGCTGCCACCGCCCTGGATTTTTCTTGAGCAGCGGCTGCCAATGACACGGGGGTGTCCCATGCACAGAGACCTGAGAATCAGTCCCTTGTGGCCTAAAGGAGCGCGGTGTCCTTCTCAAGTGAAAGGCTAACCCCCTGTCTCCCAATCACTGCTGGGTGTTGCGCAGTTAAAGCCAGGGGCCCAGCCATGTCACTAGCTAGCGGCAAACCGCTCTTGACCTGGGAATGTTCTGATTTTCCTGACAAGAGCGGCGTGCCATGAGCGCTGTGTGTTGACACAATGATGTCAAGTTTATTACACGGCGATGCAGGCCTCTCCCTTTAAAATGGGGCCGGACGGGCCATTTGTGGGGCAGACTTTTACAGCCCCATCCTACCCTCCACTATTTATTTGCGCCGTGATGTAATTGGCTTGTAAGTGCTACCAGAAATGCCGGCTCCCAGCCTGCGCAGCCAGCAAAGCCGATTATTCTGCTGGCCAAGCACCATGCTGCAGTCGGATGAGGCCAGAAAACCAGGAGTCTTGGAGATGGTTTAAAAACAGAAATTTCCCCGCCTGAGCCAGAAACAAGGCAAAGAGCCCAAGATTCACTTTCCTGCTTTGCGTCGGCTTTCCTGCATGACCCTGGGTGCTGGAGCCACAAAGGGAGTGTAGGCATGGCAAGGTGGAAGCCACAGCCCCGAGTGAGGCTCCCCATAGCATGTATGGGAGTCTCCGATGCTAGCAAGCTCAGCAGGGCATCACCTAAGCTAGCCAGGACAGAAAGGCAGAGGAAAGGGGCAGAACTTAAGAGTCCAGGTTCTCAAAGGTCCTGAGGTGCTTAACTCCCATTCATTGGGCCTGTAGGTGCCTGACTGACAGGGTGGCGGGGGCGGGGGGGCCTGTCTCAGCTGTGAACCCACTTCTGGAAGTAGGTCCCTAAACCAGGTCAGCCCTTTCTTGAGGAAAGTCCCCTCCTCCCGCCATCATGGCCAATAGCTAGGGCCCTACCGAATTCCAGGCCATGAAAAATGCGTCACGAACCATGAAATCTGGTCTCCCCCCTCTGAAATCTAATCTTTTGTGCGCTTTTACCCGCTGCTATACAGATTTCACAGGGGAGACCAGCATTTCTCAAATTGGGAGTTCTGACCTAAAAGGGAGTTGTGGGAGTGTATGGGGGGGGGGGGAGGGTGAGTCACAAGGTTATTGTAGGTGGCTCATGATATTGCCACCCATACTTCTTCACTGACTTCAGAGGTGGGCAGCCGGAGAGCGGCAGCTGTTGGCTGGGCACCCAGCTTTGAAGGTAACACCCTGCAAGCAGCACTGCAGAAGTAAGGGTAGCAGGACCGCAACCCCCACCTACAATAACCTTACTACCCCCCCCCAACTCCTTTTTGGGCCAGAACCCCTACAATTACAACCCCGTGAAATTTCAGATTTAAATAGCTGAAATCATGAAATATTATTTTTAAATCCCTATGACCAGGAAATTGACCAAATTGGATCATGACTTTGGTAGGGCCCTACCAGTAGCCCAGTGGTTAGGGCACTCAGCTAGGCTGCCACAGAGCTGTGTTTAAGTCCCTGTACCGGGTCAGTCAGAACAAGAATTTGAAAACATATCTCCTGCATCCCAGCTGAGTTCCTTAACCTCCAGGCTACTGGGTATTCTGGAGATATGCCCTCACCCCCCAGGCAAGGTTGATTGCTGTGCTCTGAGCAAGCCTACCAGGTCAGGCCCTGCAGGCAAGAACTGGAGGGGAGTGCTAGCTCACGAATCCCACCGGGGCTTAGACATGAGGGTGGGCTCAAAGCAGCCCGTTAGCTGTAGGGCAAGGCCTGGCTTTCGTTGGCTTTGCACATGTCTACTGGAGGAAACATAGGTGTCTCTTTTCAGAGTAGCAGCCGTGTTAGTCTGTATTCGCAAAAAGAAAAGGAGTACTTATGGCACCTTAGAGACTAACAAATTTATTTGAGCATAAGCTTTCGTGAGCTACAGCTCACTTCGAATGAGCTCACTTATGCTCAAATAAATTTGTTAGTCTCTAAGGTGCCACAAGTACTCCTTTTCTTATAGTGTCTCTGGGAACTTTAGAGTTAAGCAGCATCTGATGGGGGCTTTTGAGAATGTCAGTGATGCCTAAATCTTGGCCATAGGCATCTAAAGAGGCAGTTAGACACCTTGTGAATCTAGCCCTTAGCCTCTCTGTGCCTCAGTGTCCCATCTGTACAGTGGAGATAATTGCCTTGCCCTGCCTCATAGGGTTATGAGAATAAATGTATTAAAGACTGTGAGATGCTCAAGGACTATGGGGGTAGGGGTAGTTTCACATAGGTACTAAAGATAGACTAGTCACTTTTTTTTCTGCTGCTGCCATCCTCAGCAATACTAAAGGCCAACAAAGTCACTGCTTCTCCCTTTGCCCTTTTAGGGCCTGCTCCAAAGGCGGTGGAAAGAATCCCATTAACTCCAGTGGGTTTTGAATCAGGGCCTGGATGAGAACGACACCTTGTAATAGGTGCATGTTCAGGGCCTGTGTTCAGGTTCTTCTTAGCATATGGGCAACATGCCTCATGTGGCACCTAACCAGGATTCATCACCAAATTTGGTCCACTGGTTGGATCATTAGGTTCCCTGGCCCAGGCCGGGTACTGACGGGGAGCGTGACGTGAATGCTGCTCCATGCCCCGGTGTGTTCAGGTTGCCAGAGGTGGCGTGTTCCCCCACTTTGATCCTTGACTCAGATGGATCCCCAGACCTGCAGAGCGACCACCATGAGTCTAGGGGCAGGCGGGAAGGGTGCTATGAAAGTGGCACAGACTCAGTTGGGCAGGATTCGGCCTATAGATGGCTGGTAGCAACCCATAGAGATGTGCCATGACTGATGCAGTGTTGTGCCTCTTGACCATCCGTACTGGATTATTATTATTTTTTGATGCAGAGTGTTCCCCCCTGGGCAGCCTTGTGGTGCTCAAGGTGGGAAGATAATAGAGCCTGTGTTTAGATTATCTCCTGCCCCATCATGTCCATAGATGGGGATATCTGGGGCAACCCTCAGCTGTCAGATCTCAATACGGCTTCAATGGCAGGCAACGGCTGTGAAAACCTGGAGGTGGAATGGCAGCAAGAGGGAATCTGTACATAAGAACGGCCCTACTGGGTCAGACCAATGGTCCACCTAGCCCAGTATCCTGCCTCTGACAGTGGCCAGTGCCAGATGCTTCTGTGGGAATGAACAGAACAGGGCGATTTTTAGTGCTGTATCATTAAGTCCCAGTTTCTGGCAGTTGGAGGTTTAGGGACACATGGAGCATGGGGTTGCACCCCGACCATCTTGGCTAATAGCCACTTTAAATGCTAAATTCCTTTATGGACCTAGTTATACCTTTAAAACCTGTATTTTAAAAATCCATACAAGTGGCACATGGGAGGTGACAGGAGCCATGCGACTCTCACTGGGTGGGGCATCAACCTCATTGCGATGTGAAGAGGGCAGCCCCAGCTGCCCCATTGAATGACTGAGGAAGTACCTTTGAGATCTCCACCCCCTCCAATTCCCCTACCAGATTTTCAGCCCCAGCCTGCTTCCCACACACAAAATCTTTCCTCTCTAGCCGGAAAGAACCTCTGTTCAACCCGCAGCTGTCTCTCTTTTCTGGAAATCCCGGCTTTCCTTCTTCAAGGGTTTACAGTGGGACCTGTGAGAATCTGAAGGATGGAAGACAACGTGATTTCGCCATCTAGTGCTCAAAGTAATTATAACAGGCAGCTGGAATTTTACTAAAGGACTGAATAAACAAGTTGCCCAGTTCAAGCCTTCATTATATAGACAACCTGTTTGCTGTGCTCTTCATTAACCTGCAGAAATATCAAGTAACACCATTGGACTTACAGTTGCACAAACTTCTTGCTGCCAAAGTTTTTCAGGCTCCAAATTTAACCCATTTGGAAGTCACCCCCATTATCACCAAATGCACATAGTCTATGGAGGAGCGTTGCACCAGCTGGAGTGACCATAGTTGATGGCATCACACCAGGCATCGTAGAGTGAAGTTCCCAGATTTGGCTTCATCCTGAAAATCCACTAACCTTGGGGGTGGCCCTGCGGGCAACGCCAGGTAGGGTCAAGGCTTGTACCCCTTTGTGCGTTGATGGACAGTTTAAGAGCATGGTGAGCTGGGGTATTTTTGTTCTTCCTGGTGATGGCTAAAGAGCATGAAATGCCGCTTTCGAATGTAGCAAGTGAATGGGAGAAGGCCAGGTCAGTGCAAGATTATTATGACATTTTGCCCATAGCCGAACCACTTTATGCTCAGGTTTTGGCACTGACAGAAAGTGCATATGGAATACCTCTAGCTGCTCCAAGGCTGCCCTAAGAGGGTCCAGGTTTCTGACCCATATAACAATATAGGTAGTATAGCAGTTTGATAGATCCTGAATTTTGTCTCAGCTCAGAGACATTTTTTGCATCAATAGGTGAGACATGAACTTCATTAAGGAGCTTATCAGACCTAATAATTGGAGGATGTCTAGTTTGCTGTGACTATTTCAACTCAGTTTGCCATTTACATTTTGATTAGACATATTCCTGGAGGTTTCATCACATGACATAATCTTTAATTCAAGATTAATCTTTAATTCCTGGAGATTCCACAACAATCCTGGAGGGTTGGCAACACTAGTCTAGGTAGATGAACTCATCAGTGCTTTCCACGGTGCTCGGTCTCACCTGCACTGGAGGTTCTGATGGCCCAGTTCCATGGTTCTGGACCTTGGTCTTCTGCCATGAAACATTCAATCCCATAGTGTGAGTGATGTCTTGGGAATCCAGGGCTGAAATTCTCTGGCATCTTCACGAGCAAGTCCGAGTCGTCAGTGACCACTTCCTGACCAACCTTTATCCCCATGTGGAGGGACAAGTCCTAATATCCAGTCGATGGTGCGACAGAATGGGGGGCAAGAAAACACTCCACACGGCTGAGGACCTGTAGGAACACAGCAAAAGCACATCCACTTTTGCACACATGCCAGCATGACGCTCATGCTCTAGATTTAGCAGAACATCTGGAACACGGACGCCTTGCAATGAGAGCCAAAGTTCTGCCCTGGTGACTGAATAAAAAGCTTGGAAGGTTAATTGAAAATAATGTCTTGTCTCCCAGCAAACAAAAAAACATTTTTTTTTAAACTCGGTCAGAAAGGTATTTAAATCAGAAACAATGGCAGCACCCATTAAACAATGCACTGCACACAGCTAGGTATAAAGGGCGTGGGGAGCAGAAACACAAAGTGACGGTGGATCAAGCTTCCTGTTTTACCTAATAAAGGCTGAATATGAAAAAATAAACCAGGAAGTAAACAGGTGTGAGGGGGCCATTTAAGAGCAGAAGCCAAGCCACAAAAAGTGATCTATGCATATATTATATACACGAGAGAGAGAAAGAGAGATAGGATCTAACCAGGAACTGGCACTCCCCCCAAATACATGGCATCCCAGTTTGCTCTAAGAAAAGGTACAGCTGGGAAAGAAACACTTATTTGAGAGGTTTCAGAGTAGCAGCTATGTTAGTCTGTATTCACAAAAAGAAAAGGAGTACTTGTGGCAGCTTAGAGACTAACAAATTTATTTGAGCACAAGCTTCCGATGAAGTGAGCTGTAGCTCACGAAAGCTTATGCTCAAATAAATTTGTTTGTCTCTAAGGTGCCTCAAGTACTCCTTTTCTTTTTATTTGAGAGGGTTTCTAAGATCGTTCAAAATTTGGCAACATGATGCCATGACCCAGAGACCGATGGCCCATATTCTATTGTTAGTTCCTTCCCTGATTTCCTGCAAGACATTGGAGTGCATGTACTGCATTTTTATTAATTATTATTATTATTTGCATTGTGGTAGCAGCACCTAGGTGCTCCAGTCCAGGTCCAGGACCAGGACCCTGCTGCGCTAAATGCTGTACAAACACAGACCATAAAGACAGTCCCTGCTCCAAAGAGCTGAGAGTCTAAGTGATCGTATGATGTAACCTATTTTTAGAGAGCAGGGTCCTGGTGTCCTTCTGTAAAAGGGTTTGAGATTCTCCAGTAAAAGACTCTGGAGACTACGAGTGTCAAGTGGTGTTTTTAAAACCCAACTATTGTAAGACCCCTTTTAAACAGGTCACCATGGCACTTTCCCATATTTATCAGGTGCACCAGTGATCTCAGAGGGCAGAGGTTATCTCCAAGGTGATGTGACATGCCCACAGACATAAGGCATTCCTGAGTCTTGTAAACATTTACTTACATGCAGAAGGGAGGACAGAGAGATAAGGGTCTCTGAGACCTGTTCCATTGACACTGTGCTATGCACCAATACCCCATTCAGCTGCTACAGTGCTAATAATATTATATTCTGTGTAGCGTGAGCAACTTTTATCATAAGCTATTTTACAAACTGATACTTTGTGTTACAGGAGCACTTTTCACCCACAGATCACAGTGTGATCCAAAATGGCTCAGCACTGTTACCCTGCAAAGAAGGGGTAGAAGAAGCACAGAGAGGATAAGTGAGTTGGCCAAGGTCAACGAGTGAGTCAGGTGCAGCACCTAGGGTGCCTGACCTGCAGCCCCCATGCTCAATCCACTAGCCCAGCCACAGCTTGCAAACAAGGAATCAATCCATTCAGCACTTTAATGCAACTCCCTCTGGGGCTGAGCTTGGCAGCTGTCTAATAGCACTCAGCAACCATATACAACAGCGCAGGTCGTTGTGGGAACGTTTGTGCAGCCCAGGCAGTGAGCCGCCCAGCCTGGGTTGCCAGATCTGAGTTTGCGGGGCTCTCGTTAGTGTTCTAAAACTCACTATATAGATGATGGTAGAATTTGGCCAGGACACTAGAGGCAGCATCAGGCCAGGTTGCACTGGAACATCTAGGGCAGTGTTTCTCAATGACCAGTCGTTGGACTGGCGCCGGTCCCAGAGATCTCCCTGACATGGTTTAGGGAGGGAGCAAGCTGGTCACTGGTATCAAAAAGGTTGAGAAACACTGCCCTAGGGAAACCCAGAGTGCTGTAAGAAAACGGGGCTGGTAATGCCACAAAGCGCATCCTTCCCCTTGCTTCAGTAATGGACCAGTATCTCAACACTGTCCTCTTTCAAATGAGCCACAGATCTGGAAGCACGAAAGAAACTATGGTATTCTTGGCCAGATGCAGGATGATAGCCGTGGGGTGAAATCCTGGCCTAATTGAAGCCTCCGGTAAAACTCCCATTGACTTTATACAGCCATGAGTTCTCCCCTTGCGTGTGAGCCAGAGCCCGATTAAGAGTAATTGCGGTTTGCCTTCGGCAAGGCCCTCTGTAGCTTGGATTCGTCACACCCTCAAACCGTTCCGCCATGTTACAGAGAGCAGCGATGGAGACGCTTTGCTCGGCCATAGAGCTGGCTGCAGGCGATTTCCAAACACCCACTGTTTGCTAATGACTCTGGAGTTATTTCAGGATACTTGGTTTACTAAATTCAGTCAGGGCTTTACACAGAGCAGAGCCTATCCAAGCAAAAGTTCAATGTAATGGAAAGCTGTACTAAATTCCATCCACAGAGGAATTCAGTCCCTGCCTAATTTGGCTGCATTTCAAGGGGTACTTGTGTGCAGAAGGGAAGGGCCTAATCACTGAACAAAGAAACAAGCAAGCTGTAAGGCCTCTTTTACAGTCCAAACGGATGTTTCCCTAGGCTCATAAAATACGCAGGTGAAGTAGTAGCTATGTTTCTAAGGCTGGTCTCACACCTGCAATGAACTTGTAAATGGAACTGGACTATATGGTACTAAGTCACCTTGTTAAAAAGAAAGATCACTATGAGATTTACAGTTTTATTGAACGGTTTTATAAGCTATTTGGACAATGAAACCTGCCATCAAATTCACCTAAGGTGCTAATCACAGATGGAACATTCAGCAACACCCAGCAAAGCCAACTGCAAGCGGTTTGTCAAGGAGCTGTGGGCCTGATTCGGTTACTGCAGAAATCAGAGGCAAAACAGCTCTGTCTATGGGAACAGGACCCTGGAATGTCTCAGACAGGGGCAGAGCCAGGTTTTAACAACCAGGGAGGTGATGAGTCCTTGGTGGTACCTCCCCCTGTTCAGCGGGTGCACTCTTCCCCCTCCTCATCCCACCAAGGGGCATCCATTGCCTGCAGCAGCACCATCCACCCTGCCCTCGCAGCCCTAATCTTGGCCCCGAGGCAAAGGGGATGTCCTGGCTGAAGGGGCTGTAGAGTGAGCCTGCCCCACATTCATCAAGCACCGGTGGCTCCTTCCCATGAGGCTGGGCCCAGCTCCCCCTCTCTGGATGTCATGACCTGGAGCACAAGATGGCAGCACCATTCAGGTTTGGCCCTGCCGCCCCCTCCGTCAGGGCAGAGGGGCCAAATCTGAGTGAGAAGCGGTGCAATCCGATGCAGGAGATTGTGGTGCCATGTAACTCCTTGTGCTATGTCACAATGCCCAGAGCAGGGAGCTGGCACTGTGGGCCAGGAGCCACCACTGCTGGGTAAGGGGGGGGGGGAGTGAGCTTGCTCTCTAGCACAGAGGTTCTCAAACTATGGTCCGTGAATCACCGGTGGTCTGCGAGCTCCATTCAGGTGGTCCACGGATAGTTCTCTCTAAGGTCCACACCTGGGCGACCGCACACGAGAGAATGAAGGGCCACCCACCTAATTAGTGGAGCCGCGCAGGTGCCTGGACCCTGGAGAGGATGCACCATGTACAGTGAGGTGGTGGCCTTGGGGGGAATCGGGGGTAGGTGGGAGGGAGCAGTGGAGTGATACGAGGGGGTGGGGGGAATTTGGGATGTGCAGGGCTGCGCCTGCCAGAGAAAGAGCGACTTTCCCTGCTCCAGGGCTGTGGCTATGGGAGAGGGATGGCCCTGCTTCCCAGCCCAAGCTTGGGGGCTGCTTCGGTGGGGCGAGAGGGAGAGACCCCCCTCCTTCCCAGCCTCAGCTCGCGGGCTTCCGCAGCAGGGGAGAGAGGGCATGTCCATCGCGTTAGAAAGGTCAGACCCCTGGTATTAAAATACGAGTTGTGGGCTTTTATTTGTAGAACAAAAAAAAAGTTAATTATTATTAAGGGTTTTTTTTTATATATATCCAAAGCGCTTTACAATAGTTAGCTAATAGTATGAACAACATTTGGAAAGATCATTAAGTGGGTCGCTGAGACCCTCAGCAATTTTCAAGTGGTCCCTGAAAAAAGTTTGAGGACCACTGTTCTAGCACCATGTGAAAAGGCACCATACATACAACTAAAGGCCACTGGGGGGCAGTCACCCCCCCCCTTACCCTTCTATTCACTCCACTGCTGGTCTGGAATCTATGAGGCTGAAATGTGTTTAAAGAAAGGCAGATGGGCCAAAGATACCGTAGAGATATTTATACTGGTATAAATCAGGTGTATTTCCCCTTCTATGGTTCCACTTTCTCTCTGCCCTCCCTCCCTGCCCCTAAGGGGACAGGTTGCCTGAGCAGGGAATCAGAATAGCAGCCGTGTTAGTCTGTATTCGCAAAAAGAAAAGGAGTACTTGTGGCACCTTAGAGACTAACAAATTTATTAGAGCATAAGCAATTCTGCCTGGCACTTCCTTTGCTCACACCTGCCTAAAGGCTTGCCATAATATGCCTCGTAACAATGATTCTATCATTTATATTGTAGTAGCAGTTATAGCCTTGATGAGGTCAGGGTGCTATAGTGCTAAGTGAAGACGGTCCAAATTTTTGCATCAATGTTTAAAAATTATTTTTCATCAAAAATAGCCTTTCCATGGCACAAATATTTGGGCAAGAAAAACGCAGGTTTTTGTCAATATGATTTTTTTTTTTGGTAAACAAGATTTACCAAAGATTTGAAACAAAACAAAAAAACAACTCCCCATCCAAAAAAACAACCCACTTCACTTGCTTCCCTTCTGCTTTTTCCTCCCGGGACTGGAATAAAGTAGGAAAAAGTGGGATTTTTTTCTCCTCCAACAAAAACTTCCAGCACTATTGTTTGAAAATTTTCACTGAAAAATTTTGAAGTGAGGGGAAAAAATTTCTTTCTAATACTTTTTTTGAAATGGACTTACCTTGTTTCGCCCAGTTCTAGTGCTAAACACCATACAAGCAAATTGGAGTTGACATTCCCCTGTTCTCAGAGTGGTTATGATCTAAACGACAAGACATTGCAGATGGATGGGACAGCAGGCAGGCACAGGGCTGGGGGGGGGGGGGGGATTTTGGCACTGTCTAGCTGCACTGCACTGTTCATAGCCAATCACAAGCAGTTTGCAACTAGACACCTGCTTAGTCCTCAGATGGCAGTTTCCTACATGTGCGAGGGCAGAGGTGAGGTTTGAGTTGGGACTTACAGAAGGATAGAGTGTATTTATGACTTCTGATTCTGAGCTTTTAAAGACGGGCATGGGTGAGAGCACAGAGAGAGGTGGGTGATGGAGGTTGCCATCACTGGTCTAACAAGTGGAAGTCAATTTCTCAACAAGTGTATGTTTACACTTAAAGCTGGAATGTGCAATTTCTAGCTCGAGGAGTCATACCTGTGATTGACCTATAAAAATCGCAGCAGTGCGAGCGGCAGGGAGGGGGGGCCAGCCTCACCTGGAGGACGATCCTGTCCGAGACCCTAGGAACATAGTCAGGGCAGCTAGCCTCTTGCACAGCCATGCCTACACTTCTATTTGGTATGTTGACCCAGCTGGAAGTACTCCTCCGTGGGACATAAAATAAGGGACACATCCAGACCATACTACCACGTGGCAATTGCCAAGGTAGGGACAGATAGGTAGGTCAGGGCTTTGAAGGTAGGATGGGACGTTTGTGCACCTAAGGGTGTATCTACTTGGGGAAACTGATGGGAAAAGCTACTGCGGGATAGCTCTCCAGATGGACACTATTCCAGAATAATTAGTGCATTTACAGAGCACAGGGAACTATTCCAGAAAAGATATTCTGGTCAATTTCCTCCATTCAGACGAGCCCTAATTCGCCATTGGCCTGCCCCTTGTGTTGTCACTTCCTCCAATGCAAAATGGGTGTAAAATGCTTCCACATCGCACCGCAGAATGGAGAAGCAGGCTCTGTGTTTGTGTTGCTTCCATTTGAAATAAGTCGTTTGCCTGGCTTTCCCCATTGTGGCGTCCTGGCTGTTTGCTCCTATGAATGGGATCATTGGGGTCACAGAGGAACTGCTAATGCATGTTACAGAATAAGCTTTTTGTTCCAACCCGCCCCGCCCTGCCCCGCAAAGTTCCTGTATTAATTCATCACAATGGTGTAAATACTGCCATGCTGGCTTCGGGAAGAAAGATGGAAATGGCAATCCTGTCTAGACGGAAGGGCTTCTTCCGTTCATCATTACATGGTATACGTCTTTTGGGGGCTCCTTCTTCTCAACTGTCAGCCAGGCTGGACCACGTGCTGTCTGTGGGGAAGTTGTGAGATCCATTCAGAGGGAAGGCAGGCACTCAGCACTTCTTACACTTCGTGAGGATGCGTGGGTCTGGCCCAAGGCCATTGGGAAGCAGAAATGGGCACTCAATGCTCCGTGTTAAATGTGTCATTTTCAACCAAAGCGTCTCCACTTCCAACACATGAATGCACCCTTTCTTGGCACAGCAAACTTGGACTAAGTCCCATACTCAGTAATAGTTTTATCTATGCCCAGGCTTACCCATACCCGAAGTGGAGCAGATGAATACATACCCATAGTCAACTTCTATTTTTAGCATGCTCGCTTGATCAGACCTAACACAGGTATGTTGACCCAAGCTGGAAATTACTCCTTCCAGTGCAGACATGTCCACATTCAACTTCAGAGGCCTGGAAGTTAACAGAGAGCAGAATTCATGCCTGAACCATCAGTGAGGACGTGTGTCCTGATCACGAAAACGCAGGGCTCCTGGGTTCTAATCCTGACACTGATTTGTCATGTGGCCTTCAAGTCACTTAACACCCCTGTGCCTCAGGTTGCTCATATCGAAACTGGATATTATACTACAAACTTTCCTCCCATGGGCTGATGGGGGCGGAGTTAATTGTTGCAAAGACCCTCATTTGAAATGTTGCTATGTATGTACAAAATATTACTGCCACCACTCTGGGAAGCTGAAGGATGATCAGTGACTGAGCTGAAATCTGTTGTGGGGACCATGCCATGGAGCTAGTACTGCTGAGGAGGCTGGCTGGATGTCTCCTGGATCCAGGTAACTCTGCTGAACGATGTCAACTCACGGATGCCCTTCCTCCTGGCTGCCTAGCCTTGGTTGCATGACTATAGTGAGGGGTAAGCTAAAGCACCGGAAGGGACCAACTGCCGGACTGGATCTGACCTGAGATCCATCTCGTCCAGTAACTGTCTCTGACAGTGGGCAGCACCGGATGCTTCAGGAGAAGGTGAAGAATTCCACTGTAGGCAGATGTGGAGTAATCTGCTCCTCACATTAGCTCTCATCCTGGTCTCTAAGGATATGGCTACACTGCGGTAAAAGATCTGGGGCATGCCCACAGCTGGCCGGGCTCAGGGGGTTCAGGCTGTGGGGTTATAAAATTGCATTGTTGATATTCAGGCTTGGACTGGAGCCCAGGGTCTGCTACCCTGCGAGGAGGGAGGAGCGCAGAGCTGGGGCGCCAGCCTGAGCATCTACACTTCAATTTTATAGCCCCACAGCTCAGGCCACACAAGTCCGAGTCAGCTGAACTGGGTTCTGGGACACAGTGCTGTGCGCTTTTTATTGCAGTGTAGATGCACCCTAAGTGTTAACAGGTAGTTTAATAGAACTGCCAGTGCCTTGAGGGAAATGATTCTATGCAAAGAAAGAACCGGTAATAGATTAGAAAGAGAGAAGGTGGCAAACAAAGCCCCAAGAAGACTTTCTTCCTTGCCTGAGTGTAAAACTCTGCAGACGGAGAAACTGCCACATAAGAACATAAGAACAGCCATAATGGGTCACACCAAAGGTCCATCTAGCCCAGTATCCTGTCTGCTGACAGTGGCCAACACCAGGTGCCCCAAAGGGAATGAACAGAACAGGTAATCATCAAGTGATCCATGCCCTGTCACCCAATCCCACCTTTTGGCAAACAGAGACTAGGGACACCATACCTACCCATCCTGCCTAATAGCCATTGATGGACCTATCTTCCATGAATCTATCTCCCTTTTGAACCCCGTTATAGTATTGGCCTTCACAACACCCTTATGGCAAGGAGTTTCAGAGGTTGACAGTGCGTTGCATGAAAAATACTTTCTTGTGTTTGTTCTAAACCTGCTACCTATTAATTTCATTTGGTGGCCCCTTGTTCTTGTATTGTGAGAAGGAGTAACTAACACGTCCTTATTTACTCTCTCTACACCACTCATCATTTTATAGACCTCTATCATATCTCCCCTTAGTCGCCTCTTTTCCAAGCTGAAAAGTCCCAGCCTTATTAATCTCTCCTCATACAGAAGCCATTCTAAACCCCTAATCATTTTTGTTGCCCTTTTCTGAATCTTTTCCAATTCCAATATATCTTTTTTGAGATGGGGCAACCGCATCTGCAGGCAGTATTCAAGGTGTGGGCGTACCATGGATCTATATAGAAGCAATGTGATCTTTTCTGTCTTATTATCTATCCCTTTCTTGATGATTCCCAACATTCTGTTAGCTTTTTTGACTGCCGCTGCACATTGAGTGGATGATTTTAGAGAACTATCTGCAATGACTCCACGATCTCTTTCTTTAGTGGTAACAGCTAATTTAGACCCCATCATTGTATATGTATAGTTAGGATTATGTTTTCCAATGTGCATGACTTTGCATTTATCAATATTAAATTTCATCTACCATTGCTAAAGGGTGAAAGGCCTGTTTTTGGGTGCAGCATGGCCGAGCTTGCACTCCTAAGCCCCCTTGGGTTACATCAGATTGGGTCCCTCCTGAATCCTGATGCTTGCTCTCCATTTCTACTCATCCTACTACTACTGGTTTCTGTTACATTCAGGTTCTCACATGGCCCTTGGCATGTTTGCATGCCTTCCATTAAAGCACTAAGCACTGACATCTTTCATGTGCGGTTTGCAGTATTGCCAATCCCCAGTGTCTAAAACTCATGCATCAGCTCCCCAGTGTCATGAGATTGGATTAAAAAAACATGTGATTTCAAAAAAGAAATACATTTGGATTCCTTGTCTTTGCCTTCTGGTGGCTGAGCCTTTAGGCTGTGCTCACGTCACAATTGCAAGCTAAAAACTTAGTAACAAAATGAAAGTTGAGAGGCTCACTTATTAACATGACTCCAGGAGCCGGGCCTTTAAGAAATAAAACAAGTATTGTGAGCGTCATGATAAAAATGGTGAAAGTTGGCAACACTCAGTTCATTCTTTCTCTCATCCTCTCCCCAGAGGAGAAATGTCTGTGCAGTAGAGTGTTTTGTTTTGGTAGGGCTTTATTTTTGTCCACGTTCATGCTCCTTTGCATTTATATTAGAGAAGGCAGGTTGGAGAAATGCCCCTTGCCCTTGGAATGGAAAGTGACGAGGTTTGGGATGGTCCTGAGTTTCTGGGAGCGTTCACAGTCTGGGACCAGCCCTTAGAAAGCTCTGTCTCCTGAATAGACAATATTACCAATGCTTTTCCCTTTGCTTAGTAACTGTGTGGTGGTGGCTAGCAAAAAATGACTTTTTAATGGCTTCTGAACTACATCTGAATTTGAGCCATATTACTGAATGATCATTTGCATGGATTCCTATTTAAAATCAAAATTGCTCCATTTCCCAAATCCTGTAGTATATAATAAGGGAGACACAAATACAATATTATAGTGGTGTAATATATGAGTCTGTATTTATTATAGCATCAGGAAAAAGACTAAGGACTTTGGTGCAACTCAACTGACTTCCTCTAGTTCTAACAATACACAGAAAAAATCATGATTGTAACTTTTTTAAAGAAAAAAGATGTTTGGGGCTTCATTGATGTTTTCACTCACAATTGTTCTAAAGGTTTCAGAGTGGCAGCCATGTTAGTCTGTATCAGCAAAAAGAACGAGGAGTCCTTGTGGCACCTTAGAGACTAACACATTTATTTGGGCATAAGCTTTCGTGGGCTAAACCCCACTTCATCGGATGCATGCAGTGGAAAAATACAGTAGGAAGATATATAAACACAGAGAACATGAAACAATGGGTGTTGCCATACCCACTATAATGAGAGTGATCAGTTAAGGTGATATATTATCTTCCTACTGCATTTTCCACTGCATGCATCCGATGAAGTGGGTTTTAGCCCACGAATTGTTGTGAAGTTATTTACACATAAAAGACATCCCCAACTGTGCACTAATGCTAATTATCCTCATTGACTTGTGATCTAGATTAAAACAATCATGGTTAAGGATTTAAGAAAAACGCATGTGTTCAAAATATTCCCCCAGGAATCATTCACCTAATAGTAAATTGCAGAGGTGAATAACAGCCGTGTAAAACTCCCAACAGTCGAAAATAATATGGACCTTGCACTATGACACATTTATCCAAGACATTAAGATTATGTCTATATTGCACACTGATCCGAGGTGTGATCCAGGAACTCTTTGATGCCAGCTGGCAGAGGGCATAGTCAATACATCGGGTTTTGCATGGGTACCCTTGGTCAGATATCTGCATAATAGTTCACCAAAGGGTGGCATGTGAGTTCTCTACCGAGAGCCAGTAGCCCACAGGTCATCATAATCACTATGAAATGTATGTACCAATAACATTCAAGGAGTTTTGTATCTATGCTAAAAATTATGTTCTTAAGGTCTTGCAGTTAAAGCTGGTTACCAGGACGTAAACAATACTTAACTCCCTGTCTTGCTATTTATGTATTGTATGCCTCATACTGTAGGCCTGTTTGCATACTGAGCCAGTTGTAAATTAAACAATTGTGAAATCTACAAGAGAAAAAAATGTACAGGAAGAACCACCCAGCTGGCGGGAGGAGGAAGGAGGGTGTTCTCTTTATGAATAAAGAGAAAGGATTGACCTATCTTGGAGTGCAAAGGGACACACCGAATCCTTCACTAAGGAGGCAAATGGACAGCGGGCTTGTCTCATGAAAGAAGGGTTACAGCCAGCCTTGGCTGTAATGCACTGCAAAGATTTTCAGTGAGCATACTCAACAAGACATGAGAGAGTCATGTTAATTAAGTCCAGGCTCGAGGATGCATGTTATGATTATATATGTAACCAATATTTCTTTCCAATATTTCTACTTGCTACTCTGAATCTCTATGCTTGGTTAAGTACATTTATACTTGATTTCACTATAAACACACCTGAGTGCTGTGTGTTAAATGGCTCAGTGGTCTGAGGGGGAGCTGCAAAGCTGGGGTGCACTGGGGTGCAAATCTGTGCATAGGGCAAGGGATGTCCAGTGGACCAGAGCTGGACACTCCAGGGAAACACTTGGAGAGCTCAAGGGTTAGAGTGTGCCAATTGCTGACCTGTAAAGTGACAGCGGGGCATTCAAGGCCTAGAGGGGAGTGTTTATGTGTTCTTGGGGCTGGTGGAGGTGGGGATCTGAGCCCTGGCAGTCACAGAAATGGCTTCCTCATGCTAAGGGCCGATGGTAGCTAAGTGCCTCATAATCCTACGTACCTCCAGGAAGCAGTACACTGGGGATATCCAGGCTTGTGAACTCGATCTTTCCAGGGTCACCCATTCGTTTATTTGTTTGTGCATAGAAGCTGTAAGTTCTTTAATAAGGTGAATTGTAAGTCTGGGTATCATGAAAATAATAACGATCAAATTTCCTGTGGTACAGTTAGCGATAGCTTCATAGAATATAATGCAAGGACCAATCTGATCATAAACTCATTTAATACTCTTTTCATCAATGACCCTTTATAGAACAAAAATGATGATAACTGAAAAACACTCCACAGTTGGTGTCTGACATCAGCTGGTAGCCATTCCAGCGTGGGACTTGAACGCTTCCCGGAAATAACCGGCAAAATGTTTGCTTGATCTGATGGCTGGACCCTGTTGTTGAAAGCTCACAATATAGGGGAGGTTGCGGGGAGAAAACTCACTGTAACATAGCCTGAATGATCACATTGCATGACTATCATTTGGAGCAGATTATAGCTTACCTACTGTGAACTAATCTGTCAGGGCTCAGGTGTTTGGATAGCACAGCTAATGTAAGGCAGCACCTTTCCTAAGTCTGCTTCATTCAGGGCTATCTGTTTAGAAGATGAGTTAGAACTGGGCTATTTATTAGCTTAGTTAGGAGCTATTCAGCCAAGTTCACAAGTACCTTTAAAGCACTTTACAATTGCAGGAAATTATACTTGGACACTGATGTCACAGCAAAGCCCTCTTCTTGCCCCTTGGCGGAACGACAGGTTCATGCACCACATTATTTCATTCTGAGTGTACATGGGTGGAATGGATTCCCCACCTGAACATTTGTCTTTGCCGATCTGAATGCCCATGGAAAAAACATATCTGAACAAAGAGTCGCAGTGGGTCTGCAGGGATCCAACTCCAGTGGCAGTCACGGAAAGGCTTTCCATTGACTTCACTGTGAGTTGCTTGGTATCTCTGAAAATCAAGCTGGTGCCTAAACATGGCTTTGAAGCCTAACTCTAATAATAATACTTATTTCTTTTCAGTAGTAGACCTCAAAGCACTTTACAAAGGAGGTCAATATCATCCCAATTTACACGCAGGGAAACTGAGGTATAAGGCAGGGCAGTGACTTGCCCAAGGTCACCCAGCAGGAGTAGAAGAACCCAGGTCTCCCAGCCCAGTGCTCTATCCACTAGACTGGACAGTCATTAATTCCGTTGTGCCACTTCTAAAACTGCAGCAATTCCACGTGGCTTCTGACGGAGTACATATTTGATTGAGGATTGTGCAGACTTGCTGAGGCAGTATGAGGCAGGTGATCCAGAGATTGCAGACCATCTTATAGAATCATTGGATGCCACGCACCGATCTTGATGGGAGGAAGCGACAGTGGCATTTGACTTTACATGGTCAAGCCGGAAGAGCTGGAGTTTAACTTGTTGACTAGGTGTGGCTCAGCGTTCATGTGCACAAAGCAGACCAGCAGTTACTCCAAATCAGATTGCCAGTCATCTGTTGAAGGTTGCCAAAGCTCCTGGTGACAGAGTTGTCAAATGACAGGCCCATGAGAAGTGGTGGCGTTTCGCACAGAGTAATCCAGCTGATAGCAAGATGGAGCCATTCACTAGTCTGGAATTGGATAAAGTGCTGAAGGATTTAAAAACTGGCACAGCTCCCGAATATGATAGAATTGCACCTGAATTCATGAAATGTCTTCGTCCTTGCGCTCGGGAATGGCTTGTTTGGTTTTTCAACAGAGTTCTGCGGGAATCCAGCTTGCCTAGAATCTGGTGCCAAGTGAAGGTCATTGCCTTGCTGAAACCCGAGAAAGATCCACACTTGTCTTTGAGCTATGGACCAAATTCACTAAGCCTCTGCTTTAAGGTGCTTACGCATCTGATTTTGCAAAGAATTTCACCATCTGTGGGAGGCAGGCTGGCAGCAGAGCAAGCTGGATTTTGCTGCAATCGTAGTACATGTAATCAAGTGCTGGCACTTACAACTTTCATCGAAAATGGATTCCAGCCTAACCTGAAGACTAGTTCAGTTTCCCTCGACCTGACCACAGAATACGATACAGTTTGGCACACAGGTCTTTTGGTGAAATTGTGTAGAACTATGCCAAGTTGGTTTGTGTGTGCAATGACTCTGTTTTTGAGAAATACCCATTTCCGTGTGAATATTGGGGATAGAACAAGTGCTTGGGGGCACCAGAAGAACAGCATCTCTCAAGGATCAGTATTATCTCCAACGTTATTCAACTTATATTCAAATGACCTACCATACACTGGGTCTTGCAAGTTAGTTTATGCAGACAATATATGCCCGGCGCTCAGTCACACTCTGTTGACATATTTGAGTGCGTTCTGAATGCAAATATGGCAACTGTGGCTGATTATTGTTGTCGGTATGCCTGATACCAAGGGGAAGTAAGGGGTGTCTTCCACTTACGTCATGCACAAGCGGGCAGAGAGCTGAATATAGTTCTCAATGGTCAGCGAATAAAGCGTGATTCACACCTGGTCTATCTAGGCGTCATGTTGGATAGAACTCTCACATATGGTGACCATCTTACAAAGACAACAACTAAGGTCAAAATGCGCAACAATCTGTTCAGAAAACTGGCTGGAATGACAGGGGGTGCCAATGCCCAAACGTTACGCACTTCAGCCTTTGCACTCTGTTATTCAGCGGCCAAGTACAGCACTGCAGTAGGAGCTCACTCATCTCACGCAAGGATGATCGACATACAACTTAATTCCACCATGCGGATCATTTCAGACACACCCAGATCTACTCCTCTACCACAGTTACCGGTTCTCTGCAATACAGCTCCACCCAGTGTTCCCAGGAAAGCGTAGCAAAGTTTGTGATGAAATTGTGTGATCTGCCACATCTACCATTAACTGAAGACTTGTTTAATCCACCATATGTGTCCTCTGTCCTCACAGCACCAATTGTGGATAAGTTTACCTGGTGAGGAATTTCTGGTAGAGGATGCGTAGCGAGTTTCATGGTCCGCAGAGAAAGTGACAAATAATTATCTTGTCTCACACTCACTCCACATCAACCTGGGTTTGATTTACCTTAAAGGCAATAGAACCTTTTCAACTGATTTTGTACTGGACATAGAATTTAGGCTGCAGCAAAATTTCGGTAGCAGTTTAGAGACAGTCCACCATGTCAGTGTGGGTAGCCACAAACCACAACACACCTTCTTGAGGATGGCAAAATGACTCAATTTCCTGGAGATCTTCGTGCCTTGAACATTGTTGATAAGAACACTGTGGTTTGGCTTGACCAGATTGCATATGCCAAATAAGAAATACTGACTCTGGACCCTAGGTTTGAAAATCTTGGCCAGACTTTACTTGTTGCCCTTCATATTATTTATTGAGTGTTTTGTGCATCACTCAGCTTGGACATGGGAACTACTTGATTGGTCAATTTCTTATTTTGTCATCGTTTATTATGGAAAGTTCAAAAAGCCAGTAAATACACAATAGAATGTCAGTGATTTCCTTTATGGATAGATTACTTCTGTCCTAGAAAAGACGGTTACATAATTAGAAAAGGAGTACTTGTGACACCTTAAAGACTAACAAATTTATTTGCGACCCCCAAGCGGTCGGCATCCAACTTCTTAGAGGGACAAGTGGCGTTCAGCCACCCAAGATTGAGCAATAACATGTCTGTGATGCCCTTAGATGTCTGGGGCTGCACGTATGCTACACTGACTGGCTCAGGGTGTGTCTACCCTACGCCGACAGGTGCGGGTAACCCATTGAACCCCATTCATGATGGGGATCGGGGATTGCAATTATTCCCCATGAACGAGGAATTCCCAGTAAGTGCGGGTCACAAGCTCGCATTGATTAAGTCCCTGCCCTTTATACACATGCTCAAATAAATTTGTTAGTCTCTAAGGTGCCACAAGTCCTCCTTTTCTTTTTGCGAATACAAACTAACATGGCTGCTACTCTGAAACAGGTTACATAACTGTTGTTCTTTGAGATGTGTTGCACATGCCCATTCTATTCTTGGTGTTTACACACCCCTTGCACACTTGCTGGAAATTTCCCCCTCAGTAGCGAGGGAAGTTTCCCCCTCGAGTGCCCTCTGATGCCAAATGGAGTATAAAATGCACACCAGTATAAAATGCTCAGCTGACTCCATGTCCCTTTAGTTCCTTCTTACCACTCGTGACCGACGCTGGAACTGCTCTTTGTGTGTTCACAAGTTCTCAGTGGACTTTTCTCTGTATAATGTAGATAGTTAATTTTATTGAAGCTATTAGTTTATCAGTTTTTTCAGCCAATCCAGTTTATGTGAGGACTTTAGCCCAGTTTATACGTCATGAGCTATCTGTAACTAAATCAGGATTTACACTCACCTCTTTGTTACTTGTAATTTTGCCATATGCACAATACTTACTATGAGTATTTGGTCGTTATTACTTGTAGGGGTTGTTTTAAAAGGAGTGGGGGGAAGCCAATGAAAATTCCCCCCCGCTTTTTTTTTTAAATGCAAAATTTTGAAACATCCATGAAATTATTTGTTCTAAGTTTTGAAAAATTTCAACCAACTCTATTTGCACTGTCAGATTGTTCACATGACACCACATGGGATTGTTTCCATTCTCTGAATGGGCTACCCAAACTTTATTTGTAGGAAAAGTCCCCTTTTATTTTTTAGTTCACCAAGCAGCTATACTATTCATAAATATGTGACAGGTTTCAGAGTAGCAGCTGTGTTAGTCTGTATCCGCAAAAAGAAAAGGTGTACTTGTGGCACCTTAGAGATTAAAAAATTTATTAGAGCATAAGCTTTCGTGAGCTATAGCTCACTTTATCGGATGCATGCAGTGGAAAATACAGTGGGGAGATTTTATATACACAGAGAACATGAAACAATGGGTATTACCATACACACTGTAATGAGCATGATCAGGTAAGATGAGCTATTACCAGCAGGAGAGAAAAAAAAAAACCTTTTGTAGTGATAATCAAGGTGGGCCATTTCCAGCAGGTGACAAGAATGTGTGAGGAACAGGGGCGGAGGGGGGGGAATAAACATGGGGAAATAGTTTTACTTTCTGTAATGACCCATCCACTCCCAGTCTTTATTCAAGCCTAATTTAATGGTGTCTAGTTTGCAAATTAATTCCAATTCAGTAGTCTCTGGTTGGAGTCTATTTCTGAAGGTTTTTTTGAAGAATTGCCACTTTTAGGTCTGTAATCGAGTGACCAGAGAGACTGAAGTGTTCAATCTTTTGGTGACAACAACAGAAGGGTTCTTCAGAATGGCCACAGAGATTCATATTTGGTAATTGCAGCATTTACTTATTTAAGAATAATGTATCTGACTGTATTGTCACTTACCTAGATAAATGTGTACACTGTATATTTAACAGGATTCTTCTTCCCCGCAATTTATTTATTTTTTATTTTGTCAAAAAGACTGGAATGTTTTCAACAAAAACAAAAATTTTATTTTCAAAAATTTTAATTTAGTTGAAATGTCATTTTCTGTGGAAAATATGTTTAAATAGAAAATTTGTGACCTAGTCTAATTGTTCATGTAGGCACTGCATGTGTGCAAAATATTAGCATTCTGTTGTCACACATCTGTAGATCTATTTAATTCCTCTTGTTGCTTGGGACACATGCCCATATTTAACCTTAGTTACTTTGTCATTCCATCCACTGTCATTTATTGGCCTTCTAGTTAAACAGAGGGAGCCCTTTACTGGAAAGATAAATCACACTCCATATTTTATCCCATGTGATTCATCATAATTTAACTTTACAATATGTTTCCATAATATGCTTAGCCTTTTGCCTTAGTAGCTCAGCTGTGTCTATAAACCTCTTCTCCTAGGAGCATAATAAATGTCTTCTATGTATCACTGTTTTCTAGTTTTGGGGTGAAGGGTAGCTGTTGGCTCAATCTTTTATGATTCATTATTTTTATTACAGTACTAAATGAGATCAGGGCCCCATTGTGTTAGGTGCTGTACAGAGACACAGTAAAAGGCACTCCAGGCCTTGAAGTACTTACAGTATAAATAGATTTCAGAGTAGCAGCCATGTTAGTCTGTATTCGCAAAAAGAAAAGGAGTACTTGTGGCACCTTAGAGACTAACAAATTTATTAGAGCATAAGCTTTCGTGAGCTACAGCTCACTTCATCGGATGCATTTGGTGGAAAAAACAGAGGAGAGATTTATATACACACACACAGAGAACATGAAACAATGGGTTTATCATACACACTGTAAGGAGAGTGATCACTTAAGATAAGCCATCACCCACAGCGGGGGGGGGAAAGGAGGAAAACCTTCCATGGTGACAAGCAGGTAGGCTAATTCCAGCAGTTAACAAGAATATCAGAGGAACAGTGGGGGGTGGGGTGGGGGGGAGAAATACCATGGGGAAATAGTTTTACTTTGTGTAATGACTCATCCATTCCCAGTCTCTATTCAAGCCTAAGTTAATTGTATCCAGTTTGCAAATTAATTCCAATTCAGCAGTCTCTCGTTGGAGTCTGTTTTTGAAGCTTTTTTGTTGAAGTATAGCCACTCTTAGGTCTGTGATCGAGTGACCAGAGAGATTGAAGTGTTCTCCAACTGGTTTTTGAATGTTATAATTCTTGACGTCTGATTTGTGTCCATTCATTCTTTTACGTAGAGACTGTCCAGTTTGGCCAATGTACATGGCAGAGGGGCATTGCTGGCACATGATGGCATATATCACATTGGTAGATGCGCAGGTGAACGAGCCTCTGATAGTGTGGCTGATGTGATTAGGCCCTATGATGGTATCCCCTGAATAGATATGTGGACAGAGTTGGCAACGGGCTTTGTTGCAAGGATAGGTTCCTGGGTTAGTGGTTCTATTGTGTGGTGTGTGGTTGCTGGTGAGTATTTGCTTCAGATTGGGGGGCTGTCTGTAAGCAAGGACTGGTCTATCTCCCAAGATCTGAGAGAGCGATGGCTCGTCCTTCAGGATAGGTTGTAGATCCTTGATGATGCGTTGGAGAGGTTTTAGTTGGGGGCTGAAGGTGATGGCTAGTGGCGTTCTGTTGTTTTCTTTGTTGGGCCTGTCCTGTAGTAGGTGACTTCTGGGTACTCTTCTGGCTCTGTCAATCTGTTTCTTCACTTCAGCAGGTGGGTATTGTAGTTGTAGGAATGCATGATAGAGATCTTGTAGGTGTTTGTCTCTGTCTGAGGGGTTGGAGCAAATGCGGTTATATCGTAGCGCTTGGCTGTAGACAATGGATCGAGTGGTATGATCTGGATGAAAGCTAGAGGCATGTAGGTAGGAATAGCGGTCAGTAGGTTTCCGATATAGGGTGGTGTTTATGTGACCATCGCTTATTAGCACCGTAGTGTCCAGGAAGTGGATCTCTTGTGTGGACTGGTCCAGGCTGAGGTTGATGGTGGGATGGAAATTGTTGAAATCATGGTGGAATTCCTCAAGAGCTTCTTTTCCATGGGTCCAGATGATGAAGATGTCATCAATGTAGCGCAAGTAGAGTAGGGGCATTAGGGGACGAGAGCTGAGGAAGCGTTGTTCTAAGTCAGCCATAAAAATGTTGGCATACTGTGGGGCCATGCGGGTACCCATCGCAGTGCCGCTGATTTGAAGGTATACATTGTCACCAAATGTGAAATAGTTATGGGTCAGGACAAAGTCACAAAGTTCAGCCACCAGGTTAGCCGTGACAGTATCGGGGATACTGTTCCTGACGGCTTGTAGTCCATCTTTGTGTGGAATGTTGGTGTAGAGGGCTTCTACATCCATAGTGGCTAGGATGGTGTTTTTAGGAAGATCACCAATGGACTGTAGTTTCCTCAGGAAATCGGTGGTGTCTCGAAGATAGCTGGGAGTGCTGGTAACGAAGGGCCTGAGGAGGGAGTCTACATAGCCAGACAATCCTGCTGTCAGGGTGCCAATGCCTGAGATGATGGGGCGTCCAGGATTTCCAGGTTTATGGATCTTGGGTAGCAGATAGAATACCCCAGGTCGGGGCTCCAGGGGTGCGTCTGTGCGGATTTGTTCTTGTGCTTTTTCAGGGAGTTTCTTGAGCAAATGCTGTAGTTTCTTTTGGTAACTCTCAGTGGGATCAGAGGGTAATGGCTTGTAGAAAGTGGTGTTGGAGAGCTGCCTAGTAGCCTCTTGTTCATACTCCGACCTATTCATGATGACGACAGCACCTCCTTTGTCAGCCTTTTTGATTATGATGTCAGAGTTGTTTCTGAGGCTGTATAAATAGACAAAACAAAGGGCAAGACAGGAAGGATGATCATCCTCATTTGAGGTCAACTGAGGCATTGAGAAATTAAATGGCTTATCCAAGGTCTTAGAGAGCTGGGAACCAAACCCACAGAGCCAGAGTGCCAGCCCAGTGATTTAAAACAGGATCATACTTCCTTCCCTTTTTCATCTTGACTGTACTTTTAATACAGGGTGACTTTAGAGAACCCTTTTCTGTATATTTGAAAAGCAGAAATGTTTGCACTGTGATAAGATTAAGAAGAACTGACATCATTTCATTGTATTCATTGGACCCGATTCAGAAGTCAAGCCCTATTGAGCAAAGCACTGAAACACATGCTTAAATGTCTTTTTGAAGTGAGGCTTTTATCTGTACCTTTACAATCATGAGTTAATAATGATCATAATGATTTATAATGCTCACCACAGCAAAGCACACAGGGCCTGATCCAAACCCCATTGAATAGATGTCTTTCCACTGATGTCAGTCGGCTTTAGATTCAACTTTTGGAGGGTTACAGGCATATTAAAAACAATCACACTAGTCAACAATACCATTAAAGGTGGCATATGCAGTATACAAACCCAAACACAGTTCTAAAAATCCAACATCGTTTAATGAGGTGACTTTAATTTCTTTAACTGCCTGTAGATGGCACTATGGCAATAAAAGTTTTAGGTTTAGACATTTTGCAAAGCTGCCTTGAAAGCCCTTATGTCACAGAGATATGTTGCTTGCACACTGTTCAGCATTCTTGGGGAGATACTAACTGGAAGATAAGAAAGGTTATTTTTTGGAGGTAGGGAAGAGATCAATCCAACCAGTGTAAGGACTCCTTTCTCAATACTTAATGATACTTTTTGATCAGAAAGAGTGAGTTGCTATTAAACAGGAAGTTTTTAACTTTGGTTTGTAATGTTTTTAATAGGGCTAAGTTTGGTTTGAATATGCAGGCTTGTCACACAGCTCCTGATCAATTTCACATAATGTTGGTACAATACTATAATCTTGTATTGATTTTCTGGTCACTCCCTCCTCCTCCCCCACGATGGATTAGTTTATTTTTGCTTCCTATATCATATAGTGCTTGATGTTTTCTTTTGCAAAAGCATACTCTGTGAGCAGTATACTTAAATCAGCTGGCTATAAGAGACATCATCTAAGCCTGATCCTTCTATTGCTCATGGTTGATTGCATTGGGACTACTTGTAGAATAAAATTCTTAATGCAAAAAAGGGTGGCAGAATCAGGTCCATCGAGTATTTAGAAGAGTCGGAGGGGTTATACTGTAAAGACAGAACTACAGAGTATGCATATGTAATAGGATATAAGCAACAGCTGAGGAATGGTATTATCTTTTCAGGTTATATACTGTCTTATGTAATTACAACACTGTTATTGCCTATGTCACATGAACTGGTGGTATGCTACAGTAGTGCTAATACAGTGTCGAATGCCATGTTGAAACCATACTGTCAACTATAAATAGCATAAGTTTCATTGTCTCACTTCGCAAATCAGATTTGATTTTCCATAGTTAGGCTGAAAGTATATTTTGTCAGATATTTTTCTTTCCTTCCTTATTATAAGTTGCAGAGGGAGAGGTTTAGGTTGGATATTAGGAAAAACTTTTTCACTAGGAGGGTGGTGAAGCACTGGAATGGGTTACTAAGGGAGGTGGTGGAATCTCCTTCCTTAGAGGTTTTTAAGGTCAGGCTTGACAAAGCCCTGGCTGGGATGATTTAGTTGGGGATTAGGTTTGAGCAGGAGATTGGACTAGATGACCTCCTGAGGACCCTTCCAACCTTGATATTCTATGATAGTCTATTAAAAAAAAAAGTAATTTTTGTTGTGTGAATTTTAGGGCTCAATCCAGCAAAGCACGGATGCCCGGGCCTAATTTTAATCACATAAAAAGTCTGATTACAGTCAATTTGCTGGAGCAGGACCTTTCCATGAACAACAGCTGTTATCTTAACAACGGTAGCAACTCAAGTTCCCTCAGACCTCCAACACATGAAGAAAGTCTAGTAGAGGTGAGATCAGTCTCCATGGTCCATTCAGTTCTTAGCTTCTCTTCAGAGTCTTCCAACTGGGTTGCCAGTCACACCAATGTGGTGGACATTGAGATGTAGACACTTGGCCATTAAGGGTTTGTCTACACAGCATTATAAAAAGAGCCTCCCAGCTTGGGTCGACACACTCAGGGAAGTGGGACTTGCACTAGTTCTCTAAAAATAGCTGTATATTTAGAGCAACAGTGCAACCCAGGCTCGGAGGCTCATTCCAAAATGCTGTGCAAACATATGCTAGGAGGTGGGCTATGACCCCTGTGATAATTTCACAGGGGCCACCAAGCAGTTATCTGATGTCAACAACTTCCAGTTACTACCCACCTTGGTTGGATTGAAACCAACACCTAGGGGAGCACAGAAAGAAGCATTTTTCACTGAACGTTCATGAATAGTCACAATTCAGTTCTGACAGGTTTCAGAGTAGCAGCCATGTTAGTCTGTATTTGCAAAAAGAAAAGGAGGACTTGTGGCACCTTAGAGACTAACAAATTTATTTCTTATTTCTTATTAATTATTAATTATTATTATTATAAAATTCAGTTCTGGGCAATTTCTCAACTCAAAGATCTTGCTTTTCAATTAAAAGAAGGACAATTTTTGCAGTGAAGCATCTGCAGTTTCAGGTGTATTGATGTGGAACTTAATTTTTCATTGAAAAGAAGTGTGTTTTGACATTTCAGAAGTGCTGAACTTTTGACGGGTTTTTTTACTCAAAAATAGTCAAAGCTTTGAATGGAAAACTGAAAAAATGTCTCAGAAACTGGGCCAATTTCACAAAATTAACATGAAATGTGAAAACTTCAGCTTTTGAGGTTACTGAATTTCACAGAGAGTATTTCACTGAAAGTCAAGAAGTGAAAGTCTCCGTGCCCCATTACCATTTCCTGGTGACATCCAGATATTAGTCTTAAATTACATTCAGGGGGCCCCCAATCCTTTTAAATTTTATGCATGCAGATAGTTTCATTGGCATCAGCCGGCCCACTCAGGTGTCTTTGCAGAATCAGGTCCTTCATCTGTATGCCCTGATACTTCCAGTGGATGCTTTAATCCTTTGTCATTTTTGTATTTCAGAGGCCATCAACTGTGTCTCAGGCTGTGCAAATGTCTTATGCAAGAAGAAAATGCAAGTCTCCTGAAGGGCTTTCATACAGAGTAATCTAAGGATACAGCTCAAATGCATCAATGCTTTTGAAATTGTAATAGACTATCAGTTCTTTAACTAATCTCTGGAGAAAAATGAAGCCATGCCTTCCTTTTATCGAAATACAAAGATTCGTGAATGGAATATTGTGCAAAAGTTAATGGCACCTTCGCTGCCTTGGACCTTTTGAAGTTAATAACGTGCTGTGAGAATTCAATGGCTCTGGGCAGCAAGCTACAAAAGAACTCTTATTATTATTATTATTATTAGATAACTGTAGCTTTATAAGACAATTTGCTCTTTACTTCCATTGAGAAAAGCTACTATTTGAGGCCAAGGAAGAATCTTATGGTGAGCAAGACATTATGAGGCATTTTCATTAAGTGATGATTGAAAGCAAAGTAGAAAATTATACTTTGTACTAAAGACCCATTTAGCCATTATACCACACTACAGAGTACATAGCAAGGAGGGTAATTTCAGCTTTCAGCCAGGCAGACAACGGGAGGCTCTCGTTTACATCTGAATGACCTCTTTTCCTAGGATCAAGCAAGCTTGTCTGATCATGGCCATGTGCTGATTTTGCATCTGCATTTATTTTTGTTACCCTTTAAAAAAAAAAACCTACTAAAAAGTGAAAAGTAAATATGAGTAACTGTTGCATTAATAAAGCATTGTAGCATCAGGTTGCATCCAAACATGATTCATCTGACGTTACTTTGGAGAGTCCAATATCGTTCACTTTTGCCGTTACGTAGACCTATTTCACTCACCAAATGTTCATTTAGTCTCAGCATAGTCCTGTGGGGAATGTAAGTATTATACTCATCACACAAACTGATAAGCCAAGAGGTTAAGTGATTTGTCAAAGGCCACACTGCAAATCAGTGGCGGTCCTGATTCCAAGTCCCCTCCTCTAACCCCTATACCAATTATGTTGTCATGCAGGATCCAGCTCACTACTTTGCGGAGAGGCTTGTGCATGGGAGGATGGCAGAATACAGTCACACCTTCGCATTCCCCATCACCAGTATGGTAAACTCTGTACCTGCACAGAGTGGACAGTTGAAGATGAGGCAACTGGCTCTGGACTTATAAATAAGAATGGCTTCCAGGCCATTTTGTTCATATAATACATCAGTGTATTGGGACCTCCACTGAGATTGGGGCACCTTTGTGCAAGGTGCTGTACACATAGTGAGAGGCAGTCCCTGCTCTAAAGAGATTACAATCTAAATAGCCAAGTGTCACAGTTCATGGCTCGTTTGCACCTCTGACCCCTTCTGTGGTCCTTATGCCTCATCCTTTAACCTCCCTGCAATTCCTCCACTCTCAAACCACAACCCGGGCTACAATGCCCTGCATATCAACCATAATCACCCAGCAGGTCCGACTGAGTTCAGCACCTGTGGTTCTTCCCTTCAGGAGCTGTGACCAGTGGTGAATACAGAAACCCAAACCAGCCTTCTTAAAACAAAGTATTGTTTAATCTGAATAACAGGACCAAGATAAAGCATATAAGAGCAGCTTAGGTAGACCTATCTTACCCAAGCTCCCTGACCTGAGAATCCACACCAGTCTCTGTCTTAGTCTCCCCTTTAACCCTGTCTTTAAACCCCTTGAGGCTTTTGATCCTTTTTGCCCCCTCACTGGGGCTCAGTCCCTCCTGGTGAAAACGTGGCTGTCAGGCCCAGCAGGGCGGTAGACCCAGGGCAGCAAGTGAATAGTTCTGCGTTGTCTCTTATCCCATGAAGTGTCTTCCAGGAGATCTGAATGTCAGGAACCACCCTCCCGTCCTGGGTGCATTTCCTGAAAAGCATGCTGATCAATTAACACAATATCTACAGGCAGTCAATGCCACAATGACCTGGTATTAATCATTACAGGCAGCTCCAAAGCCACCACACCAAGACAGAAAAAAGGTTACCTCGCTTTACGGCTTGGGCATAGAGTGACGCACTTCAGGTCACACAGATAATTTGTGGGAAAGTCAGCTCCCTGGAATATCAGTTCAAGGCCTAACCACAACACCAGCATTACACCTTCTGAGATGAGAGGATATCCTCCCTGCAGAGGTTCCACCCCAGGTGCAGCAGCTGGAGGGGGCAGGGGAAATGCAGGCACTCTCATACCTTTACTCAAGAAAGAGGGGGGTGGATTGGGAACAGAACCCGGCCGTGGGATTGGAATGGTGTGGGCCCCACAGCACCTGCTGCCACAATAGCAGGACGGGTAAAATGTACTTTGTTGCGGGCAGGATTGGATGGGTGTCAAGGTTCCTTCCCCACTCTGAACTCTAGGGTAGAGATGTGGGGACCTGCATGAAAAACCCCCTAAGCTTATTTTTACCAGCTTAGGTTAAAACTTCCCCAAGGTACAAACTATTTTTCCTTTTGTCCCTGGACTTTATTGCTGCCACCACCAAGCTAACAAATATAACAGGGAAAGAGCCCACTTGGAAATGTCTTACCACCCCAAATCCCCCCAAGCCCTACACCCCCTTTCCCAGGGAAGGCTTGATAAATATCCTCACCAATTTGCATAGGTGAACACAGATCCAAACCCTTGGATCTTAAGAACAATGAAAAAGCAATCAGGTTCTTAAAAGAAGAATTTTAATTAAAGTAAAAGAAACACCTCTGTAAAATCAGGATGGTAAATACTTTACAGGGTAATCAGATTCAAAACAGAGAATCCCTCTAGGCAAAACCTTAAGTTACAAAAAGACACAAAAACAGGAATATACATTCCATTCAGCACAACTTATTTTATCAGGCATTTAAACAAAACAGAATCTAACGCATATCTAACTAGATTGCTTACTGACTTTTTACAGGAGTTCTGACCTGCATTCCTGCTCTGGTCCCGGCAAAGGCAACACACAGACAGAGAGAGCCCTTTGTCCACCCCTCACCCCCCCCGCCAGCTTTGAAAGTATCTTGTCTCCTCATCGGTCATTTTGGTCAGGTGCCAGTGAGGTTGTCTTAGCTTTTTAACCGTTTACAGGTGAAAGGATTTTTCCTCTGGCCAGGAGGGATTTAAAGGTGTTTACTCTTCCCTTTATATTTATAATAGTGGGCAAAAATCCCCAACTGCGGCAATTGGTGGAAAAACACTTTAAAATTGTTAATACTTAAATTGATGCGAGGGATAGCAAGAGATTTGATTTCTATTATAACAGGAGTTAAGGTATTTTTAAATGGTTTAAGCAGGATTGGTTTTATCCTGCTTAGTGGTAAAAATTGTGTCAGAATTCCATATTATAGATTAAAAAAAGCAGTTGATTAAAGTAGTTGTATGAGGGAATCTGTCTCTCCTGCAGGAGCTAAGGTTTTTGTGGATGGGAGCAGGATTAAAATGTGAGAAATAATGTGGGAGTTGGGGTGGGAATTGCACGGTGGGATTAAAAAAACAGTCCCACACAGGGCTCCAATTTGGAACCCAAGTCCCTTGTATGGAACACTCTCATCAAGCCTGGTGAACCTCTTGGGAGGTTGCCTGCATTTCACTTACAAAGTTCCACGTAATTCGCTGTAAAAAAAATACACCCCCCCGCCATCCCTCTGTTTTCTTTACAGGAGGAGGATTTATTTCATTTGCTTAAAAAGCATCCTGGAAGCCCCACATACAGTTCAATTTCAGATCATTTAGGGCTCATCCAAAGATCCACGTCTACAGTTCTGGGGGCACCACGTGGACTTCATAATGAAATGCACAGTGTTAAGTGCCCCTCTGGAATCATGGCTTTTAAATTCAATCCTTGCTTAGCAGCACTGAAAGCTTCAGCTCCTCATGCAAACGAAAGAGAGGCTCCCACTTGAATCCTTCCCTTCCCCTGCTCCCTCTCAGGATACAAACCCCTTTTCAAAAATCATACCTGACTTTTCATAGCACAACGTTGTCCCACAGAACAAAAAATGATACCTACCACGGGCCTGATCCAATACTCACTGAAGTCAATAGAAAGATTCTCATTGACTTGATCAAGCTCCAAATGCGGGGGGGGGGTTGTGCCTCCCCCCCCATGTTATGAATTATTCATTGTATGAAGAGTAAGGTTAGCTTGAAGATACTGGGTCTGATTCACCATTTATCTGCATAGTCATTTGCACCAGTACAAAGTCAATGCAAAATGCTATGAAAATCAGGTGGTAAAAGGCTACACAAGGTAAGGCCCAATGGCGATTCAGGCTCATTGATATAAATGAATGGGGCTCGATATCTCCACTGCAGTACAGTGGAGCTAGATTGGCATAAAACTGATATAATAGGGTAGAGAACCAGGCCCTTAATATTTATTATTAAAGTGGGACAGTCCTTCATACTCAGCCTTCTGCTTTGGATTTTATATGCGTTCCTGTTAAAGCCACTCAACACAGACCTTGAATCCAAAAAGGAATTACTAAAGCTCACTAATTCTACAGGCGAGAGTATCCAATTTTAAACCAGGAACTAATCAGATTTTTAAATACACTGATCGTGGAGTGTACAATACTTTAAAGCTATTTTAGCCAAGTGATAAGTCTCCCTTGTACATGCTTTTCAGCATGTTTGGGTATTATAAGTCTTGGTGCACATTTGAAATCACATTGGGTTGGAGTTGTTGCATTTGTTTTCTTCGTTTATCCATCTCTATCTACTAAAGCACGATTCCTGGGTCATGAATCTTGACCTGCGAGCTTGTCAGTGCTGTTATGCAAACTTCCATAGAAGCTTGGATTAGAGCTGTATGGTAAATGGCTCTGTAATCCTGGGAAAATTTGGCATTTCAAAATGTTTTCTTATCCCAAATCAAAATGAAATGTCAAAAATCTCAAAATTTTTCACAAGCCAAAAATAAATAAAACTTGAAGTAAAATGAAACATTTGATTTTGATTTTCACCTTTTTATTTTTTAATTAATTAATCCTTCACTATAAACTAACACATTTTGAAACCAAAAGTCATTTCAAACCACAACACAGAACTTTTTTATGTAGAAAAAGTCAAAACTTTTTTCCAACATAGGAAATTTGTTGAAATTGACCCTTTTCTGTGAAAAGATTTGGTTTTGACACCTCAACACTTTTCAAAGGAAAAATGTTTTGTCAAGAAAGATTTCCAACCAGGGTTAGTTTGGATAATCACCTCACTATCTTTTCTATTATCACATTCTCCATCATAAGTGTATTTCATCTTGGCTTGAAACTACACTAAACATATCAAACAACAAAAACAACTTTTTTCATAAGAGTAATAATTTATATTTAGAGGCCTGACTCTCCACTCACACCATTTACACACTGGTGTAACTCTATTGACAAATATATATTTGCATTTGTCTTTATTCTTTTATATAGAATCCTATTCTCTTTGGTGGCAGGGGAATGGGTTGGGAAAGAACACTGTATATAAAGTCATCATTTATTATACAGTGACTTTTATTCAAGGTCACCCAACAAGCCAGGAGCAGAATCTAGAGGTGAAATTCTGGCTCAGGACTTGTCTTCAATACTGGGGTACGTCAACCTAGGCTATGTCGACTCCAGCTATGTTAGCTGGAGTCGAAGTAGCCTAGGTTGACTTACCCCAGTGTCTTCACTGTGCTGCATTGATGGGAGATGCTCTCCTGTTGAATTACCATACTCTTCTTGGAGATGTGGGGTATCGGGGTCAACTGGAGAGTGCTCTGCAGTTGATTTTCTCTAGACCCGCTAAATCAACCCCTGCTGCTTCCATTGCAGCAGCTTTGATCTCCCCGTAGTGAAGTCCAGCCCTCAGTTGAAGTCATTGTCCTGACTACTCATCTCATATACTGGCCATTAGCCCATACTCCCTCAATAACACTCTGAGGCCAAGATTTCCAAAGAGTGGTTAGTGAATTTGGGTGCTTCAGTTTGTGGCACACCTTGACTTTCCTGTATGGGCTACCTTCATCATGGACTATAATGCAGGAGTCAGTGAGGTGGGATTCTTCAGTTTTTGGGATGCCCAACTAGAGACATTTTAAAGGGACCCGATTTTCACAGTGTAGCTATTCCAATGTTCTGAATATTAGGCATCTCAAATTCAGCTCTCAAAGAGTAAGGCACCCAAAATGTAAATAGAGGATGGGTAAAGAAGCTCAATTGCCTGCAATAGAGCCACCCCCATTTAAACTAGGGTAGGATCTGGCCCTCAGTGGAAACATGAGTTTGCAAGTCAGCCTGCCTCTTACACACCAATCTCCAAGCACCTGAGATGTCTTCAGTGATTATCAGTTAAATGTTTCCAGCCTGACATTTTATTTAGTCAGGTCACATGCTCAACCTATCTATAGAGCAGGCAAGAGGGATCCTCTGGGATTGCAACATCACCAACTCTAATGGGATAATGATGTTGCTGGGATGTGTGTTCCTTCCTGGAATATGCTTAAGTAGTCATTGGACTCTATTTCCGTAGTCTAAAACCGCTGCCACATCCCTCCACTAACTGTGGTTTGGGAGGGTTCTTATTTGTTGTCAGGCTGGGCCTGTTGTTGCTCTTTCATTTTTGCATGCCAGCTACCCGCATAACAGAGTTACCTTTGGAGCTGTCTAATTCAGAGAGGACTGTCACGCACAAGTTTGGAGAAACTTTTGTTTCCACACACATGGGATGATTTGGCCTAAACAGGAACCTGTTACTGTAAAAGTCCCCTCAGAAAATGTTGACAAGACACTAACCAGATTTTTCACCAAAGCCTTCCCATTCGGATGAATTATTCAGAGTTTCGGGTACAGATCCAATAGTGTGGATGGTTATCCAAACCTCAGGTCCAAAAGACTATGGAAATCTCAAAAGAACAGACATCCTTACGAGATTTCCAGTATTTTCTGATTCAGTCAGGCCCCAAGAACAGCCCTATGTTTTTGACATTTCTGTATCCTGTTCCATTTGGAACCAGAAAGCAACAAGGGTCCATAAGGTCATGGCTTGGGCAATAGTGCTGGAACAATTTTTTATAATGGGGGTGCCGAAGGCAGAAATCAAGTATTTGGGTTGTTATTCCTACTTCAAGCCAAGTGGTGCGGCAGCAGCCCCAGCACCCCTGGTTCCAGCACCTATGGGCGTGGGTCTCATTTGAGTTTGAGAAAACTTCAGGACAGTTCTTTAATTCCAAAACAAAGGCCTCTATCACCTCATTTCTCTACATGGGTCCATGATCCACTCTGGGTCAGCAACTAGAGGGTATAATCCCTAGAGCTGATAAAAAAAAACTCAGAATTTCCATTTTGTCGGAAATTCTGAAATTTGATTTTGTTCCAAACAGGAATGAAAACAAATATCTTCAAAATTTCCTATGTGTTGGGATTCCGTCTGAGACCTTTTCCATTTGGCTGATCCAGAACACCTTGTCCAGTTCTGGGAGAACACTTCATCCAGTTCTCTGGGATCCAAAACACTCAGGTCAGCTCTGGATTTCGTCACTCAGTTTCCTTTATTTGGCATACAGCAAAGCTACGCTGACTTTGACACACCACACATTCAAAGTTACACAGCCAACCTCTTCCTTTATAGATATTTACACATTACATTGCATTTGCTATACATTACGCCACACATTTTTGGATTGGATTAGTTACTTTGCAGGAACCAATCACTGTACAGCATGCTCTGTCCATGTGGAACCTGATCTTTACATTCCAAGTTTATCTTTTCCATAGTCCCGGGCCTAGCATCAAGGTGTTGCTGCTTATCTTAGCTAGCACAGATATCTTGACTCCATCATATTGTTTGTCAAGCCCCTATTTACACCTTAACCTTCAATTCAATTTCCCAATTATGCCCACTAAGAAATGAGGCAAGTTACTTATATCAAGTCATGCCTATGCCATGAAATGGAAATTCCAAATTGTAGCCTGTTCTATTGATTATCGATTGTTTACTTATGAAATCCCAACAATTACTGAGGATTGACAGGTTCTTGTCCCTAGAACAGACCCAGTACTATTCAAGTTATTATATAGTTGGGAATCTCGATGTGCACAGCTGTAACACTTGCACTATCGGAACACTTCTATATTTACAAATAATTTATTAATACATTTAGTACAGTCACAGACATCCCCATTCAGTAAGGTAGATAAAAATACTACAGAATGTACATCTGCACATCCATATACTCACACCATCCCTTGCAGAACAACCTGAAATGTTAGCCATCATCTTTTTCATCACCATCACCTTCACCATCATCACCAGTGGCCATCATTCAGGCACCTCCCCAAGGACTACATCTCTTTCTCCCACTGCCCCTGGGCTGGGATGCAACTTATTATAATATGGTACGTTAACGCCGCTATGATGCATATTCAGTAGGGGTTTCCCCCCTCTTCCTTATTTGTATTTTCTCACCTTACCAATATTGGAGTGTCCTTCTTCTATAGGGTAGTATATCAATGATCTCATTTTATTATCATATATCTCAATTTGTTGCTATGACCCTCTTGTGGTTAGGTATCTGCAGCTGTAACCCATGTACCTGTTAGGTATGTCAATTCGTTGCCATGACACTCTTGTGGTTGGACTCATGTTTCCATGGTCAAAATTTCCCCCTAAACACACTATTTTCAGCTCCCCAATACTTGGGGTTTTCTATTGGGCCATTCATTCGTTCAAAGTTCATAGGCCTCAAGCCTTATGCTAACGTCTTACAGGATACTGGCCTGTAGGTTCCTTGCATTGCTGTTGAATATAATAAAGGTAAGCTAGCCCTATGAGCTACAAAAAGAATATATAAAAAATAAAAAGAAGTTGGGTTTTAGGAAATGTTGGTTTCAGAATTCCAAAAAATTTAAATTGTTTCATTTTATGTTTACATTATTTCATAACATGTCCATATTCATAATATCTAATACCACCACCATCATGGTATAAAATGACATAAATAATAGTTGAAAATTTATTTTCAAAATCATTAAGGGCTGCTGTTACTTAGTACTAAATTGAAACGTGTGTGTCAAAGTGCTAAGTTGTTTCACTGCAACACAGACACGGATCTAGAGAAGATAAGATGTTTCAATCAGTACTAACTAGCAACTGTCATTAATGGTTTAAAAAAATAAAATTGAATATTTCAACTATATGCCATATCATATCATGCACTATTACTGACATGGCACGAAATTTTAAAAAATGCATTCCAAACCAAATTTCTTAATTTCCCAAACAAAAAAAAATTCCTAAATGAAATTTTTCTCCATTTTCAATTTTTTCCTACAGAAATGTTTGTCAAAATTGACATTTTCTAAATGTTTTCATTTCAACAAAACCAGCATTTTTCATCAAAAAAAGGTAGACACATTTTCTGACTAGCTCTAATAGTCACACACAAAGCAGGTACATTACCAGGGGAGCTGTCTGATAGAACCGTATGGTGGTTGTAGTGTTGTTGTGGACAGAGTGGTCTTAGGATACTAGAGAGAGACAAGGTTGGTGAGATAATCTCTTTCATTGGACCAACTTCTGTTGGTGAAAGAGACAAGCTCCTGAGCTAGTCTTCAAGTACTTAAAATGTGACTAAGTACTTAAATTTAACCATTAAATACCTATTACACTAAATACCTAAATAAGTATTTAGCTGTGACATTTTGAGTATTTTTTGCAGACCTGAAGAAGAGCTTTCATAACCTTGAAAGCTTGTCTCATTCTCCAGACAGAATATGGTCCCATAAAAGTTATTACCTCACCCACCTTGTCTCTGAAATTAATGGGTCTGCTTGCATGAGAACAAGCTGCAGGATTGGGCCCTGAATCATGTATGCAATGAAATCTGAGCTGAAGAATGAGCTGATAATAAATCTACCCTGCTTCCTACCTGTTATATGCCCAAGTCACTCCTAACTTTTTTTTATTACACCATCCAGCTGTTTGCAGCTGGGACTTTAGGTTTCTTTTGAAGTTTAAAAGCTGAAGGGGAACAGTTATGTCATAGTGGAAACAGCTGGTCAAGAGCTAAGAAAGGCAGTAACAGGTTTATGCACAGTATGTTCACGACATTGCTGTCATCAACATGTGACATGCACCTAAAGACTAGGAAATAATGGCTGTGATGTGCAGAAGGGATGCCAAGCATCCCTGTGCAAATGACAAGCACTAAGCCTTCCAACTACAGAAATCCTGCTTAAGCCTGATCTGCAGTGTACTAAGTTTGTGGAATTATGCCATCAGGTGGCTGATGCACAGGGTCATTAATGGACCTGTTATTACGATCAGCTGGGGAGCCAAGAAGGATGTAAGTCATGCATCAGGCCTTCTGTGCTGAGGTGAATTTCACACAAGATGCTTAAGAGTAACTAGTGAAAGTGCTGGCCCAGGGGCCTCTTTAGTTCACTAATGTATATGGTCTTTGATTCCTGAACAAGGGTAACATTTTGTGGAAAGAGGCTTTAGTCTGGCTTCCAACGAATTCTGCACTGTTCTCACAGGCTCAAGTTTTTAACAGTATTTAGGTGTTTCTTCAGTCAGTGTTGCAATGCCTAACTGATTTAGAATCCTAAGACTCACTTGCCACATGGATTTAGGCACATAGGAGCCAAAATCCCTTTTGAAAATGAGATATAGGATCCTAAATCAGTTTGGCTTTGCAACACTGAGGCCAGGTCTACACTCAAAAGTTAAGATGACCCAGATACATCACTCAGGGGCGTGCAAAATCCATACCCTTGAGTGATGTAGTGGGTGGGTGAGATTCTGTGGCCTGCATTGTGCAGTAGGTCAGACTAGTTGATCAGAATGGTCCCTTCTGACCTTAGTATTATGAATCTATAAACCCTGGTATAGACAGTGTTAGGTTGATGGAAGAATTCTTCTGTTAACCTAGCTACTGCTTCTCCAGGAGGTGTATTAACTACCGCAATTGGAGAACCCTTCCTGTGACTGTACTCACAAAAAGAAAAGGAGTACTTGTGGCACCTTAGAGACTAACAAATATATTAGAGCATAAACTTTCGTGAGTTACAGCTCACTTCATGTTAGTCTCTAAGGTGCCACAAGTACTCCTTTTCTTTTTGCGAATACAGACTAACACGGCTGCTACTCTGAAACCTCTGACTGTACTGAGTGACTACACTGAAGTGCTACAGAGCAAGAGAATACGAGGCCTGAGTGCAACAATATCTAAATACTAGGGCTGTCAAGTGATTAAAAAAAAATCAATCATGATTAGTTGCTCTGTTAAACAATAGCATACCATTTATTTAAATATTTGTGGATGTTTTCTACATTTTCAAATACATTGATTTCAATTACAACACAGAATACAAAGTGCACAGTGCTCACTTCATATTTATTTTGGATTATAAATATTTGCACTGTAAAAAAGAAAACAAAGGGTATTTTTCAATTCACCTTATACAAGTACTGTAGTGCAATCTCTTTATCATGGAAATTGAACTTACAAATGTAGAATTATGTACAAAAAATAACTGCATTCAAAAATAAAACAACGTAAAAGTTTAAAGCCTACAAGTCCACTCAGTCCTACTTCTTGTTCAGCCAAACAAGACAAACAAGTTTGTTTACATTTGCAGGAGATACTGTTGCCCACTTCTTGTTTACAATGTCACCTGAAAGTGAGAACAGGCGTTCACATGGCACTGTTGCAGCCAGCGTTTGCAAGATATTTACATTGCAGATGTGCTAAACATTCGTATTTCCCTCCATGCTTTGTTCACCATTTCAGAGACTTTTGCTGCTCTGGTCTTGCAGAGCTGACCCAGCTGTCTGAGAATACTCTCCTTTAGGAAACATTGCTGATGCATCCTGAGTTGAAGGTGCTCAGCGTCACACACACATGTGACCTGTCCACCAGGTGCCAATGGCAACACCGTGATCTGGGCTAAATCTGTCTAGGAGCCTTTCTTTAAAATAATTAATACTCCAGCCCCAACACACACAACCCACCAAGCTGCTAGGAAAGTCAATTAAAACCTCCCTGTGTAGGCCTTGCTGGATTAACAGTGCAAACCAAAGTCTGCGAACCAGAGTAGGCCTGGCCTTGGTAAAACACCACACTAGGTATTGGCTAACCAAGTAAGCACATTCCTGACTGGAGGGGATGGTACAAGAACATTGGGAGGTCTCAAGTAACTACGTAAACACATTCCTAAGAGATGATACAGGAATACACTCATCCCTCATAAGATAAGATAGTTTGATTGAATAATGAATAGGGACATTTTGTCTTAGACATCGGGAGCAAGGTACAAGGGGAGGTAACAAACAGATGTCATGAAACATGTAAGGTAGCATGTAAGTGGTTTAATCCAGTCTAAAAATGGCAGGGTACCTTGCCTTAACCCTTTGTGTGGCCAAGGGGACAGCAGAGATTCCTACTGCTGACTGAGCCGCTCCTTCGCTCTCTTGTGTAAGTTGTGCAAGTCATTAGGACTATGCCTTGAGGGTGATAAACCTAGCCAAGTGCCTTTGTCACTGAACCATGCCTGTGGTCATTCTTTATGAGTAAGATAGAGGTCTGCTGAAATAACAGGCTGTGCTCTCTGCTCGTGCAACTAACGCTGGAGTTCCAAGAACAGAAGCCCTAAACAGCTGTAACAGCTCATCAGCCTTGACCGCGTTGTCACAGCAACAACATTCCTCAGCACTTAACACCCCAGTCACCTTTGCAGGTGTTTCCCCCAACAAAACTTGTACATACCCGAGACCTTTGGGAACACTGAACCACAAGGATCTTTTTATTTGGGGGGAGAAAAGTGGGGAAACAGACAAAAGAAACATGAAAACCCAGTATAAATATTGGTATATGAGAAACCAAGCAACCCAAATCAACACATTGGGGGTCTGGCCAATCCCTTAGCCCCAGGCAGTAAGTTATTGCATTAGTGATGCCCACAACTCTGTTTCTCCACAAACCTGACACACCTAGAACCCCACTCATAGGTCAAGTTAGTTTCATTGACAGTCAAGGGAAGTCCAAAGGTGGCTGTCTGCCATTGGTCTTCTCCGTTGGTCTCACTCTGAAGTACAGCTACTTGTTCAGTACTGTGGTTTCACCTCTATTTTCACTGGATCAGGCATATGGAAATCTCTGTATCACTACAACCAGTTCAATCAGGCCTTGCTGTGGAGTCAACTCAGCCATGCTTCTGCTTTCATTGATCTGTCTGGTCAAAACCCAGAGATTCCTTTGCATAGAACACAAACACTAGACAGACAGACAGAGATCCACAGATCCCTCAGATAGAGCCTCAGCTCCCTGGAATAAACCTTCTCCTCACCAGACAACAGCTTCTCCCCACCCCCTCTACTGAGCCTGAGCTTTTTATCCAAAGACCATTACTTACAAAGTTAGAGCGACCCCTTCCGGCAGGACATATCCTGCACAATGCCTATGACCTGTTGTGAACAAAGTAACGATAGTAACCTACCCTCACATTTAAACATCAAAATATAAACAATTTCCAACCAAAACAACAAAACTCAATAGGTGGAATTGTGGGTAATTCATGCAAATGAAGCTAGGCAGAACTGGCTTTTCCCCTTCTTTCCAATAGAGCAAGCACACTGGCTTTGTAGCTCACAAGATCAAGCGCTGAGATTGTTAAAACAAGTATAATTCAGTGACCAGCATTTTCCTCTGGCATATGGTGCTTGCACCACAAGTTGTGACCAACACCATAGATAAATTCCAGTTAACCTCCTTACAGCCAATTCTCGTAATAGCTTGGAACAATACAGCAGGCCACACGGCATGTAAAGTTCCACAATTAACTAATGGCTTCCCATTCTGTCATTATGGTTTAGCCGAAGATTAGTGCTTGTGCACCAGGGCACTTCTGCATCATCATCAAATTATCACGTTGCAATGACACATTGCTCTGCACGGTGATTACAGCCAAAAAAGCTCCAGTTGAAGGGAAAGAAATTAATTGAAAGCTTCAAAAAAATCTCAAACGTTGTTCAGAACTGCTACTACCACCTTATGATTTCTTTTCACAGAGCTGGTATATGCACTATTAACAATGATTATTAACAGTATTGAGACACTGCCTAGGGTGCCCAATTATAGATCATGATCCCATTGTGATAGGGGCTGTACAAACACAGAAGAAAGGACAGTTCCTGCCCCTAAGTGTAAGACAAGAGACAGATGGATACTATAAATTGACAGAGGAGATACAAGGTGACAATGAGGAGGTCTACACTACAATAAAACACTCACAGCTGGCCTGCATCAGCTGACTTGTGCTCGGGATGTGGGGCTGCAAAATTGCAGTGTAGATGTTTGGGTGCAGGCTGGAGCCCAGGTTCTGGGACCTTCCCCCACTCATGGGATCACAGAGCCCGGGCTCCTGAATGTCTACAATACTATTTTATAGCCCCACAGCCAGAGTCAGCTAACATGGGCCAGCCATGGGTGTCTTATTGCAGTGTAGACATACCCAATAGGAGAGACCTGGTCAGCATGATCCAAAGTGGTTTCAGCACACCAGGCGCTGAATATTTATTGAGTTTCTTGTAGGCATCACAGCAGAGAAGATGTTTAAGGAGAGATTTGAAAGATGACAATCAAGTAGCTTTATGGATGTTTACAGGGAGTTTATGCCAAGTGCGAGGAGCAGCATGGGAGAAAGTACAATGGTGCTTGTTTAAAAATGTAACAAGTGAACAATAGAGGCCAGCACCCTGTGCCGATTTGAGGTGGGGGTGTCAATAACTTGATAACATATGAAAGATTATAGTTTGGGTGGGGACAGGACATGAAGGGTCTTAAGTGCAGATGAGTAATTTGTGTTTGAAGTGGTGGAAATGGGGGAAGGTTTTGCATCATACTTTTCAAAGCACTTTATAAAATTATTAATCCCATTCTGTAGCTGAGAAAATTGAGACAGAGCGGTCAAGTGAATTGCATAAGATCACATAGCATATCAATGATAGTCAGGAAAATCATCATCATCTCTTCCTTCCCAGGTCCCTCCTTGAATCTCCAGGACTATTATTACTGAGAAAGACTGATCCAGATCAGAACTGTGAGACTGGTTCTCTAATGAATGAGCCAAATCCAAATTCTGGATCCAAGCAGCCCTGAAGTTTGGGGGAGTTTTGTCTCTGCTCATTTGGACCATTTCTAATTTATCTGCCATTTTTGCTGAATTCCACACATCCTGCTTCCATTGGAACTTGTTCCTTCAGACCCAACAGGCAAAATACACTTACTTTCAAATTACATCTATGTAGGACTTCCAATACTTAACAATGTAGACCCCAATCTTGCAAATTCTTGCTTAACCTTTAGTCATTTGAGTAGTCCCAGTGAAATCAATGGACCTGCTTATCTCCAGAATTGGGGCCTTGTTTATTAGTAGTCTCTTTTCCCCACCCTTCCTCCTCACCTTTATCCTCTTCCTGAAAAATAAACACAGAATCTGTCTCACAATGTGTATTTATATATGGGGAGAAACTGAGGCAAACAGGTTAAGTGAGTTGACCAAAGTCACATAGAGAGGCGGAGACATAATTATGAAGAGATCTCAGGTCTCCTGACATCCTGAGCCCTGCTCTAATCACTGTAAAAATAGCAACCTCCATGCTTTCACTCATTGTCTTAGCAATGATTGGTACCATCCCAAAAGCTCATGAAAGCCAGTGAAGAAACAGGCAGGGGAGCCCTTAAGTGGCTATAGGAATGTAAGTAAGCCAGGCATGATTCTGAAGCCTGTATACCATGGATCTGAGGACTATAAACCAGGAACCAGATCCATGCCCACCAGTACCACAGACTTCCTGTGTGACTTAAGGCAAGTCACTGAAAGCATCTGCATTCCACTTTCCCCCCCTCAGTAATATGTTATAACACCATTTCCTCACCTAGCACCCCTCAACGTCATGGAAATTAAGTCAATGTTTGTAAATGACTTGGGCAAGTGCAGTATTATTTTTAAAGCTGTAGCAAGCTACAGCATTCTCAGGGGCTGTCGTTTATGAGCACATTTTCATTAGACCATTACCTTTTCGCCATTTATTAGGAACCTGAAAAAATATGATGGAAAAAAAATCACTCTGCAGAACCTCTGGGAAAAATCAAACTTCTCCCAGAGCATGAGCCATGGGAGATGCTGGAATTATGAAGTCACTTTCCAAATTATGGGGCCTGGCCCAGAGACCCATTGGATGCAACTGAAAGACTTCCACTGGCTTTGGATCACTCTCTATATCATAATTTTAGACCGGTCTTCCCATCCCTTTCGTTTGGGTGTCTGAGCTCAGAGTGACCGAGAAAAACAGATGGGGAAGTCTGGGACAGACCCATTAAAGAGTTTTTCCATTCACCCTCCTCTTCTTCCTGGGTATTTTAGAATTCATTTCTGTGACTAATCTCAGGACAGGAAGGAAAGTGATTTTGGGAGGCCAGGACAAACCTAAACCAGCACATTTACAAGTGTTTCTCCCTCTTCCCCCAAAAATGACTTGATTTTATTGTACCTCTTTACTGCATGCTGGGCAAGGTGCTTTCTTTTCATCACAGCTCATTGCTGGCTGCTTGCTACAGGAATTCCAAACCTCATAAATTTTATTCTAGTGTGTAAATCTCCCATTTACACAAATTATTGCTTATTTTTCCAAAAGCAGTTTGTTTTTTGGAAAGTCGTGGCGTAGGACGTTTGAGACTTTAAAGGAGGCCCTTCACCTGCATAGGGATGTGAACATTTTGGAAGGGCACAGAGCAGGTCTTGGACTTCTCTCTCATGCACAATCATGAACTTGTTGCTCCTCCCTTATTATTAGTATTAATTATTGGCCAAGCACCACCTGTGTGTCCAGCACTTTATCCCACAGAAAGTTAGAGTTCCTGCCTCATGGCCGTTACCCTCTAAGAGTATGGCTAGCCTGCAATCAGTGGTGTGTGATTGCAGCATGTATAGACATACCTGAGATAGCTTTAATGCAGCTAGATCAAAGTTACCTTGAGTAACAACGGCAGGGACGCCGTGGCAGCATGGGTAGTGGCCAGGGTCGGAAGGGTTAGCCCATGCTGTCGCTGCTTCACTGCTGTTGTTACTCAAGCTAGCTTTGAGCTACATCAAAACTAGCTCAAGTATGTCCACACATGCTGCACTCACACCTCCCAGTTGCAGTGTGGACATACTCTAAGACTCTGCCACCGTACTCAGGTACTTGAGGAGTCCCTTGGAAATCCACAGTACTGCTAACGGAGGGCTACACCGTGACTTTGCCACAAACACCATGAATGAGGTAGCACGTAGTTGCTTCAGTTACTGAAAGGACTGACACATCATGGGCGGTAGCAGCTTGCTCCATGCCCTACCACTGTGTCTCAACCTTGTCTTGAAAAAACCACCTCTACACTCACTATGCCTTGCCTGCTGCGGTTTCTGGCAAAAATTGGAGACAAACAATTGTCCACAGTTTCTGTGATGTAGACACCTTCTGGGACCTGGATTAAGACTGCTAACTTACTGTCAGGATCCCAACAAAGGCAGTCAGGACAAAGGGTCAAAGCAGGGGCAAACCTGAAGCGAGCAGTAGCCACAGAGTTCATAGTCAGTTCCAGGGCAGAATCAGAGTCCGAGTCAAGTTTCCAGGTTCAAGTCAGGAGACAAAGTCCAAAACAAGGAGAGGTTGAGCCAGGAGTACAAAAGCCTAGAACAGGAACAGCCATGGCAACTACAGAGAATCCACACTGTTACCCAAACACTTCCTGGAATGCCCCTTGGCTTTATATAGGACAGGGAGCCAATCAGGCCTGCTGTCTGTCAAACTCTTGGGGAGGAATTTCCCATGGTCTGTGTCCACACTGGGTCATGGGAAGTGGAGTGCGGGAGGGGGGGTTAATAGCTGCTGCTAGGTGGCAGCCTGGAGCGGTTAACTGTCTGGTAGCTCTACAGGCTTGGGTTCTAGAATCATAGGGCCTCTTATTTAGAGGAAATAGGCCTTGCCCTTGGCAAGTCATTTACACCAGTGGAGATAATACGGCACTACCACTGCAAATGAATAGCAAGTTCTTTAGTGGTCACTCAGCACTCTCTTTGAATGGGTGAAATTGACTCCACAAAGGTGTGGTAGTAGAGAATCACTTTATTAACCAGTGGCAAGAAGAACAATCCCATGGCAACTGTATAACCTTTGGGTGGGCTGCACTTTACTTTACTGCCCCTCCCCTAGTGCGCCACAACAATTCCTAGAGAAAAGCACACAGAGACCCAGAATTCACTCATGTGAGGATTTTCAGCAAGGATTGCACAGGGCAACCTCCTCACAATCAAGTCTAAACAAAATGCACTTAATTCTTAAGTACCAGCTTTATATAGTTTCATAATGATGAAGAAACATAATTATAAGAGCTTAATTTCTACTACAAAACAAGGCTACTGCATAATCCACATATATGATCTTCACAGTTATACTTAAATATAAACAAAAACCCCAAATTAAATTTAAACAGGTCAGTCCCCACAGAAACACACAGTGAGAAGTAGCTCAGAGTTCCAAAAACTGAGGTTGAGCTCAACCGATTCTCAGCTAGCGTCTTTGTTCATCAACTCTATACAGCCTGCTGAGTCAGAAGTATGGTAATAATTTCATCCCTCTGCTTGCTTGCAGAAATCTCCATTTGGAACCCAGGCAGACTCTTTCCCCTTCTCTGCGGGACTTTGGAATCACTCCATTGGCTAGCCAGCTAACTGATTAATCAACCAATCAGTATTAAGTATATACATGAAAAATCCTATTACTAGGAAGATGCAAAACGGAGAACAGCAAAATATTGATAAGAACATAAGAACAGACATACTGGGTCAGATCAAAGATCCATCTAGCCCAGTATCCTGTCTTCTGACAGTGGCCAATGCCAGGTGCCCCAGAAAGAATGAAAAGAACAGGTAATCATCAAGTGATCCATCCCCTGTTGCCCATTCCCAGCTTCTGGCAAACAGAAGGCTAGAGACACCATCCCTGCCCATCCTGGTTAATAGCCATTGATGGACCTATCCTCCATGAACGTATCTAGCTCTTTTTTGAATTGTGTTATAGTGTTGGCCTTCACAATATCCCCTGGCAAGGAGTTCCACAGGTTGACTGTGCATTGTGTAAAAAAATACTTCCTTTTGTTTGTTTTAAATTTGCTGCCTATTCATTTCATTTCGTGACCCCTAGTTCTTGTGTTATGAGAAGGAGTAAATAACACTTCTTAATTTACTTTCTCCACACTAGTCATGATTTTATAGACCTCTATCATACCCCCCCTTAGTCGTTCTTTTCCAAGCTGAAAAGTCCCAGCCTTATTAATCTCTCCTCATACAGAGCCAACACATTCTAAAATTGATGTCATAATTCTCAAGAATAATACAGCCATTGCACTTCATTGTAGCTTCTCTGTAAATCAGAGCAGGAATCTCCCATTTTCCACCTCCATCTGTCTTTCATTTGATTTGCCTCTGTCTGCTGGCTGTTGATGTTTTCTCACATTATACTGGTCATTTTCTTCCCATTGTGCTTCACTGTAAGAACCAAGGGACCCCGGGTGTGAATGATCATTATTAGCATTCATACATTGTGTCTGGCTGTTATTATTATCATTCCTCTATTCCTCTGAAAATCAACACAATGCCGTTTTGACTTCATGTAATTTGTTGATATTTTAATCTCGTCTTGCTCTCAATGGAATAAAGTGAATGGCTTTAGAAGTCTGCTTGCACACAAACACACCGATCCAGTGAAGTCCATGGGGCTACTCGTGTGCTTAACAGAAAGCATGATCTCAAGTTTTTGCAAGATTGGGGCCTACTGTCTAAAACAGTGGCTCTCAACCTTTCCAGACGACTGTACCCCTTTCAAGAGTCTGATTTGTCTTGTGTACCCCCAAGTTTCACCTCACTTAAAAACTACTTGCTGAAACAATCAGACATAAACATACAAAAATGTCATAGCATGCTGTTACTGAAAAATTGCTGACTTTCTCATTTTTATCATATAATTAACAAAATAAATCAATTAGAATATAAATAGTATACTTACATTTCAATGTACAGTATATAGAGCAGTATAAACAAGTCATTGTCCATATGAAATTTTAGTTTGTAGTGACTTTGCTAGTGCTTCTAATGCCGCCTGTTGTAAAACTAGGAAAAGATCTAGATGAGTTGATGGACCCCCTAGAAGACCTAGGATGATCCGAGGAATGACTAGGATGATCCGAGGAATGGAAAACTTGTCTTATGAAAGGAGACTTAAGGAGCTTGGCTTGTTTAGCCTAACTAAAAGAAGGTTGAGGGGAGATATGATTGCTCTCTATAAATATATCAGAGGGATAAATATAGGAGAGGGAGAGGAATTATTTAAGCTCAGCACCAATGTGGACACAAGAACAAATGGGTATAAACTGGCCACCAGGAAGTTTAGACTTGAAATCAGACGAAGGTTTTTAACCATCAGAGGAGTGAAGTTTTGGAATAACCTTCCAAGGGAAGCAGTGGGGGCAAAAGATCTATCTGGTTTTAAGATTCTACTCGATAAGTTTATGGAGGAGATGGTATGATGGGATAATGGGATTTTGGTAAGTAATTGATCTTTAAATATTCAGGGTAAATAGGCCAAATCCCCTGAGATGGGATATTAGATGGATGGGATCTGAGTTACTATAGAAAACTCTTTCCTGGGTATCTGGCTGGTGAATCTTGCCCATGTGCTCAGGGTTTGGCTGATTGCCATGTTTGGGGTCGGGAGGGAGTTTTCCTCCAGGGCAGATTGGAGAGGCCCTGGAGGTTTTTTTTGCCTTCCTCTGTAGCATGGGGCATGGTTGACTGGAGGGAGGCTTCTCTGCTCCTTGAAGTTTTGAACCATGATTTGAGGACTTCAATAGCTCAGACATGGGTGAGGTTTTTCATAGGAGTGGTGGGTGACATTCTGTGGCCTGCGCTGTGCAGGAGGTCGGACTAGATGATCAGAGTGGTCCCTTCTGACCTTAGTATCTATGAATCTATGAATCTAAACCTGTATATGTACCCCTGGTTGAGAACCACTGATCTAGAAAAGCCAATCATCCAGAACCCAATCCAAAGTTTTTTTCCATTGACTCCATTCCATTTCCATTGATTCCATTGAGCTTTGCATCAAATCATTAGCCAATCCTCTATTTAGCATATCGAGCACAGGACTGTTCTCTACAGTATATTCTTGTGTAATCTGTCCAGTCCAACTTTAAACTGGTGTCGGAGCTGATTACATTTCCATCACATTTGCATGCCACCCATCAAAGAGCCAGGAGCTGACACTCACCCAAGAGCTACACAAGTAAATCATCTGAGCACTTCATTCACAACAAAGGAAATCATCAGTCAAAGAAAGCAGCATGACATTTGTAACTTTCAGTCAAGATTTTTTGGTGTTTTTCATCTACCCTATTGAAATTAGATAATTACATTCTCACCATCCAAATGTTTAGTAAACTGTGTACATACTCATTTTTCTATTACTGCAGTTATTACTGGCAGCAGAACTATGGGTCTCTGGTTATTTTTGTTGGTTGGATGTCCTCCACTGATGGCTGGAGTTCCTCTGGTTTTACTTTTACTTCCAGTTGGACACAAGGATTTAAAGGGATACATTTTAAAACAGCAGCACCAAAGCTGTTTCTGTAAAATATGCACATGTATGCACAAAACTGGACATGCTGTGGAGTATTTGTACATCAAGTACTTATTCATGTGTTTGACAGCCACTTTCTTAGCTGGTACCTCGGACTTTGAATCATGGACCTCCAGAGCTAAAAGCTACTGGAGGCTGAGCTAAGCTTCTCCACCTAGACCTGTAATGATCATATCCTCTGTGGCCAGAGGGGGACCCAAGCTGTAAAATACACTGAGCAGTAGGGTACATGTGCAAACAAAGGCATGTTTTTCATAAGTCTGCAACATCTAAAACCCTTGTCCTAGGAGACTTTTTCAACCAGTTTGTTGTGGCAACTGAGAAAGAACAGATATGAACACCACGTCTTCAGCAGACAGAGAAAGGATGACCTCTTAATTGGAAGTACCTTACTTTAGTGAATATTGCCTGCCCCATGCAACATGTCCTGGTCCTAAGAAATGAAGCCCAAAGAACTCTATGAGTTTAACTTAAGTCCACACAATTAAAGAGCAACCAAGTGGGTGAGGTAATATCTTTTATTGGACCAATTTCTGTCAGTGAGAGAGACAAGCTTTCAAGCTTACACAGAGCTGTTCTTCAGGGCTAGGAAAGATACTCAGAGTGTCACAGCTAAATATAAGGTGGAACAGATTGTTGAGCATAAGTATATCTTATATCATATGTGCTATAACAACAGATGCAAAACCTGCAGACATTTCTCCACTGCTACGATGATCAATATCTCCCACCTTCCAGGATCCATGGGTCCTACACATGCCCATCACAACATATGGTATACCACATCCAGTGCACTAAATGCCCCAATAACTATGTGGGTGAAACCACTATGCTCTCAAATGAACTCACACAGAAAAATAATAAAAGGCAAAGACTGTACCACCCCAGGTTAACAATTTTCACAAACCAACCACTCCATAGTAAACCTCTCAGTACTCAGCCTCAAAGGACACCAGCACAACACCTTCCTAAGACAAGCCTGGGAGCTTAAGTTCATGACTTTGCTAGACATTAAAATTCATGGTCTTAAAAAAGACACAGGATTTATAGCTTACAGTCTGAAACCCATTAATTCCCCTTTTTTGCCTCTTTCACCAACAGAAATTGGTCCAATAAAAGATATTACATCACCCACCTTGTCTCTCTAATATCCTGGAACCAACATGGCTACAACAGCAATGCACGGAACAATTAAAGAGTATCAGTCAGTAAGAAAATTGTGTCTCTGTTTGGTTTCAAGAGAGCAGAAAAAGGCTAGAGATATAGCTCAGTGGTTTGAGCATTGGCCTGCTAAACCCAGGTTGTGAGTTCAATCCTTGAGGGAGCCATTTAGGGATCTGGGGCAAAAATTGGGGATTGGTCCTGCTTTGAGCAGGGGGGGGTGGACAACTCCTAAGGTCCCTTCCTACCCTGATGTTCTATGACATTCATCTCTTAGCTGCTGATCTTATACTATACTGGGCCACAATGCTTGTATGATTATGTGTAAGCATCCTAGATCTCATATGGCATTTAATACAAATTACACAGCCATCTGCAAGTCTGCTTGTGTGGAAAAATATAGAGAAGGGCATCATTAATCTAGCTAAACATTGCTCACAAAGTAATTAGGATGGGTAAAATTTTCAAAAGCACCTAAGTGACTTAGGAGCCTAAGAGCCATTTTTCAAAAGGGATGTGGGTAGGAGGCTAAGTCTCATTTAAAGGCAATGGGATTTAGGCTCCTAAGTGCTTAAGAATTTCTGAAAATTGACCATAGGCTTTTAAGTCACGTGGGTGCTTTTGAAAATCTAAAAACTCTTCACCAGTTTCAGAGATAATGGGTAATGTGGTATAAGTTAAATGCCTTTAGACTCAGCTGGAGTACCTAGACTGATTTACACCCATGGTCTGGTGTGTAAGGAAATCTAAGGGCACGGCTACACTACAGAGTTTACAGCCATGCAGTTGCACTGATGTAGCTGCGCCACTGTAAGTTCTCTAATGTAGCTACTCTAAGTCAACGGGAGCGAACTCTCCCATCAGCTTTACTCCAGCCTCCATGAGCAGCAGTAGCTGTGTCGGCGGGAAAAGCTCTCCCATTAACATAGCACTGGCCACACTGGCACTTCTGTCGGTGTAGCTTATGTCGCTCAGGGAGGTGGTTTATTCACATAAGGAGTAGTGTAGACATAGCCTCAAATGGTTTAGATTACATGCTGAGCAGCTGGAAGAAGGTGGAAAATGTGTCCATTAAAGTAAGGCAGGGTGATTTTTAACTGAGCCCTTTCCACACCTGCCTTTTATTCACTTTCCTGCCTCACTTCTTCGCTTCTGGTCCCTCAGCATGTAAATGACACCATGATGTCTGCACTCTCAATCGGTCTGTCTCTGGCCTGCCTCTTGCAGTCCTTTAGCGTGACCCTTGTTCTCCGCTAGTGGCTGGCATGGTTTTGATCCTTTCCCTGGACTGTACAACTGCCCTTGCAACTTGGAGTGAAAGGTGCATGAGGTAATAGCTTAATGGATCAACTTCTGTTGGTGAGGGAGACAAGTTTTTGAGCAACACAGAGCTCTTCTTCAGATGACCTGCGAAATGGCTTCAAGTAAGCGGTGTTGTTGTAGCCGCATTTGTCCCAGCATATCAGAGAGACAAGGTGGGTGAGATAATAACTTTTATTGGACCAACTAAAGAAGCTCTTCTGAAGAAGACCCCTGTGTAAGAAGTTGGTCCAATAAAATATATTACTTCACCCACCTTGTCTCTCTAATAATCTGGGACCAACACGGCTACAACAACACTGTCTACTTGCTACTTGGAGGCATTTCTCTACAGCTAGAGCTCTTTCTCTCAATCTCTCTTGGAAGCTGGACTCATGTGTCCCACAAACAATCCTCTTTCTAGCTGGTAAATCTTTTATATCTCCAAAGCTACATGTGGACGCTAGATTTCTCAGCTAAGTATCTACTCCCTCTTCTGTTTCTTGATTTTGAGTGAAAAAACCAGGATCTCTCTACAGTCCCATTCTGTCTGTGGTCACAGCTCTCATCAAACACAGTTATCAGCTGTGCCAGTGTTTTGGGCATTATTCTTGGGTGCAGTGTCTTAGGGTATGTCTACACTGCAATCAAGAGGCAAGACTGGAGCCCATGTTGGTTTATCTAAGCTAGCTTGGATCAAAGCTAGGTGGAGTAACAATGGCAGTGTAGCAGTGGCACAGGCAAACCTCCTGAGCACAACCTCCTCCAGCTCCTGGGTTAGGGGCATCAGTTCCAAAAAATTCTGGGTGGGGGCAGGGGACACAGTTGTGGCAGCACACAGAACATTATATTATATGTGATTACATTATATCCTGTGATGTCAGGGAGGCAGAGAATGGAGCGTATAGCCCTATGATAAGTCTGGGGAGGAGGCACAGCAATGTTGGGGGGAAACTCACTCCTTTGCCCCATAGAAAATGACTCCCCTATGCTGGGTACACACTTGAGTGGCTAACACATGCCGTGGCCCATGCTGCCATGGCTACACTGCTACTGTTACTTGAGTTAGTAACTTGGGTTTGCAATCACAGCTCTTGATTGAAGTGTAGACACAACCTTACTCACTTCTTGTCCTCCCTCCCTCCCCCAAGAGATAGTTAGAAAAAAAGCATTACCTGCATGTTTCATCTTTATCCCCCATGATCAGCTCTGTATACAGATGAAATTGTTGCTTCCGTTACTTCCATTCTTGTGCAAGGTTTTTTTAATCTGAAATTCCTGCATTCCCAGTGCTCTGAGTCCCGCAATGTTTGAGCTGTTTCTAAGTTCTGCTTTCTTTTCCTGTTAATCACATTCTTTTCCTTACTGTGGGTCTCACTAAACTGACCACTGCCACTGTGATCCACGTGCTGGGTGATAAAATGGAAGGTCTCCACACTTGTAAAACTAAACCGTCTCTTTATTAAGAGAACTACTTACACAGCTGCTGCAACTGCAGCTAGCAGTCTAGCCATGTGCACACAGACTGATTCCTTGGGGCCTCCTCCAAACTCTTCCCCCCTGCAACCAGTACTCCTCCTTCCAGGTTCCATGCAGGATGCTACAATGGGTGAGGGCCAGATTCAAAGATGAGCTGAAGTAAGTGCAGAGGAAGTCTATTTGGAGCAAGAAACACCCTCTTCTGATGCCCTCAATGTGTATATTATATAAGTCCAATTTAGACATTAGATTTACTTATTTAAACTCACACTTCCTTACCAACAGATAATTTATTACATACAAAAAACAGCTACACTAAAAGAACGTTATCAATATTGCAAGAGATCAGAAATGCCAGAATTAAGGTTGACCATGTAACCCTTAATTCTATCCCCTTATGAATATGCATGATGATAAGGCTTTAATTATATGATGCCTAACCATTTTTTCCCCACAGGACCTCAGCACCATTGAATGAACAGTAATTTGTGTTAGGGTAGGGGGTGGGTGGAGGGAATTTTTTTTCAAAATTTTTCAGCCAGCTCTGCTTAAATGGCAACCCATCTGATTGAAGCCACCTGCTTTCATTAGGTTTGAATGGAAAAGCTTAAGGGGCAGCACTCAAAAGTTTGAAAGATGATCAGAAACTTGGCCAACCCCCTTGAGCAGGAAACATTGACATTAGAATGGTCTGAAAATATTCAGATTTTCAAAATTTGAATGAAAATTTACTGTGAACATTTCCCAAGAATATCTATTGCTGGTTTTTGACCCGTTCAAGTGCTGAACATATTTTAAATTCGAACTGCTAATGAAAACTATTCTCCAAAAATGTTGAACATTTTCCTGCATGTTTTGACCAGTTCTCAATGGGATGATGGGAAATCTACAACTTCTCAGCAGCAATAACTATTAGGCTATGATGTTATGCCCTTGGATGGGTCATTGGCATTAGGGGTTGAACCTGGATCTTAAATCCCCAGTGTTTAGGTTCAGATCCTCAAAGATATTACCGTGTCTGATTCCTATTGAAATCAGTGGTTAAATACCTTTGAGAATCTGCACCTTAACGTCTGGGCTAGAAAATCACACTCTATTAGCTGGGGTGGTAGCAAACCCAATGACCACTAGAGGGGGACAGAGCGCCACACTGAGTGGCTGTCAGTCAAAGAAACATCTCTGACCCAGACACCTCGAAATATTGCTTTAAATTGCAAAGGCTTTCACACCTAATTAAGGTGCGATTAAGGGCAACATATTCAGGGAAAGGTATGCGCTAGCCGTTATAATGCATATGATTTGCTGCAGGCTTTCATTGTAACAATGTGGAATGTGCCAAAAAATGAGCAAATTCCCAAAGCCCTCTTTATCTTCATGCACACAGCTAACCTCCGCTTTATCTCCAAGGGATACACAATTCAAAGATTACAGCCAGCTGCAAAAGGGCGTGCTCAAGGCTCAAAAGACACCAACTGTTTTCATTCAAATAAAACACCTCCTTTTCCCACCAGGACTGAGCGCAGGCCCTCTGTCTTGTCCATTTACACAAGGTTTTTACTGGGATATACAGCCGCGTGAGTTATTGCTGTAGCAGCCCTCACGTCATGGAGTTATGTAATAAATCCTGCCTCCAGACCTACACAGAACCTGATTCTAAGCTCACAATGGTGTAAATCAAGAGTAACACCATTGCAGTTAAAGGGGCAGCTCCTTAGCTGTTGTAAAGTGCTAGAGCTCCATTGACTTCAGAGAAGCCGCTCCTTCCAACAGCTGAGGATCTGGCCCAATGGCATTAGATCACTAGTGCAAAAGGAGAATTAGGGGCTACCAACATGGGTCCTGCAATACACAAGAGCTTGATTCGAATCTCACTGACATTGAGGTAACTCCACTGGCTCCCAGGGCCAGATCTTTGCCTAGTGCTACGTGGCATAGCTTTATTGGAGCTATTCCCACTGGTCACGATGACCTCAAAGGAGGGCTCCATTTTGCTGCAAAGATTACCCCGTCTCAGGCAGTTCCCACTCTGAAATGGCCCTCATTTCCAGGGAAAATGAGCCCATCCTGTGCAAAAGGCAGCTTCCAAATTCTGCGCTCCAAAGTTGAGATTTGAATTGTCACGTGTTTTCAATGAACACCTAGTTCGTGGGGGGAAGAACCTAGACATACGAGACTGGTGTGCTGTGGATTTATAATAACTTTTATTCATATATTATGCTACAAAAATATTTTGAAAAAAATAACATTAGAAAGCATCTTTTTAATTACACTCTTAAAGAACTCTTCAAAACAGGTCACAAAGATGGGAGGAGGAAGAGGAATAAAGAAATCCTAGAAATATTCGACACACATTTGAAGTGGACACTGACCAATATGCATCTTGAACTTCAAATGAAGACTCACCACCCCTCCACAAGAAGCAGCAGAGTTAACAGTTGGGAAGTTCTCATGGAATTTCCGTAGCTTAAGGCACCAGTTTAAAAGCTAGCCATGAGGGGTACGTCTACACAGCAGCTGGGTGGGTGCTTCCCAGCATGGGTAGACAGACCTGAGCTATCTCTGCTTCATAGATTCCAAGGCTAGCTAGGACCACTGTGATCATTTAATCTGACCTCCTGTGTAACTTCCTTAAAATAATTCCTAGAACAGATCTTTTAGAAAAACATCCACTATTGATTTAAATATTGCCAGTCTTGGAGAACCCTCCATGACCCTTGGTAAAATGTTCCAATGGTTAATTACTCTCACTGTTAAAAAAATGTACATCTTATTTCCAGTCTGAATTTGTCTAGCTTCAACTTTCAGTTCTTGGGTTGTGTTAGACCTTTCTCTGCTAGATTGAAGAGCACATTACCAAATATTTGTTCCCCATGTAGACACTTACAGACGATAATCAAGTCACCCCTTACTTTTCTTTTTTGCACCCGCGTAATCCAGATTATATTTACTGAATCATGCTGGTGCAAAAATTGGTGAATTGAGATCAAAATCAGGCAGCTGGATTTTTCTTCTGCTCAGGTAGAGCAGGTTCAAAACTGAAGTTGAAATCCAGAGTACTCTGTAATATAGATCATTTAAGAGAGGTGGCTCAAGGTTATTTTGGCCAAATGACGTGTAGAAATACCACAGGTTACTTAATGACAATTTGGAACAATGACATTTATGCTGGGCTGATTGATTTTAAAAAGCTATACCTTAGCACTGTGGTTTCTCTGACATAATTGTAACATGCTGTGGAAAACTGACGTCCTAAATAGATGATGCTTTGTAACGAAATACCTCTTCATACCAATAGACTGATCACTGCATTAAGGATGGCTTGGATTACTGCCTCTCTTGCCAGCTCAATAGCAAAGAGGTTAGATAAACACACAGCACTGCATACTGGGTGTTCCTAAACTACAACTGAGTTTGCAGAACTGAGCAGGGAAGTTCAAGGAAGGGGGGAGTTTGACACCTGTGCAGAGCATAATTATCATTAATCATGCTCAGCAGTCATTGCCAATAGAATTCTAGGAAGACAATAGCATTATTCAACGGCATGAGTGCTTGAACCAAAAATATGCCATTCACAAAATGCAATGTATCTTCTCTCCCACTCTCCCCATACATGCTCTTCAAATGGCAATGCATTTTGGCAAGGGAAACGATGAAAGAAGTAAAATAGAGTCCATTTGCTCTTTCGATTGTGGTATTGTACATTCCTTTCGGCAGGGATAGAAGCTGGATAGTTAACTGGCATTAGTTGCAGTATCACAATTAGATATAGGGCAGGATGTATAACGATTGATTTTAGCGTAGGATTCAGCTGTGAGACCGAGGGCAGGTCTACACTACGGGGTTAAGTCGACTTAAGTTAACCAATTCCAGTTACGTGAATAACATAGCTAGAGTCGACGTAGCTTAGGTCTATTTATTGCGGTGTCTACACTGTGCTGGGTCAACCGGAGAAACTCTCTCATTGACTTATCTTATGCTTCTGGTTCTGGTGGAGTACCAGAGTCAATGGGAGAGCAATCTGTGGTTGATTTAGCGGGTCTTCACTAGACCTGCTAAATTGACCCCTGGTTGATCAAGCACCGCAGCACTGATCCACGTTAAGCGTAGACATACCCTGAATCAGATGAGTGTTCAGGTTCAGATTCAATAAAGCCAAAATCTTGGCCCTGAGTAGCAGAAATCTCATGAAATCTGTTGATTACATGTAAGTCCCACAACAATGATGCCAAACTCTCACGATTGTTTTGTGGTATTTGGTGTTTTTCTAAAATCCCCAGCTCCTGGATTCAGGTGATTACATGAGGATCTCGGTTTTCATTAGGGAAAAAATCAGCTTCTATCCCTCCTGGTTGCTGAAAAATATGAAACCTAAAGGCTCAAAAAAGAGAAGGAAAATAAAATCCCAATGAAGCTAGTAGTGTGTATTGTTACTATTATGTACACAACATGTTTCCCCTCTGAATAATATAGACACTCTTCAAACTCATGTGAAAAAAAATGACATTAACATGGCCCATTTGAATAAAGGTTCTTTCAGAAACACAGCCATGTGCTATTTAGTATTAGCATATTTTTATTAGTACTGGGTTAGCATAGTTAATTACTAAATATTCCATTTTGTCTATGCTATACTCATTTTGTAGTCCCTTACATATTTACTAGTATGATTTAAAAACAGTTGATTGGAACCAGTTAACTGGACAGATATCTGTACACTAAAGCATACAGGGAATATTTTCAAATTATTTAGGGAACCTCTATGATAATGACTTCAACACAGTTCTCTAAAGTCCTTGGAAAGCTAGATCACCCAGTACAGGTCCTTCTCCTTAGCTCCAGCTTCAAAATAGCCTTCAAAACAGCTAACTATCAATTAAATACTTAGCTGATATTACTTTTCCACATGAGGAAGTTGCTACAGAGATGTTCTAGGATTTTGAATTGGAAGGAAAGTGGCCTAATATTGAATGCAAGGGGAGGCCTCCAGGAGGAAGTCTCTATATAAAACATGGACCACACTATGAAGTTTGAACATACGTGTACAGAGTCATTCAAATAAATGGTGGCAATGTCTGTTTCCCCTGAAATACAGATGAAATCTTGGGACATGACAGCTATAACTAGAATACATGTAGGATAAGTATTGTAGTATATTGGGCTAAAGGGTATGTGTACCATTCTCCTATATGGGAGAGACTCAGGACTACTCAGCTGCATGTCATAGGCCTTATCATGCTAACGGAGATTCTCCTTTAGCTCAGGCGGTAGGAACCCATGCTTTTGGAGCAGGAGGGTCTGAGTTCTATCCCTGCTGCTAGGGTGAAGTTCTGACTGACTATGATGTGCAGCCTAATGACAACCCTGAAATTCCTAGATGTCCATAGACTTAAAACAATGCAACCCCCTGTCCCTCACAAAAAATCAGTCTGGTCTAATGGATAGGACAGTGGCCTGAGAGTCACAAGACTTGGGTGCCACTCCTAGCTCTGCTGCCGACATTCCCAGTGACCTGGGGCACTCACTTCAGCTCTGTGGATCTCTTGTTCCCCTCCCACCTTTTCTCTGTCTTGCCTATTTAGACCAGGGGTGGGAAACTTTTTGACCCGAGGGCCACATCTGGGTAGGGAAATCATATTGCGGGCCATGAATGCTCACGAAATTGGGGGTTGGGGTGTGGGAGGGGGTGAGGGCTCTGGCTGGGGGTGTGGGTTCTGGGGTGGGTGCCAGAAATGAGGAGTTCAGGGTGTGGGAGGAGGGTCTGGGCTGGAGCAGGAGGTTTGGGTTCAGGGGGGCAGCTCCGGTTGGGAGTGTGGGCTCTGGGTGGGGCTGGTGATAAGGGGTTTGGGGTGTAGGAGGGTGCTCTGGGCTGGGACCGAAGGGTTTGGAGAGTGGGAAGGGGATCAGGGCTGGGATGGGGGTTGGGGCACGGGAGTGGGTCAGGGGTGCAATCTCCAGGTTGTGCTTATGGACCCTGCTCCCCAGCGGGAGCTTGAGGGCCAGATTAAAACATCTGAAGGGCTGGATGCGGCCCCCGGGCCATAGTTTGCCCACCCCTGACTTAGACTGTACATTTTTGGGGGCAGGGATTGTCACTCACTGTGTGTTTGTACAGAGCCTAGAATAATAGGGCCACCATCTCAACTGGAGTCTTTGGGTGCTATGCTACCATATTCAAGTAATAATAAACTTCCTCTGTACTGTAGCATCACACCAAGAAAACCTGCATTATCTGTGGGTTCATTTACTGTGGGATAATTTATTCTTAAATGAGTTCACAGTTCTCAGTTCAGATGGTCCAGTCATTGTCTAGAATACAGCCATTGAGCGTCCCTGGTTTAGGTGCGTTAAGGTTGAATTTCAAGGCCTTTTAAGACATTATATTCAAATGAAGTCCTCAACAGTGTAACCGCTCAAATAAAGCTGTAACGGAAGTTCCTAAAACACGCTTGCAATATACGGCCCAGTGCAATAAATATCATGCAAGGGGAATGGCTTCCTTCCAAAACCAACATCTCTAATCGTTCACACACCAAAATATACAATGGAATAGTATGCATGCGATGTCCTTGAAGCTGTCCCTGGGGGCAAAGCTCGATGTCTTCCATTTCACTTGAAGCCTTATGTGCTTGCCCCTGGAAAAATAGACCTAGTTCAGCAAACCGTGGACCTGCCTAGGTTTGCACCATTCTTCTAAAAAATAATCCAATTTTCTGCAAACATATTTCATTTTGATCATTTTGTTTTTTCATTAAAAACTGTTTTGATGAAAACATTTCGACCAGGTCTATTAACCCAGCTATCTTCTGGCAAAAGACTCGTTCTCTTTGAGGACAATGCCTGGGCAAAGTTTCATATGTCCATCTCTTTTTTTCTCTAGCGTTGTCTTTCAAAGTGTGATTGGAATTATGAACAAGAGATGTACTTTTTCCACCACTGCCAAGCTCAAAACTAGTTACATAGATAATGGTCCAAAATCGCAACTGGTGTCAATGGGCACAGCTCTGTTTAAGTCAGTGGAGCTGCCATGATCTAGACCAGCTGTGAATCTGGCCCTTTGTCTTCATGCTCTTCTAAGAACCTAATCCAAAACCCATTGAAAGGACCAAATCCAAGACGCACTGACATCAGTGGGGGTCTTTTCATTGATTTGAACAGGTTTTGGATCAGGCCAGAACATTACAGAGAAAGCAGCCACACATATCACAGCAGCAGGATCGTGGCTACAAAAGCGAACTTTACGATGCTTCTGCATCCCCAACTTACTCTAGGTGAAGCGTGGCCACAGCTGAGAAGTTTTATAGACTAGCATGCTATTAAACATTTAAAACCCATAAGTAGGGCAAATTCTGCTCTCATTAGCACTTTTGTAAATCTGGAGTAAATCCAGTGAGGAGTCACATTCATGCAAAAAGGGTGTGAGAGGAAAAACCATCTCCGCAGAGTTACTCCAGACTGATGCCATGCGTTTTCACTAGGAAAAAGGTGAGTTCTTGACTGAAGTTAGCTATCATGATGTATTAGTTTGTTAATTCTAGTGAAGACAATACAGTCTGCACTTTCTTACAGGTTGAGTTAAAGGCAGTGGGGGAAGCTCAGGGTTTATCTTGACTTGCCAACTCATGTGAAAACCACGAACGGTCTTTTCTTCAAGAGGATTTTACCTTGGGTTCCCTAACTTGAGTTAAGAACATGTCCTTTTCCCTAGTGACACCAAGGCCACAGACAGCATGAATTGTCTAAAATATGTCTAAATTATGATAAATGGATATACCCCCCCCCCACTAATCTCAGTGATCAGCATAAATTTGCCTATGGGAGAGCTAGTGTAATATTTTAATGACCAAAAATTTGGGTGTCATTTCAGATTCGGTGGTTAAAAAAACAAATCTAGAAAATATTAATTTATCTGTTTCATCATCACTACTGTTTAATGGGGATGTTATTAACATATCCAATACCAAGAAAAATAAGTTTACCAGCTGAATAAATACACTTTTTCTTTTCTTTTTTTTATATATATGAACACATATATTTTACAAAGCCCCATAGCACTATGGGAAATAAAGATCCTTCTACAAAAAAGAAGATGTAAGTCAGTGCTACAATAAAGCTTTAGAGTTTCAAAATATATCTGGGCTAAGAGACAAAACCAGCTAGAGGCGCTACCATTTCTCCTCGGTGAGAAGGTCCAGGTTGAAACCGTTATGGAGAAAACCACACACTCATTCATAAATTATCTCTGTTCTCCATTTTAGGTATTGCACATAATCCTAGGTTGGTCAGGAAGGCCTCAATAGACTCAGGAGAAAAGACACTATTGCCACATAGAAAGAAGCAGTTATGGATGGTGCCAATACCCGGCCAGCAGCTGAGCTTTTTGGCTGATGGTGGAACGGGAGATCTGAACGTGGTCTCTGATCCAGTTGGTTTGAAAACCAAATGGGAGGATTGACTGTGATGTAGCCATTGGTTATCCTGATGTGGGAAGGTAGCGTGGTCATGCTAGGAGAAAAGACAAGAGGACAAAATTAAACAGGATTATTTTTTCAGTATGCAAGTGGTTGCTGAGTCTACATCTTCCTAATTAGTAATAAGAACAATAGTTTGAACAGATAGAGTTTCTTTCCATGGAAGAGTTCATTGTGCTAATTATTTATTCATCTGTTTTACTGGGGGCGGGTGTGTGCGTGTATGAAACTGAAACACAGGGAAGTGACTTACCTAATCTAACCTAGTGAAAAAATCAATAATAGAACCCCAGAGTTCTGACTCTAGTCAAGTGGCCACATCTATGTGTGCAAACTTAGAGATGTGAGCTTCAGTTCTTCCCTGGCTACAAGGAATTGTCTGTCAAAACAATATACTTGAAATGGACTCAGTGGAGCTATGTCTGTTTATACAGATGGTGGTCTGGCCTAATAACTACATGACTAATGATTCACTGAGCATTTGAGATAAACAAAAAACCCAAGCTTCTTCCCATTGGGTTAGGATTTAGTGTGGCTATGCATGCTGTTAGGACGGTCACAAGTCAGGGCAACTCCACCTTTTTTCCCCTCTATGGTCCACCAAAAGCTCTGACATGTAGGCCTCTTGGCTCCCCAGCCATCACCTCTCTTGGGCAGAGACATGCATCTCACTCCCTCTTGACTGGGGTATTTTCAGGCCCAGTTCCCTGCCTACACTCTGAATTCCCCCAACAAGTCAGACTGCCTAGATAGGCCTGCTTTGCTTTTCATCTCAGAGGCTAACATCAGCATAATTGCCCTCGGTTTTAAGTTACCACACATCTCTGTTTAAGCAAGCATGTTTATTTGTAAGGTAAAAGCGTTACAGAAAAAACATATTAAAACAATAAAAGAACCTACCTGTTCGCTAATAAGTTTACCAGAGACCAGCCCCACAACTCCACAAGAACTCTGGTCAGTGTTAGTCCTTCCAACTCTTCCCTAAGGACTGAGGTGCCCCTTGGACAGTAGGTCCTGTCTGTCGACTGGACCAGAAAGATGGCCTTACATCAGGTTAAACTCAGACTAATTATTGAAAAGTCCTTTTTGTGTCTGTTGGCCTCTGGAGAATCAAGTCTGAACTAGTATAGGGAAGCGTCCCTAGAGTGAATTTGCCTAATCACCACCCCACTGTTCTTAGGTCCAGGTGGGGCTGTGGTTACCATCCCCCATGGAATTACATATGGTCCCTGGCTGGTCTACAATGATACATAAACTTAATACAATCAGATCTCCCAAAGATATTGCACGAAATTGCCCTATATGTCACAAGGACCAAATTCTGGTCCAGTGAAATCCAAAGTAAAAAGTCCCATCTATGACCATGTTTTTGCTCTTAAACTACAAGCCCCATGTCAGACAGAGCCTGCTTCTATGTAATGAACAGCATCAAACTCACTACCAGCATTCAGTAATTAATAAGCAATCATATGCACCAGTGTGACAGCGTTAGTCGAGTGTAGCAAATCATGGAGCACCTCTATTAGATTATCCTCACAGAAGCAGTGCATTCTCCTGGCAAACAAGGTGAAAAATGATAGAAACACCTGTGGCAATCTAATGTGCATGCTGGTATTCACAGATTCTCTCTGCAGTTTTCTTAATCACCAGTGAAACAGGACTTCAAGGCAGTAAACAGCCCCTGTAGCCACATTTCTCATGGGACAGTCTGAAAGTATACAGAAGATTAGGGTTGGAAGAGACCTCAGGAGGTCATCTAGTCCAACCCCCTGCTCAAAGCAGGACTAACCCCAACTAAATCATCCCAGCCAGGGCTTTGTCAAGCCAGGCCTTAAAAACCTCTAAGGATGGAGATTCTACCACCTCCCTAGGTAACCAATTCCAGGACTTCACCACTTTCCTAGAGAAATAGTGTTTCCTAATATCCAACCTAGACCTCCCCCACTGCAGCTTGAGACCATTGCTTCTTGTTCTGTCATCTGCCACCACTGAGAACAGCCAAACTCCATTCTCTTTGGAACCTCCCTTCAGGTAGTTAAAAGCTGTTATCAAATCCCCCCTCACTCTTCTCTCTGCAGACTAAATAAATCAAGTTCCCTCGGCCTCTACTTATAAGTCATGTGCCCCAGCCCCTAATCATTTTCACTGCCCTCTGCTGGACTCTTGCCAATTGTCCACATCGTTTCTATAGTGGGGGGCCCAAAACTGGACGCAAAACTCCAGGTGTAGCCTCACCAGTGCCAAATAGAGGGGAACAATCACTTTCCCTCGATCAGCTGGCAATGCTCCTATTAATGCAGCCCAATATGCTATTAGTCTTCTTGGCAACAAGGGCATACTGTTGACTCATATCCAGCTTCTCATCCACTGTAATCCCCAGGTCCTTTTCTGCAGAATTGCCGCTTAGCCAGTCAGTCCCCAGCCTGTAGCAGGGCATAGGATTCTTCTGTCTTAAGTGCAGGACTCTGCACTTGTCCTTGCTGAACCTCATCAGATTTCTTTTGGCCCAATCCTCCAATTTGTCTAGGTCCCTCTGGACCCTATCCCTACCCTCCAGCATATCTACCACTCCCCCCAGCTTAGTGTCACCTGCAAACTTGCTGCAGGTGCAATTCATCCCATCATCCAGATCATTAATGAAGATGTTGAACAAAAAATAGGGATGTAAAAGAAAAACATTTTAATAAATTCTAATAAAAAATAACTCTCCCCCCAGCACAGTCAACATAACGATCTGTGTTCAGAGTCACCGCTGGTATAAATTGGTGTGAGAGCTATAATGATTTGCACTGGCTGTGTCTGCATAAAATCACAGACAAAAGGGTCAGCAACTAACCAGGAACATAAGACTGGAAGGGATCTCTTGGGTCATCAAGTCCAGTTGCCCGCTATTTCAACCAACTACGTTATATAGTCCCATTCATTAATTTAACAATATATAATAAACCACAGATATTAGAGCTGGAAAATACCTCTTAGAGCACCTAGTCCATCCTCTGGCCAATGCAGAATTGTTGCATATTGGAGTCTTTTGGCTGTGATAAAATGTATTCAGTTAAATGTACAGCAGAGCATGTAATAAATGGGCAACTTGGTTCAGCAGTGATTGAACTTCTGTTTCCCCCTTCCATTTACAGAATCATTATACGAATCTGGAAAGCTCCCAGTCTTCCCGAGCCAAATAACCTGCTATGGTATCACATTTGCAAGCTCGCACTTTTGATCAGATGATGCGGCAGATGATACAGCAACCGTTCATTGCCCTCCCAGCATTAACACTGGTAACCCTTTTTCAAAAAGCAGCAAACCCATGCCCTGATTCAGCAGGTTCCTTATGCACATGCCTGACTTCAAATATGTAAACTGTCCCATTGACTTCACGTACTTAAAACAGGGCATATGTTTAAGTACTTGCTGAATTGGGAGTACACCAAAATGAAAATAAACACACACACACAATGCATTGGTTTGGAGATCGATTCTGGTTTAGCACTTGAGGAGTAGTAAAACTGCAATTCTATTATTTTGTGGTTCAGCTTGTCCTTACAAATCTATCACATATTTGGCAATAGGTATTGGTATTGCAATAGTAGAATCCATAGAAGTAACAAGTTGTAAGCAAAACCTTTGTTCTTAGCACAGCTAGTGAATTTCAGATATTCTGTACACCAAGCGGGAGCTCTTTCCTGGAGATATTGTCTTTCAGATGGTGTATCATTTGATCAGTTGAAAGCCTGTTGATAATACCTAGTCTTATTCAGTGCTTTTCATCCCTAGATCTCCAAGTGCTTCACAAAGGAGGTCAGTATCATTATTCCCATTTTACAGAAGGAGAAACTGAGGCATGGAATGCCAAAGCTGCTTAAGATACTTTTGAAAATCTTGCTAGACACAAATCTGCATTTTTAGGTGCCTATATACCTTGAAAATCTTGGCCTTAAATGACTTTTTAGCAGACCAGAGGCAGACCCTGGAACAGAACCAGGTGTCCTGAGTCCTAGTACAGTTCTTTGTCACTGCCTAATCTTTTTACCAAATAGAGGGGCGTGAAAAGATATCACTCCAAATTGAACAAATGTACCTGCCTACCTTGGTTACCTCTGCAGTTTCAGATGGCAATGGTATTATCACTTCCTGCCCGAGATTTCCATTCAGAAAGCTTTCCAGTCACAGGGCTCCCTTTGAGATCCATGGGAATTCCATGCATGGAAGGGTTGTGGGAGCGGATGCCCAATGCTTCTATGCAAGGTTGCTGTGCCCTGTTAAACAGCTGCCATGTTTCCCCTCAAAGATGGCTGAAGTTCAGTGGTGGGTGAGTGATATTTTAGACACAGTTTACAAAATACTTTGGGACCTATCTGGATGAAAGGGGCTATGTAAACACATGATGATATTGTTAATCACCCTAAACAATAATGTGTACAAGCCCAGCATTTGGTTTTCTTTATAATATCCGGTGAAAAGAGGTCATACGGATGACATGTCAACAGAGACTCAGACTTAAAAAAATGGAGTTTGCAATTAAAAGGCCAAAGAGCTGGTAAGTTGCAATTCTGTTTCTGTCAAAATTCTCCATAAAATAATTCCTGGTTCAAATTTGTGATTTGAGGTTGTTTTTTTTTTAATTGAAATGATTTTCAGCATGTGCTTCCTATTTATTTTCAAAACAAATGTAACCATTATTGAGCTTTTGTTTTGTTTTTTTATCCACAGATGTGGGAAGAGTCAATCAGATTATTTTCCTGGTGGCTTTTTCAGATCTGAGATCAGTAATAATGTCCTCCTTTTTTTAAAAAAAGGCTGTTTCTGTGGAATCTAATCAGACCATTATGCATGTCACTACAGATTAGTAAATACGATTCACAGGTCCCTAGGACCAGCCACATGCAGTATTATGACTGTTAGGCTTGTTAGAAGTTTTATAACTTCACGGGGAGAATACATTGGGTACTAAAGGGTTGTTTAATCTAGTGGAAAAAGGCATAATGAGAAGTAATGGCTGGAAGTTAAAGCCAGACAAATTCAAATTAGAAATAAGGCACAATTTCTTTAACAGTGAAAGTGATTAGCCATTGGAAAAAAATACCGAGAGAAATGATGGATTCTCTGTCTCTTGAAATCAAGACTTGGATGCCTTTCTGGGAGATAGGCTTTCATCAAACACAAGTTATTGGGCTCAATGGAGGAGTAGCTGGGTGAAGATCCATGGCCTGCGTTATACAGGGGATCAGATAATCTAATGTTCCCTTTTGGCCTTAAAATCTATGAATCTATAACTCACAAAGACACACAAATGTGTTTAACCTAAAGAATGTGTATTAGTCTTTTAAGGATTGAGTTCTGGAAAAAATAAAATAGGTCAAAATATAAGGAGATTTTTTTATTTTGCTTGGTGGGGAGCAGTAGGCCACCTTTGTTGGAGACCAAAGACCTACCCCACTGTTTTCCATACTTTACGTGTCTTCTCTTGAGACACTGAATTGCAGTCTCCATACCATCAGCCTAAAAGTCCAGTCCTGCAAGGTGTTGAGCACTCTGAACATGTCCTTAATTTTAAGTACACAAGTAGGTCCCTTGAAGCCAATATTTACACACTTAAAATTAAGCACTTTTCCTCTAGTTTGTGCTGCTTTTGCACTTCCAGGTTCCAGCCAGGACCAGACATGTGAAAATACCATCAGAAAGGCTGGCCTTGGGGTACTCTTGCCCCAAGCATATGTCGGAAGTAATGAAAAGTTTCCAGTCCAACTTTGCAGACCCGAGCGGTTTGGATAAACATTTGGAGCCTCCTTCTTCTGTTGTGGAAAACTTAAAGTTGGCGCAAGAGACTTCTCCTTTGCAAATCCTGCCACCTTTCCTTTTCACACCCTTTCCTTTCTGCCTCGTTTTTAACCTCTTCATTTCCTTCTCCTTTCGCTTTTTAACTTGAGCTTTGTGCTGCAGCATATCAAGGGTTCAGGGGAATAATGTTTGTATGAAAGATCCTCTACAAGATAAAGAATTGTACTAAATTTATGACAACAAATGTTTACTCCTGGAAGAAGCATTATTTAGACTGCATTTCTTTGAGATCAGAAATAACTATAATGATAATTATTAACAACACAGGAGATTGCCCAGGTCTGACAAAAACTATTGCTATGTGAACTTCTAGGAGTTTAGGCTTGATCCTCTTCACACATGTGGCTGTGTCATCTGATGTGTGAATCCCTACTGGCTGAGACTTGAGTCTCCTCTTACCTGTGGCTGTGTAAGCAGGAGTAAGTCCAAAGAAGTGATGCTGGTGTGTAGCTGGTGGAAGTGAGAGACCAATCAGATGTCAACATTTCAAATGCTTAACTCAGCCCCTTATAGTTCAGCAGCTAGGGAAAAGGACTGGGAGTGAGGAGACCTGGGTCTATGATTGCCTCTGCCACTGATTTACAGTGACCTTGGCCAAATCATTTTGCTTCTGTTTCCACTTTTCCTAATGAGATTGTTAACTTTTTAGGGCAGGGATTATCTATATGTGTACAATCGCTAGCACAGTCTGATCTTCATTGGGATCTTAATAATAGTAATAATAATAATAAATAAATAAATAATAATAAAATAATAATAATAATATTCTAGCACAAACATTTTGCAGGCTCTCTCAGATTTGAACTATCCAGCTGTCAAGGTTATATGGAAAATTCCTTCTGAACAGACTTTCTTCATGTATTTTTTTACTTCTGTGGCCACATTTGGTTCTGGAGCAAATCACAGAAGAAAGCAGAGTTGCACTCACTCGAACGAGGGTGGAATTATGCCCTTTGTTTCAGGTAATTCCCAAAGGGCGGAACTGGCCCATCCTCCAAGCCTGAGAAGGGGTTCGATTTTGTCTTTATTGTTTTTTTGAGTGAAAGTTCGGGAGTGGAAGCACTCTTATTTCGTGCTAACATGTATTTCCATCCCTAACTAATACCATACAGGTTCCTATTTAACTTCAAGTGCCAAATTCCTTCAGGAAAATCCTTCAATTAGTTTGCATACAAATACTGTTCCCACTGTACCATGAATGGGGCAGAGGCAGAATTGGTACCTAGGTTTTTTTTCAGACAACTGCAGAATAGTGAACACACTGTAAAAACTAATAACCTTTGAAGCGCACCCTCTAAGTGATTACCCCACTCCCATCTAATGACTTAAAGATGTTCTATTCCTCTTGGATTTGGCAACAACAAAGATTTCAACCTTATTAAAACCAGCCTGTCAGGAAACGACATGTCATCCCTAGGAAAAAAAAACTAAGAAAGAAATGAAATGAAATTCTTTAAAATCCCTGTGAACAATAAGTCAAGATACCATAGCTGAAAAATACCATGATTTGTTGGCTAGTGTTTGGGTGGTCCAGATACAGGAGATGACAACTTTAGTTCTTCCCTTTGCCCTCCTTAGAAATGCTTGGATGGTTCTCTAAGATCCTCAGAAGATCCCTTGTGATTTCATATTAGGACTCTGCCAGACCCTCAAAAATAGTTTGGCTCCTAATTTCCATTGAAATTGGTGAGGAGCAGGGCCTTCGTGGCCACAGAACCTAGAAAATCCATCCCAGTTTTTACATGAAACCCAGTTCTTGCTCAGATTGAATACTTTGGAACTGTTTGTTTGGCCACGTCTATGGAGACAGCCAAGCCAAAATGTGCTCAGTAAAGTTGCTGGGTTGGTAATATTGGCTCATAAGGGTCCATATGCTCATTCTGTGCACACATGTGGATGTGCAAAAATGCTTCTCTGAATTGTGCATGCAGTTTCTGCAGCTGCATGCATAATCATGGTAACTGTGCATGCAAATGACCACATGCTTGTCTAACTGGTCAACCTTGCCCACACTTCCTGTGATAATCAGCACAATCATGGGAAGTCAGCACACAAGCTATGCAGGCAAAGATGCCCAGAAAATTAGGAAAAATCTGGTCCATATTGTGCTCATTCAAGGCTACCAGCAATTGGATGGTCCGCAACATGTGCCCATTAAAAGAAACAGGTTTTCATGTGATGAAGCTTTAAATCAGGTAGTGTCAAACCCTCCTCCCCAAATGTTGTGTTGCTTGAAATCTGAATCCATTTCTTTTATCCACTTTCTGCACACGGCCCCCGTTGTTAAAATGGTTCGAGCCAGAACGCCCACATCCAAACACCCCAATCTTGCGGTGATCCATGTTGGGATCCAGATTTGTGTCTCTTGGGCTCAGCCTATAGTTAAATCAGAAACAGAAAGGATAGCTCTACACTCTCCTGTGCTTATTCATGTGTTTGTTTGGGATATTCTATTCTATTCTATTCTATTCTATTCTATTCTATTGTTTGCAGATGCACAAGATTAACCATGCATGTTTAGATATGCATGAGGAATAGACATATATATTTGTCCCTATTGTTAAACACTTTGCAAGGTTTTTTCTTCTTTTTCCCCCTCCTCTCTGCACCTTATTCCATCTCTGTGTAGCTTTTTTTTCTCTGCTTGGTCTCAGCCCCATATTGCTCTCTGTTATTCGTTGTCCTCTGTCTCTCTTCCCGACGCTGTTCTTAAACAGAACATTAGGCTAATAACTTCAAGTTCAGGTCAGATCCTTGAACCTACTATGTCTGAGCAGTGCTGAATTTAGGCAAATTATAAGCTGGGAAAAAAGTGCAAGCTCTTTTGTCTTTCCCTGAATTCGAGGGTCTGAGGCGTGGGGAAAAAAGTTTCAGGTTGTATATTTGGCAATTTAAAATGTGAAGGTCATTATGCCTTTGGTTGCCCACAAGACACACACTCCTTTCTATGTCTTACAAAGCAACTATAGTAGAACCAGGCATCACACATAGTCCCCATCTCAAAACATTTCCGGAGCAAAGTAAAGTACCCTCGGAAGTCCTGGAGATGCCAGTACTTACTTGTACAAAAATCTTTGACAGCCTGCAATGCTTAAAATCCTGCTAGCTAATCAGGGTTTCCCTGTGATACATATTAATTAGGACCCTATCTGGAAATGACTTAAGTGTCTCCATGAAACCATATCTAAGCTTTTTGTGAATCCACTCAGACAGTTTGCACACGTTTGCAACACTTTCTAGTGGCAGCACTATACTTGGCCTCATAGATACTGAGCTGCTCCCAGAGAAACAGTCTTTGCTCCCAGTTTTCTAAAATTGCCCATTTCATGGGTGAATGTCATGGGTATAATTCTCTGTGGTCCATGTTCTGCCCTTTGCTACCCTGGTCAATGAAAATGTTCCCAAGTGCATAACCCACAGAGAGATCTCTAATGTTTGGAGAAAGGGGAATTCTATGGTGAAGGTGACAAAACCTTTTTTTACATGGGGACTTGGAGTTTGGGATGCTTGAATTCCAAGCTGATTCCAATCCAATTATCCATTTCATATTTAATTGATAAATATTGGGTTGAATTCATCCCTGGTTTAATGCCATTCACTGCTATTTATCTTAATAAATGCACCTGAAAATAATAAAGCACGTGCTCAATCTAAATGAAATGCAAACTTAAATCAGCCTTGTAAAATTAGCATCACCATCAGGGTGAAAACACTATTGTTGACTTGTATTTTAATAGCCTGTCAAAAAAAAAAAAGATCCCAGGTGAGTGTATTTATCTGAGATGCACCTAAATCTGAAATGCACTTTTATTCATCTTTGCAGGATCCACAGAATTTTACAAAGCTGTATAAAAGTGCATCTCAGATTCAGGATATGAAAAGCCACTTTAGTGTAAAGAGTGGGTTCCCCCCCACCCTCAGCTTTTTGATAGGAGATAGCAATCTGATTTTCTTTTCTTTTCTATGAAATAGATGATATGCCATGCATCCTCAAGTTAAAGACTTCAAGGACCCAGCCATGGGAACATCTGGCAAGTGAAAGCTTTGGATATGGAAAACATAAATGTAGAGGTTCATATTTATAAATTGGAAGGGCCATCAGGACATCTGCTAACAAGCTTTCCTCCAGAGTCTGTTTGCTGCACACGGTTGTTCACAGGCAACAATAAACATGAGCATGAATCATGTGCATGGCCTGCTGTTCCTTTGAGTAGCTGAAGAAACATATGCTCTGGTTAAACATAAATGCTCTGCTCTCACAACACAGAAACACAAGTGTTCGCAAACCTCACAGCAAAGTTCTTGTATACCAGACCTCATAGGGATCTGTTCCTGGAATGGGCTAAAAATAGCCTGCAAAAAATCCTTGCATTTACACAAAGAGAGTCAAGCCCACTTAGTAGCAACCTGTTCAATGGAAAATCCCATATTTTTCTCCAGACTTTTTTTGTGCAAGGGTCCAGTCTTGAGCCCCAAACTCCCGTGACCTCCAATGGAGTTTGGGGTGTGTATCCCATGTCTGGAACAGATCCCAATTTAGCACAATTGTGACCAACACATCAAACATTAAAAAGTATGTACATAAAATCAAATTTCTTTTCCATTTATAGTACAGGCATCTTTCCTCCAACAGGTGCCAGCAAGGAGTACCTTACAAGCCCCTGAAAAAAAGTAACACAACAGATAGCAATCATAATAATAATCATAATAGGGACAGAGGATTTTGCTAATTGGTCCTCTGATCTAGGTGCCTGTAGGATACTGTTCACAGACATCAAGGCCCAGATCCTTAGAGTATCTCTACACTGCAGGCAGGAGGCATGATCGGGAGGGGTCATAGGCTGGAAGCTAGACTGTCCCACTGCCTCTGTGGCAGCAATTATACAGCTATTGTTATTCAAGATGGCTTTGACCTGTCTAGATCAAAGTTAGCTCAAGTAGGAGAACACATGCTGCAATCACACCTCCAGCCTGCAGTGTAGATATACACTCAGATCTATTTATGCACCTAACTCCCATTAAAATACCTTTAAGGAGCTGGGCCCAACAGCCTAATCAGTTAGCATTAATACTGGCTCCACATATAAAAAGTAGTCAAGAAAAGGGGGAAAAAAAGAAGAAATAAGATGGAGGAAAGCGGTGCTCTCTATTAAAAAAGAAAGTTGTTGCATACCTGATGCCAGTATAATTATTGTTTGTATTACAGTAATGCCAAGAGGCCACTATGGGGCCCCACTGTGTTAGGCGCTGTACATACACATAGTCAGAAATAGTCCCTTCCCCAAACAGTTCGCTGTCCCAAAGCCCTGATCCTTCAAAAGCTTATACAAGTGCTTAACCTTTTTGTACTGAAGTCAAAGGGACTATTCCCAGTGGATAAAGTTAAGCCCTTGTGTAAGTCTTTGCAGGATCAGAGCCTGAACAGGCAAGAAAGAAAAAGGGTGAGAGAAAGAGATACAAAATAAAAACAAAAGATGGGGAACGGAGGCACAGAGAAATTAAACATTTTGCTCAAGGACACAGAATAAATCCAGCAGTCAGGACCTGAGCCCAGGTGTCAGTCCAATGCCTTAACCTCAAGACCATCCACCCTCCTGTAAGTAGAATGCTACTATGCAGTATGAAGGCATGCACATCACCTAATTTAGTGTAAGAGGTGTGATTATCATAGCTTGGCAGCTACCAGTTCTTACAACCAAATCTGAACCAAACACTTTATTTATACCATGTCAGACAGACCTGAAGTGGCTTAACAAAACATGGTTGCAGCAGGGTTATACTTTTTCAAGCAAAGAAACCCTCAACATTATGTATACGTATCATGCATCTTCTTAAACACTAGATGCCATGCAAGTACTAGAAAACAGAAATGAAAGAAATATTCCTGTATAGGATCCATACCAAATCTTGCATCTGCATTTACATTCCTATTAGCATACTGAGAAGGAAGAAAGGGAAAATGTTCTTGGATTCCTGAATAGGGAGTAACTATACATACAAAAATCTTTGCAGATCTGGCCTCTAGTTTGGTTAGTTTCACTCATTCACCCAGTTGGAAATATTTAACCAGTAACAAATGCAGAATTTAGATTCAAAGACTGCTCAAAATCCTCTACCAGCAAGATACAAATGTTCTATTCTACATGTTTATTTGCCTACTTTTGCAGGAAAAAAGCTTTGCTTAAGGTAGTTTATTGCTGAAAGTAGTGAAGAGAATACAAAACGCGTTGCCTGTTTCTTCATGCTCCTGAAAGCCAGACAGTTGTATAGGCTAATTTCTGCCCTCAGAGAGACATGCAGAAAGGCCAATCAAGTCAGTGACAGTTCTGTAGACAGATCTGAAAGCACAATTTGTGTGCACTTGGCCAACATAAAATAAAAAGTTGCAGTGTTTTAGAGTGCTAACATGAATAGCAAAATCATCCCTGGACTTTCGGAGAATTATTTTTTTACTTCTATAGCCTGCCCTATTTCCTACTGGAGAACCATAAAATGTCCTTTTTGACTGAAGGTAGGGTGACCAGACAGCAACTGTGAAAAGACAGGATGGGGTGAAGGGTAATAGGCACCTATATAAGAAAAAGTCCCAAAAAACGGGACTCTCCCTTTAAAAATGGGACATCTAGTCACTCTAATTGAAGGTACATTTTATAAAATGTGCTTGGTAGTCTCTTATAAAAGCCCACTGTACACAGAAGTGATGTCTAGTGGTTAGAATGGGAGACTGGGAGTTGGAACTTCTGGGTTCTATTCCTGCTTCTGATTCATACACCTTTTAACCTTGGGCAAGTTACTTAGGACCATATTGTGCCTTCAAGGAACAGCTCTGCCCGAGGGCGATACAGCCTGTCCCTCCCTCACCCGCAACACTCAACTGGTTGATGTGGGGCGGGGGACATGAGGTCATGCCCCCGATTCTTTGGGCAGATGTGTCCACTATTAGAAAGAAAGAAAGAAAGAAAGAAAGAAAGAAAGAAAGAAAGAAAGAAAGAAACTTTGTCTCTAAGTATAGACACTGCACAGTATACTCAATGATTATCAAAGTGGTGTAAATCTCTTAAATGATGGCAAATAATAAACAATGAGACTTTTCTTTAGATTTTTTTGGAAAATAAAAAGTTGATAGCTCGGCGTATTTCTTTGATCACATTTCAGCAATGCAAGTTTCTCAAGAACATTAGGAAACTTAAGCCTAGTGAAACTAACAAAAACGAACAAAAAGTAGCTTTGGACCCATAGCCTGTTTATCATATGAAATCATGGCTGTGCATCTCTTTAGCTATGTCTGGAGAATAGCAAATGAACCTTGTAGTTTTATAAGGTGAAAGACGTTATTACCCCAAGCAGACTGCCAAATTTGGAGTATTAGCGTGATAATGCTAGAGTTTAAGACACGTGTCAGAGTTTTCCATTTCTTGTTGTGATGCATGACAAAATTCTAAACTGAACACATTTCACCATCTTAATTAATACATTGTGTGCACTTTGACCAACCTGCTAATCCAAGAAGCACTAATAAAAACCAGGAAAGAAACTATGTCAAAGCCATATCACAGGCTACAGTGAAAAGATTTGCCTCTTATTCATATTGTGCTGAGTTATACTTTGTCATTTTTCAACTTTTGCAAAGATTTTATACACTCATCACTTTTACCAGGATACAGTAAATATCAAGCACAGATATTGGGCCCAGTCCTGCTTTCAATTATGCCCATGCAACTTCATTGATTTGTCTCATTTTATACTTAAATGGTACTCTCCCTGTGGCATAGATTGTCTTTTTGTTCTCTGTTTGTACAGCATCTAGCACATTGGGGGTCTAGATCCATGACTAGGGCTCCTAGGCACTCTGATGATGATAATAATAAAATAATAATGATAATAATAATAGTGGGATTGCATCCTGGTAATTGAGACAAGAATGTGTTCCTCTGACAACAGTCTACATGATGAAATGCAGTAAAGACAAGTGCAAAGTTCTTAAGGAAAACTCAAATGCACAGCTACACAAAGTGGAATAACTGGCTAGGTGGCAGTACTGCTGAAAAGTATTCAGGGTTATAGTGAATCACAGACTGACTATGATCAATAATGTGATGCAGCTGAGAAAAAGACTAATATCAATCTGGGGTGTATTAACAGAAACGTTGTATGCAAGACACGGGAGGTCGTTGTCCTGCTCTACTCGGCACTGCGGTGATCTCAGCTGGAGTATTGTGTCCAGTTCTGGGCACCACACTTTAGGAAAGATGAGGACAAATTGGAAAAAAAACCCAACAGATAAAATGTTTAGAAAACCTAACCTCTGAGGAATGGTTAATAAAATGGGGCATGTTTAGTCTTGAGAAAAGAAGACTGAGGATGGACCTGGTAACAGTCTTCAAATGTGCTGTTACAAAGAGGATTGTGATCATTTTTCTCTTTGTCTACCGAAGGAAGGACAAGAAGTAACAGGCTTAATCTGGAGCAAGGGAGATTAGGTTAAATATTAGGAAAAACATTTTAACACTAAGGGGAGTGAAGCTGTGGAACAGGCTTCCAAGGGAGTTTGGGATCGCCATCACTGGAGGTTTTTAAGAACAAGTTGGACAAACACCTGTCAGGGATGGTTTAGGTTTACTTAGTTCAGCCTCATCACAAGAGGCTGGATTTAATGACTTCTTGAGGCCCCTTCCAGCCCAACATGTCTATTAATCTATGTTAAAAGGCTCTTATATTAAGGTCGCCAACTCTCATGATTTTAGGGCGAGTCTTCTGATATTTGATGGAAAGCCTCAGTGCCTAGAAGTCAGGTGATCACATGAGAATTTATCTGTCTGAAGCACTTGCATCACAGTGCGTTCACTATTGTCGCTTGGCACCTCATGGTCTTTAATGTATTTATCCACCCAACACCCCTGTGAGGCGGGGCAGTGCTAGTCTCATGTTTGGTAGCTAGGGACCTGGGAAACAGACGCTAAGTGACACCTGCAAGTCACTCAGGAAGTCTGCAGCAGAGCGGGGAACTGAACCTAGGTCTACTCAAGTCCTAGGCTACTGCCATGACCAATGGACCATATTTTCTCTCAGACTACATTTAAATAAAGTAAGTTTCCATAGTTGCGGAGACCAGCTTGAAAACATGGCCGAAATGCACCCTGATGGCTCAGAAATCAGAAGGGAAATAAAAAGAATCCCACATTAACTATTAAAAAAAAACAACTTAAGCAAATTTCACAACTCTTTGAACATTCGGGGAATGGCCATAAACACAGAATGTGGAATACAGGAGGGATTTTCAAACACACTCACTGTTGGCCTAACGGTGCTGCCATTGAAGTAAAGGAGTTTTACCACCAACTTCAATGGAAGGAGTTGTCAGGCCAATGCTTTGGAAAATCCCCCCAGACACTTTCAAAGTACAAATATTTTGATATTATCAGGTATAATTATGAATTACTGTATCTACAAAGGAACTTGGTACACATGACTAATTAGTTTCTCATAAAAAAGAATAGATGATTGATTCCTGGTCCCGATTGGGGATTGATAAATAAAATATTATAATAACTAATAAAAATGAATGCTTTTACATAACACCTTTCACTTGAAAAATCTCAAGTGACTAACAAACATTAAAGGGCCATTAAAGGGCTTGATGTCTGCTGTGCGGCTCAGAGGCAGCAGGATAATGTCACTCCGGTGAGTAGAGCAAGGCAGGAAATGCTTTTCCTGTTCCACCAATATTTTGGAGAGTTCAAAATCGTTTTCCCTTCTTGACTCAGGACAAAAAGTCAAAAGCTGAAAATGATTCATGAATAAGGCTGTGAGTCATGGAGGTCACAGATTCTGGGACTTTCTGGGACCTCCGTAACTTCTGCAGCAGCAGGTTCGACTGACCCCAGGACCACCTAACCACCTCAGGTAGCCTCCGGGCCAGCCACACCGGCTGCTGCTGGGGCAGTCTCGGGTCATCATGTGCCACCCCCCTCAGCAGCAGTGATGGTCCTGGGCCACATTCTGCCACTCCCCCACCCCCTGGAGCACCAGCGGTGGTCCCGGGACATGCACCGCTGCCCCCCTCAGCAGCAGCAACAGTTCTAGGCTGCGCATGGCCACCCCTGCCCCCTGGAGCACTAGTGGTAGTCCTGGGACGTGTGCCACTGTCCCCCCCCAGCACCAGCAGTGATCCCGGGCTGCCTCCCCCAGCATGTGTGGTGCCCCCAGGCTGCGCCCTGCCCCAGAGCACCTGCTGTGCCCTGGAGCCCCCCCTCCAGAGCATCTGCAGTGCCCCCGGAGCGCCCCCTCCAGAGCACTCATGGCGCTCCCAAAGCCCCCAATCCAGAGCACCCAAGATTTAGTCAGAGGTATATACTATAAGTCATGGACAGGTCACTGGCCATGAATTTTTGTTTACTGCCTGTGACCTGTCCATTACTTTTACTAAAAATACCCGTGACTGAATCTTAGCCTTATTCATGAACTGAAAAACTGATTTATTTTTTTAGTTTGGATCAATTGAAATGTTTTGTTTAGATCATTTCAAAATGTTTTGTTTCTGGTTTTTTCCCTTGTCCAATAGAAGTTGTGGGGGCAAACAAGTTAGTTAGTTTTTAGAGAGAGCTGGACAAATTTATGAGTGGTATTGTATGGTGGGTTGTTTGTGATGGGAGGGGGCAGCCCGGGAGTCCCTTCTAGTTTATGTCTTATGTACCTAAAAATCTCATGTTTCAGGGCATCACCCAGTCTCCCGTAAGGGTCAGGAAGGGATCCCCCCAAGTCGTCTTCTTCTTCTTCTCTCTCTCTCTCTCTCTCTCTCTCTCTCTCTCTCTCTCTCTCTTTTTTTGGTCTCTTACATGAGTAGCTTCAGGAATGGCCATGGGGGGAGATGGGACATTGGATGGGGATGGCCAGTGTTCTGAGGTGGCACAGAGTATTCTCTCTCTCGGGTGCTTGACTGGCCGGTTCTTGTTCACACACTCAGGGTCTAACTGATCACCATATGTGGAGTCAGGAAAGAATTTTCCCCCAGGTCAGACTGGCAGTGACCTTGGTTTTTTTTTTTTTTAACCTTTTTCTGCAATGTGGGGTATGGATCACTTGCCAGGATCATCTGGGGTATGGATCACTTGCCAGGATCATCTGGGTATATCTCACTCAATCAATTAGGTCACAGTGGGGCCTTGGGCACTGGTGTTTATCAGTCTCTCCTATTCTCTGCTTGTGACACTTGATAGTTTAGTCTCCTCTGGACTATAATACTTTGGTCTAATTTTGGTTGTTGGATTTAGTGTGAGGGTGCTGGAGGTCAGACTACATGCCCTGGTGGTCCCTTCTGGCCTTTAACTCTCTGACTCTCTGACTATTAATTTCTTTCTTTTTGTTTCTTTTGTTTTAACCTTTTTCAGTCTAATTAGCTTAAATTTCTAATCCAAAAGTCATTTTGAACTGGAAAAGGAACACTTTTCATTTTAAAAGTTCTGAAACAGTTTTCCTTGACGTTGTTTTTCCCCTTGACTTGGGCATTTCATCAAACCTGATTCTGTTTCGTGAATTTCAGTTTAGACCAATCAGCATTTTTCAACAATAAAACAATTCACTGGAAAATTCCCAACCAGATCTAATTGCAAGTCCTCCTGATGAAGTCAATGGGATTACTCAGAGTAAACATGATTCCTAGCAGTCTGTGTTTTGCAAAGTTAAATCAGGGCCCGAACCAGTAAAGCACACGCACAGCTTTAAGCACATGTGTGCTTGGAACTATGCACAATGGAGGTATGCATATGCTTAAAGTCTCACTTCCTTACTTTTAAAATCTAGAAAGCAACACCATCCGATCATAATACCACATAGCTATTTCAATGGGACTACTCACAAGAGAACAGCAAGCAAGATTTGGCCAGGAACTTCATATTTCATTTCATAAAAAAAAGAATTCCTTAAGAACGAGCGTAAGAGTCTCCAAGTCACTCAGGAGACATTTGGAAGCTGATGTTTACACTGAACTGGTTAATAACTGGCTGCATTTTGTAGTCACTTGAATATTTGTTGAAGAGCAATAATTGGAGCATGTTTTCTAACAAGTCAGAAGGAAATCAAGCCAATATCCCTTCTTGTTTGAGGGCACTCCTGGAGGCATCACTGTGATATCACAATTATCTGAAAAGAAAAAGATTGCTGGGGAGAAGGAAGAAGGAAATGGTGGATGGGGTAGTATTTAATAATTAATCAGGAAGTGGACACAAGTTGCAGTAACTTACTTAGGTTACATACTGCCGTGAGATTTAGGATCAGATAATTTTGTTGCCCCTTTATGATGCTCTGGAGGTGCAAAGGGGATATCAACTAGGTGGACATGGCCACCAGAGAATTCTCTCAGTAGAGAGGGAATTTCCAGGTGGTGCAGGGTCAGGTTAGCAGCTCTGTATCCCCACCTTGCAGTTCCTTAGTGTAGGGGGCCTGAAGGAGGCATGGACCGGAAAGACAAGCGTTGTATGGCCCTGTGGATCTAGCACCTGGAAGCGGGCATCTCCAGGCTGTAACCAGCTTGTACTCCACTGCCCACGACCCTTTGTGAACACAGATCCAGGGAAGTCCCACCTCAAGGGCTCTGATTGGCTCTCCACCCTTTATAAACCTAAGGGGTATTCCAGAAAGTGTCTCAGCAATGGTGTGGATTCCCTGTAGCTACCACAACCATTCCTTGCTCCTGAACTCCTGGCTTTGACCTCGGCTTGATTTGGACTTCACCTTGTGACTCAGATCCCGAAATCTGACCCTTGGTATCAGTCCTGGCCTGGAACCTGATTATGCGCTCCTCTGCCACTCCCTGCCTCAGGTTGGTCCCTGTTCTGACCCTGGTCCTGACTGCCTGTGGGGGTTCCTGACAGGTCTGGCTTAAGCCTCTCTGTTCCTGGCTCCTGGAACAGCTCATTGGAGTCATAGGTAACTAGTCACAAGTTAGAGAAGTCCCAAGGCTACTCTCTAACTAATGCTGGGGTCTAGACAGGGCTCCAGCCAATCTGATAACAGGGGAAACACAAACCATAGAGCCACCATTACCCTCTCCCCATTTCCTATATTGAGCATAGATTGGCTGGAACAGAGAATGGAGCCCATAGTGTCCATCAGTGGCTATGTATCCCTTTAGCATCCACTACACTAAACAGAGAGACTGATGGAATATTTTAAACAAACACAACCCCAGTGATGGAAATCTCAATCTCAAAGCCACCATATGAAAGAAAGTCATCTGACCACAATTTACCTGTTAGACTTCAAAAGTGTCTTGGTCTCCTAAAAAGAAAAGCAGCCTTCTCTTTAATGAAACTAAGTACTATATTTCAGCAGTGTGTGTTGTGAAAGGGAAACAATTTGGATTCATTTACTGAAATTTACCTTTCAGATGCAGTTAAGCTGAATTAAAAGTTTGTACAAATTGACAGCATTCTGTTTTCCATCACTACATTGTCTTGAAGGAAAGGATAACAAACTAACTGACTTAAATTCCAGCCCAACTGATAAGGTTCACTATATAAGGGCATGATTAGGGGAGTTTATTGCACATTGTCACTCTTCATTCATCACTGGCTTAAAGTTTTTAGTCTGAAATAGCTGTCACTTCAAAAAGAAATGGACGTTTGTAATGTTACTGCATTCATCTGGGGTTGAACATTCACCAATGGGCTATCAAGGAAATGCCATTCCCATTCACAGTGGGATTTTATTTCATTTTCAGGCAACAACAGACCTGCAGTTCCATGGCTACATTAGACACACTTAATCCTTTCCTTCTTCTCTGACCAAGTCTCCTCCCCGCTCCTTGAAATTTTCTACATTTGCTCCCATTTTTCATTCTGCATGAAGCTGAAGCTTCTATTCACCTTCAGTGCACTCCATAACTCCACCCCATTAACAGCTCTTGCTCAAGGCTCAGCAAGGCTGTTAATCCCTGATTTGCCCCTCACTCTCATTCTGCTCTACCCAGTCCTTCCTTCTCACCATTTCATTTGTCCCTTTCACTTCCTCCAGACTCTCTGCCTTATTCCAAATTATCTCAGCTCCTGAAATAGTCCTCCATTCACCAACCTCCCCGCCTCTCTACCTGTAAGGAACTTCTAAAGACCCTTCTATTCTATAAAGTGCTCAAATGACAATGTCAACAACCGATGGTGTATATATTCTCTAGTGTCTTGTAGTATTTTTTGCTTATGGTTTTAGAGCCTAAACCATTAAGGGCAAGGACCTTGTCTGTTTGCACTCAAATGCCTACAGTATTTTAATTGCCCCAAGCATATAATCAGTAATTAACTATTCATATTAGAAGAGGAAACTGAGTTGACAGTTTCAATGGAAACAGTAAAACTCTCCCCATCCTACTGAAGCAGTGACCCTCTCATAGGGTGACCAGATGTCCCGAATTTATAGGGACAGTCCTGAATATTGAGTCTTTTTCTTATATAGGCTCCTATTACCCCTCCACCCGTCCCGATTTTTCACACTTGTTGTCTGGTCACCCTACCCTCTCAATGCAATCCATCCATGCCCCCCAGCCCCCGACACTCCCACCTTCCCCCCAAAAATCCCAGCTAAGCTAGCTGAACTGCTCAACATTTAGTTTTGTGGAAATCAAAATGTTTCATGCAAAGAAACAAATTTAAAATAAAATGAAGATTTCTGAAAATGGAAATGAAACCATTTGGTTTCATTTCTAATTACAATTCTCGTTTCATTTTTGACAACCAACGTTGCCATGAGAAAGGGACATTTTAATTTTGTTTAAGTTTTTCTTTTGTTTAAAAAATAATCAAAATTGGCCATGGCACATTTTTGAATGAAACTGTTACATTTGAAAAAAAAATAGTTGAAATAAAATTGTATTTTTCAACCCCCACATATGACATAGTTCAGCTTTGTAACAAATCTTGGTTTTGTCAGAGCAACAAGGGGAGGTGAATTCCAGATCTAGAAACCTTCTACCAGAGGTGAAAGTAAGCCGCTACTGTGTACCGGCAAGAGCCAGTATGCTGTGTCAGACTGGACCGGCTTCCCTGGAGGTGATTCAAAAGGCCCAGGGCTCTAACCGCTGCGGGGAGCCCCTGGCCCTTTAAATCACTGCCAGAGCTCCAGCAGCCGGGCTCCGGCGGGGATTTGAAGGGCCCAGAGCTCTGACCACTGCAGGGAACCCCGGGCCCTTTAAAGCGCCACCTGGAGCTTCAGCAGCGGGGCTCGGGTGGTGCTTTAAAGGGCCCGAGGCTCCGCGCAGTGGCTGGAGCCTCTAGCCCTTTTAATCCCCGCCAAAACTCCGGCAGCCAGGCTCAGGAGGGGATTTAAAGGGCCCAGAGCTCCGGCTGCTGCGGGGAGTCTCAGGCCCTTTAAAGTGCCGTCCGAGCCCCGAAAGCGCCGCCGGAGCTCCGGCATCAGGGCTCAGGTGCAGCGGCTGGAGCTCCGGGCTCTTTAAGTCACCGCCGGAGCCCTGCCGCCCTGGGGTAGTAGCGGCAGGGCTTCTGCAGTGATTTAAAGGGCCTGGAGCTCCGTGGCGGCTGGAGCCCTGCATCCTTTAATTTGCCCCTGCACCCGGGGGCTCCCAGCCGCCAGCTCTGGGGTGATTTAAAAGCCCTGGGGCTCCCAGCTGGAGCCCCAGGGCCTTTAAATCTTGAAAGGCTCCACCTCCTCTGGTTCAGGCAACGCCTCTTGCGGTTGAGGCTACCCCCCACTCAGGACTCCAGAGTACCGGTAAGCAACCTTTCAGTTACTTTCACCCCTGCCTTCTACCAGAACACCCTGATGTTATACAAATCTAGAGAATATCAGTTTGTGTGTGACAGCTAGTCCCAGCTCTCAGGATAGAATAAAAGGAGAGAGACAATGTCTAAAATAAAATAATAATAACGTATGATGTTAAATGATGACTCATCTTTATTAGACTATTTCAGATGGTGGCTATAACCCCAGAGCAAACTAGAAATACTGTATGAGTTAAGGCCTGAGTGGAACCATTAATTATGGATTTCCTGGCTTTTATAGGTTGAATTCAGACCTTTGATGTTCCTTTAACATTGTTCTCATTTGTTCATTTCCTTTGTTTCTGTATTGGAAGCTTAAAAAAACATGCTAAGATTTCCATGGACGTGTAGGAGATGGACTTTTAATCCACAGTCCATAAAAGCCCTGCAATTCATGGCTCATAAAGTCCTCTAATCCATGGTCAATAAAGCTTTGGAAAAGATCTCTGAAACAGTGATTTCAAAGTTCAGTGGGGTTCAGACAAGAACCTTTAATCTGGTTTAAATTTGCGTGTGTGCTCCCCCATTCACACATTTGGCTTTGAAACTCAACTGAAAATACTGAAGTTTGAAGGCTTTGGATGGAAACCGACTGACTTTTACATGCTTTTCACCTGAAATAAAAATGACACAGGTTCCCCTCCCACCCCAGCTTATCCCAGGTTTGTGCACCTTTCCCTCTTACCAAGTTTCCAGTGTATAACTTAACTCAATAATAGGGAAGCTAGGAAACAGCCATGAACTGGAAGAACATTCTTGGTATACTGGGCCAGAGCCCAAGATGGTGTAAAATCAGCCTAGCTCAGCTGTGGATCTAACCCATTTAATTTATCTTCACTTAAAAAATGCCCAGGAGTCAAGCTGGCCTCAGAATTATTCTATTGCACCCGTTCAGGGAATAATCATACTACAAACTCTAATAACTTACACAGTCTTATGTTCTACTAAGGCCAATGGGAATGGAACCATTTAAAAAATAACACCCTGTGCAATGCATAGCGCTAGCCCCAAAGTGCCGTTGATGCTGATGAAACGGAACTGCCAAAAGTACAATGTGCAGCAGCTGTTTTGTAAATTTCAATACCACATCCATTTTATTGGGAAACCAAAGCTTCCCATGAGCCTCTGATTCTGGATTAACAGTTTGTAATTTTTTTTTAAACGGAAGTTGCTTTAGAATTGTAACAGCACCAAAAAAAAAAAAACCAACAACAAAAAAAACCCAAACCCAAAAAATCATTTGAAAGCACTAAAGCAGATTTTTTCCCCCTTTTCAAAACTATTTTTGGAAGCAATACTTGTTATAAATAAAAAAAAATGAATAGCCAATTCCATCCAGCTGTTTGAACTCATAGCTACATAACATAGCAGGTATCCTGCCCTTCATCCTGAATTTATAGATAATTCAGGGAGTGTGGCTAACACCCATACCTCAACCAGATCTGAGCCTTTAACACACCCTTTTGTCCCACATGATGTTGAGCTGGGACAGGCGGTCCTATGGAATCCTGGGACACTGGACGACTTGGAACCCTTCAAATGGAAAACAAAGAGGTTGCCCTCCTCTGGGATAACTCAGATCACAAAAGCCAGGACTGAGTGCATGAGAGGTGGGGACAAAGCAGCTCCATCTGTGGAACAAACTTCCAGATGAGAGCAGGAGAATCCAGACTCTGACCTTCTTTAAGAGACACTGCAAAACCTCCCTCTTCCAAAGAGCCTTTCCACCACAGCATAGGTCACACTCAGAACAGTGATACCCTCACCTGTCGATACACCCCCCCGAAATAGGAAATAATACCTGTAACATGGGTAAATCAACCAATCACAACATAAAATAGTTCAAAAAAAAGAAATACCGCAAGCACAGTTTGGAGACTTCATGCTTTTGCTATCAATTTTAGATGGAAGGCGGTCAGATACTACTGTGATGGGCACCAGTATGTAATCCTAAAATGAACAGCTATATTGATAGATAGATAGCCATCTCCAAATAATGTTTGTTTCATTTCCTTTGGTTTGTTAGCTGGCCTTTATCAAGGCCTGTATTCTAAACCTCATCATGCCAACCTCTCTCTTTTCTTTTCCAGTTTGGACCCAATGTATCTATAACAGCTTAGCCTTCATCCTAACTCCCATATTCCCCCCTCTATGCCTGAAATATATCATCACACATTCCATCCCCCACTTCTTATCCCCAGAGTTCCCTCATGACTCATGGTTTGTTACATCAGCCAATCAGTGGGGGTCAACAGTCAAGTCTTGAGACAATGAGAAGGAAAAAGATGCTGGGGTAATAGCAATGACTCACCTGTCTTCTATTCGAACCCACAGGTCATTGAATTGCCTTTGGCGATGGTGTTTGTGCTGCTTCTTATGCCATTTCTTCTGACGGCCAAACTCTTCCAGCTGGCTGATGCTATCTGGTAGCAGGAGGTGAGGTGGAAGGCTGTCTTCTTCATCTGACTGAAGAGGAATCGAAGAGGGAGAAGACACTGGTACAGGCTCAAAAATATGGACAGCAGATGCAGCTGTTCCTGAGGACCCTCCCAAAGAAGGGCTTGCGTTCTTTGTCCTTGAGCTGCAAAACACATATAAATGTAATATGTGAATGGGTGACCATCCTAACAAAAGCCTGATAGAAAGAACTATACCAGCCTCTGTAAAGGCTGTGAGGATGCGAAGGGCTTTTCCTACAGCAGGTGGGGAATTTTTTGATTAAATGTTTTTTTCCCCTCAGAAAACATCAATTTGTCAAAACAAAAACTTTTCATGGGAAAGTGTCAGTTTCGACACATTTTTCAATTTGAAGAATTTTTGGAAAGAAGTTTTGAAATCGTCTAAGCATTTCATTTCAATATTTTAGAAAGGAAAAGATTTCTGGCTCAAACCATCTTTTTGTTAAAAACCTTAAAGACGATTAGAGTACAAAATTAAATTAAAAAGGTCAAAATCAAAACAAAAGATTTTGAAATGATCTAAATGAAATAGTTCAACTGACCTGCAAACTTTCCCTCCACCTCCCAGGTTTTCATTTTATAGAAAAAGTCAAGATTTTGACTTTTCATTCCTGTTTGGGACAGGAAAAAAATTGAAATCTCAAAAATGTTCAAGGGATGGAAAAACCTTTTTACTCACAGGTCTAGCTTTTACCTCTATGCAGTGGCCAGGCACAAGTGTGGTACTTCCCATGCCTGATAATATATGATACCTTTAATAATAAGCTCTTCAATCTAGCAGAAAAAGGTATAACATGATCCAATGACTAGAAGTTGAAGCTAGACATAAGACAATAAAAACGGCCAAACTGGCTCAGACCAAAGGTCCATCTAGCCCAATATCCTATCTTCTGACAGTGGCCAATGCTAGGTTCCTCAGAGGGAATGAACAGAACAGGTAATCATTGAGTGATCCATCCCCTGTCACCCATTCCCAGCTTCTGGTAAACCAAGGCTAGGGACACCATTCCTGCCCATCATGGCTAATAGCCATTGACGGACCTGTCCTCTATGAATTTATCTAGTTGTTTTTTGAACCCTAAATTCAGACTGGAAATAATATGCAAATTTTTAACAGTGCAAGTAATTAACCATTGGAACAACTTACCAAAGGCTGTGGCAGATTCTCCGTCACTGTGGGAAATCATACTATTGTTAACAAGCGGTTACCTTTGTTGAGGTCAAGGTGTATACAGGGTGGAAAGATATTTCCCTTCTTTCTTTCACTTTTAGAAGAAAATGCATTTTGTAGCAAACAACCATTTTCTTGACTCTTACGGTAATTATATTTGGGCAGCCAAATTTGGACTAGCAATTGGGGAACCTTATTATGTTTGAGGAAGGATGATCCAGTAGTTAGGACTGTAGGCTGGGATGTGGAAGTCCGAGGTTCAAGTATTATTAATTATTATTATTATTATCCCCATTTTATGCACAGGGCATAGAGAGGTTAGGTGACTTGCCCAAGGTCATATAAGAAGTCTATCCTAGTGCTGGGATTTGAACCCAGGTCAACTGAGTCCCTTCACCACGGCCATCTGAACTACTTCCACCTCTTGCATCTGTACACTTTGGCTGGAACAGCTATGAGAAATGTCAGTTGTTGTTGTGTGTGTTTTTGTTTTGTGTTTTGCTAGAGTTTTAATAATTCTTGCTTATGGTCAGGTTAGAAACACAATACAACAGCCTCTCTCTCATGGGAATGCTAAGGTACCCAAAACAAAGGCACACAAATAATACAAAACCAAAGGGAAACTTTTCCTGACTTAAAGAAAAATTCACGTTAGATTTGAGATTTGAATGAAGGTTCAGTTGGGGTGAGATCGAATCTTCACCTATCCCAAGATAGGGGTACAGCGAGAAAAAAGTGGCATGAAATGCATAGTCAATGTGGCCTGCAAAACTATTTGTATTACACTGAAGCTATGCCTTTTCCGACAGAAACAGTTAAAGCCCAGTTAAAAGTTTTGCCTCCTGAGTGAAACCAGTGAGTAACAAAAAATTCTTAACTTCACTGGTGACAATTTACAAAATGTGCTTCAAAGTGAAACCACATGTTTCATTATGGAACATTTTGTTCTAGTCCAAAAAAAGATTCATATCTACTACTATTAGGAGCTAATTTGTTCTTAAATCCATTAAGACAGCATTCTGAACAGTCAAAGTCACTTTCCACTATCTCACATTGCCCCTAAAAGTCTTTCCAATGTCACTCATCTGGATCCTCACTGCTACTAGGCATTCATTGTTGCTTACAGAAGACTTATTAATAAAGACACAGTAACTTTGTCATTCAAAGGTAACAATAATGAGACTCTTCAAAGCTCAATAATGCTCTTACACCTAACCAAGAGGCTTCTCATTAAATTCTCTAGGTTTGTTATGAATTCTTAAAACAGCTGATATTTCTTGATATTTCAAAATTTCAATGAGCCAAATTCTGACACCTTTACTCACACTGAGTAGCACTTTACTCCACGGAGTGAACTATTACTTAGTATAAGGGCATCAGAACTTGTCCCAATGAGATTCTGCTGCATGACTCATGTTGAGAACATTAATAACAATATTTTGCACTTCTGTGGGGTCTTTCATTGAAGAATCTCAAAGTCTTCAAAAACATTTATTAAGTTCCCCAAACCCATGCAAGATTGTAAGAGATAGATAGGGATCCCTCTACTCACTGTTAAAGCAAAGCTACCCCCGGAAGGATAGGAGGTATTGTAAGTGTCTAACAACATTTCAAATATGAAATGGCAGAACTATTAAATACGGTACTGGATGACGGAAGGATAGCTAATATAACTCCAATTTTTAGAAAAGATTCCAGAGGTGATCCTGGCAATTACAGGACAATAAGCCTAAATTCATTATCAGGAAAACTGGTTGAAACTGTAGTAAAGAACAGAATTATCAGACACATAGATGAACACAATATGTTAGGGAAGAGTTATCACAGCTTTTGTAAAGGGAAATCATGCCTAACTAATCTATAAGAATTCTTTGAGGATGTCAACAAGAATGTGGACATGGGTAATCCAGTTGATTCAGTGTACTTGGAAGTTTAGACAGCCTTCATGAAGCACCCTCGACAAAGGCTCTTAAGCAAAGTAAGCAGTCATGGGATAAGAGGGAAGGTCCTCTCATGGATCAGTAACTGGTCAAAAGATAGGAAACAAAGGGGAGGAATAAATGGTCAGTCTTCACAATGGATAGAGGTAAACAGTGGTATCCCCCAAGGATCTGTACTGGGACCAGTTAGGGTGACCAGATGTCCCGATTTTTTAGGGATAGTTCCAATATTTGGGGCTTTTTCTTATATAGGCACCTATTACCCCCCACTCCCTGTCCCGATTTTTCACACTTGCTATCTGGTCACCCTAGGACCAGTGCTATTTTACATATTCGTAAATGATCTGGAAAAAGGGAGCTGACAAAGTTTGCAAAAGATACAAAATTGCTCCAAAGTAGACTGAGAAGAGTTACAAAGTTGGTCCAATAAAAGATATGACCACACCAACCTTTTCTCTCTAATGGGCTATGGATCAGGCCCTAAATCCTCAGTGTGCAACTCTGAGTATTTATGCTCATCTTACTGTGATAGTAACAGGGATAAAATAGTAACATATCAGTTTGTTTATATAGCCACTAAGCATGGTAAGCACAGTTATATTACAAAGATACCACAGAGATAAGTATGATGCAAAGGGCTAGACGGAGAAGATAGACTCAAGAAGGGTGAAGGCAGGATGCCAAGAAGTGATGCAAATGTACCTAATGAAGCATGAAGTTGTCAGATACAGTGGTGAGGACACTAGCTTAAGCCTAGAGAGAGACCTGGATTCAGTTTCCTGCTGCACGACAGACTTCCTGTGGAATCTTGGGCAAGTCACTTAGTCCCTCTTGTGCCTCAGGTCCCCATCTGTGAAATGGGGATAATAGCATTGCTCTACCTCCCAAGGCTGTTGTGAGGATGAATACATTAAACATTGTGAGGAGCCCACTTACTATAAGACAGTGGGCCATGCAACTAAGTACCTAAGAGAGATAGCGTATGCATGTACATTAAAACTGAGCGTTGCCCCATAGCAGAGTTACATGATATTTTTGTGGAACTTTTCTGTTGATGGTTATTTCCACATCTCCCAAAATGTTTCCAGTATTCTGAACAATCTGCAAAAAGGTCACCTCAATAATCTCTTCATCTGACGCCTAGCCTGTACACACCAAACAAACTACCATATATGGTCATTTCTACAAGGAGAAGATTTGAAAGTGCAGCTCATGCATGGACAAGTTCTCTGGCCTGTGTTATGCAGGACATCAAACTAGATGATCATAATGGTCCCTTTTCACCATGGAATCTATGAATGGTTTCTTGAAGGTGCATTGAGGCATCAGAACCCAGCATTTTCAGATTGTGTCACCTTCTCCCTTGTTTCAAGGGCTCATAATGTTCTGAATTCCTAGAAGATTGGAGCTGGTAGAGAGGAAACTTTGTAGGCTGAAATTCTGGAAACCCTTTTCAGAGAGTTGGATGACCTATCCCTGTTAAAATTAATGGGGCAACCAAATCCATCTGGTAGCTTTGAAACTCTCAATTGTAATTCCTTCCACCACTGTTACACAACCCATGGGTTGTAAACTCGATATTCTGGAACATTCTTTAACAAGAGGATAAATAAATAGTGGAGCAATTACAAAATTTTGTAACTTAAAGAGGGTCATAAACCTAACCACTCTCATTTTTAGTGTCTGGTGTATTGGGACCAGCTGAGTTGTGAGAGCTGTATATTACATTTGGTTAATATTTGTTCCATTACTTTTGTATCAGTAATCATCTCACTAAGACCTAGTAGATCAGTGTGTGCTTTGCAGAGTTAGATCTGTGACATATGCTCCTTCAAATACCACTGGAAAAAGGCCCCCAGGAATGACAAAGCTAGAAAATAAAATACCGGGAATCTGAGGTGGAAATACATCTCTAGGAAAAATGGCCATGAACTCAATTATTTGTCACAGCTCTCACTTAGAAGTGGACATATAATCAGGACACCATTCAAGCAAAAAAAAAATCCTTAAAAATTGGATACAACAATAACAACAACAAAAAGCTAGTTCAGCATGTTTTAATAGCATAAGAGTGAAACTATTTTGAAATTGATGTAATAAATTCTAGAGATCTTGGTTTTTTTTTTTTCCAGATCTGGTTATTATCCCAAACATATTTAACCAGAAATGTAAACAAAAAATGTAGTCTAACAGAATATGGAAAATTAATCCAACTATATTATATGAACATTTGTAAGCTATTTTGTCAAACCATGGTAACACTCATGTCAATCAATGGGAGTCGTCCTGCTGATTTCAATAAGCTTTGGCCCTGCATGAAGGGTTTGCACATTTCTTTATTTTCTGATTTTATTAACAATTTATTTTCAAAAAGAACTGGGCTGTAATTAGATTACAAGTGGAGTGAGTCTGCGATTAGATTCACTGACTGTTTGACTGGTTCTTTTCCTATTATTCTGCTTTCTCTCAGTTCTTAAAAAGAAAAGGAGTACTTGTGGCACCTTAGAGACTAACAAATTTATTAGAGCATAAGCTTTCGTGAGCTACAGCTCACTTCATCGGATGCATTTAACAGACTAACACGGCTGCTACTCTGAAATCTCAGTTCTTAGCTTCCTTCACTAGCATTAGCAGAGCCAGGTATGTAGTAGGTAACCCCCCCTTGTAGATTTGCTTTCTTTCTTTCACCATTATTAACCAGGCAATTTTTCAAGGTTATTTTTAGAGACAGAGAAGAAAACAAGGACAAGTTTTCATTTTCTGAGACCATGAGGTATTTTCCCTAAGAACAGTCAAAAAATTCCACACCTACACACAAACGTTCCGCACATCTCATGGGATTTCCATGAGGCTCTTGACACACCTCTAGGTTGGAAGCGCCCACCTTTCCCAAACCTGCCTCTCTCTGTGGGATGATCTGCAGGAATTTCTGAAAATTGAAACTCATGGATTTTCTTGGACCATGGATGAGTTTTCCACACCAAGAGCATGACCTGACCTTATACAATGATTCTGTAAATCGAGGCCTGAGGAATCATGAAATCAAGGTGATAGAAGGTAGAAACATATGATTACATTCCCTTTGTAGTTTAGCTCCCAGGATATAGGAAACATTGATTCTTCTGGGAAGAATTAGTCTTTTTAGTTCTGTAAAACTAGACAAAGACAGAGGTCCCAGTGTCACACTTTGTTCGTGGTAGCTTTATTGCTCTCAATTTTGTACAAGGATTGATCAAAAATTGCCATGCTGATATTTCGGGTTGAGATTAATCTGCTTCATTGCTGTGCTTCTGCAGTTCTCACTCCTATTCTCTGGGCTCTTTGCTTGTTGCTATTTACCTTTGATTTTTAAATCATCATCAGGCCGTACTAAACACCTAGCGCAGCTGTAGACAGAAAAGTGGGTCTGTACAAGTAACATCCTGGTGTTCCATATACAACTGTTCTCAATGATTCCAGATCTAATTTGTTTGCTTTGCTTCTTTTCTAACTGATGGTGCTACAAACTCAACGCGAGGCCTGAAAATCCAGTTGGTTTCTTTCTGCCTGCCACATTGCCAGCACCGGAAAAGATTCTGCAGTTAGAAATTAGCCGACAATTGTGTTAAGGAAGCATCAAGGCAGAGTAGGCTACTGCTCACTGTCCCAGCGCTGCTTTGGATTCCTCAGGGTTAACGATAATAGAAACCACAGGTGACATCCTAGCCCCGTTAAAGACAATAGCAAAACCTCCATTGATTTCAATGGAGCCAGGAGTTTTGTCCTGGTTTTGCTTGTAAGTAAGAAAATATGACTCAGAGACGCAGACAGGAAAATTCATCCTGGCCTATGCAATTGCTATTGATTTCAGAATGGAAGCAGGTATGTTCAGCCAGATGATACTTTTACACATTGTTCTGGACATAAACACACTTTAAGCTTCAACACAACCAAAATCCAAGGCCAGTTTTCCCTTATTTTACTTTAGTATTTATATTCCTTAAGATGCACAGAGAACCTTTTAAAACACAGCTTGCCAATTTGCTATATGCATCTCTTCTTTTTAGCTTGGGTGAAGGAAACTCCTGACTTGCAAAGCTGTCATATTCTCCCTAGTCCTTCCAAGTCTAGTGATTTTCCTCTCAGTTTCTTTATTTTATAGATTAACCGACAAGATGAAAGATTTCATTTCCTCAATAGGGAAGCTGTGGTAAAAGCAAGGAATGTGTGATGTGGCAGCTTCGTCTCCGTGCCATCATTCCATTGCTGCGCAGAGTACAGCCAAATTCTAGCTAATATCATTTTATTGTGTCTGGATTCTCATAAATTCCAGTTTGGGAATGTTTGTCAAGTCAAGAATTCTTTGCTCACTTACAAGGGTCCTTCATCTTCTGCCCGCATGCGACAGAGGCATTGGGATTTTCCCAATTTTTCCTCCTTCTCTGCTCTGTGTTCACCATAAAGATTCTGCAATTAAAAATTAGCTAACAATTGTGTTAAAGAAGCATCAGGCCAAGTAGATTGGCACAAGAATGTCAAATCAAAACATTCTGAGATTGTTGGATTTCCTCTCCCCCCCCAGCAAAAACAAACACTTTGGCAAAAACCAACATGAACTTGTGAAATGCTCAAATTGCATTTTTTGCTGAAAAAAGTTTTCACCATAAATTTTTCCCCTCACCTCTAGTTGTGGTGTAAATGAGAATAAGGCCTACACAGTATTTAGTGATTTCCTCGAACTTCTGTATTGCTAGATCTGAATTTTCACATAAGGCCCCTTTACACTGCTCTGGAAGTTGTTACTGAAATACACACTTCTCTTAAGGCCCTCTTACACTGCCAGAGCTGCATACTCCATGGGTGACTCCGGGGCTGGAGCACCCATGGAAAAAAAAAGAAAAAATCCACCCACCAATCAGCCGCTTGGCAGACCCAGCCAATCAGCTGCTCAGCGGGCTCCACCTATCAGCTGTTTGGCGGCAGGTGGGAGGCGCTGGGGGGAGGGGGCAGGGCGTGAGCAGGAAGAGGTGGAGCAAGGGTGGGGCCCTGGGGGAAGAGGTGGAGGGGGGGGGCTTGGGACGGAGCGAGGGTGGTGCACCCACCCTGAAAAGGGAAGGTCAGTGCCTGTGCAGAGCTGTGGCCTTAGTGCAAATGAAGATCTGGCTCCTAGTATAATTTTGAATTGTAGTGGAGACTGTGCATGCCCGATACTACTGGCTCAGGATATCAGCTCTGTGTGATATGTGATGGAGGTGTTGGAACCACATGGTTGTCCTGCTTTTCCAATGTCCTGTTCCCACCCCCAAAACCTTGTTGAGAACAAGAGGCCATACCAGAGCATGCAAAGGGGGTACAGAACCCCATCACAGGCTCTCCAAATCCTACCCCCAACATTCATGCAGGACAAGCACACCACTTTGATTGTTACAGCTGTCCTGGAGTTTTCCCACCTGTGTCACTTTGACAGAAAATGCAAGTTTCCACAACATCAAGATTTTCTGCCGGGAAATACCAACTTTGCAAAATTGTTTTGATTTTCTGTGGGGAAGACCAACAAGAAATATTTCTCCAATTTGACCTGAATTGAAATATTTTGGTTTGTTGAACTGACCCGAAACGTTTGGTTTCAAGTCAGTTCTTGAACATTAAACTGCATCCCCCTGTAGTGTCATATTGCCTCATGGGAGTTATAGTTCAAAGGTCTGATGCCCCCATTCTCTTCTTTGGGCTGAGCTCCCTGGCTAGAGAACATCGACAATGCCACAAAGTTTCTCTGAAAGGTGTGATGGGAGTCACATGACTGCATGTGCATTTTGGGAGATATAATCCGGCCAGGGAGTCTAGTCCATAGTGGGAGCTTGGCAGCATCAGACCCAAACTACAGCTCCCATGAGGCAATGCACCACCATTTGGGGAAACAGTTCAAAGTTGAGCTGACAAACTGAAATATTTCATCATTTCTAAAACAATTTCAGAACATTTTATTCCATGAACAATGCTGATATTCCAGGTTTTTGTCCTGATTTGATACAAAACCAAATGCTGAAATATCAGAATTTCCCATGGGATGAAAATCTATTTCACTCAGAGCTCTCTATGAATGTGGAGGATTGGAGAACATTGTTGTTTAAAGTTGAAGATTCTAGTTTTACATTTTATTAAACAAGAACATTACTCTCAAACTTTATTCCATCCATTTTGCTCTGCTATGGCTTGAAAAAGATTAGTAGCAACAGAGAATATACAACTTCTTTCCTTTTAACATGATTTTTTAATAGTCACACATATTACTTTAATAAAGAAGAATGGTGAATTTATTGTCGGGTTAAGCGATCAGTACTTCCTCCCTCTATGAGCTCTCAGAGCACTAACTTTCAGTGTTAGTGAGGATGATGTCATATTAGATAGCAGAATTTTTCTGATGCTGGACAATACCATTCACAGCACATAGTTCACTATGTTTTAAAAGTCATATAACTCACACTCACAGTGGCCCAATCTGCCAAACTGAGGTCCCCCAGATCCAGAGTTAAAGTTTTGGGTTGCGAGTTTGGTTCTGTTCTATCTCTAATTTCACGGCATTTTGATTAGGTTAAGGCATTTCTGAGGAATTAGAAATGGTGACCAAAGTGCCATTATTTTGTTTTAATGATTATGATCTTGAATCTTAGAGAACTGAGAGCAGGACATGTATTCAACTAACCCCTTTCTCTCCCTAAGTGCTAACGACAATCTAAAAATACTAAGCAAGATTCTCCTCTCTTTCGCTCCAATTTTATACCAATATAATTCCACTGACTTCCTTACTCTGTACTCCAAGTACATAGTGGTAGCCAGGCTACCTTTGGAAAGTCAGTGGTATGTAAGGCAGGTTTGGGACTCAGCTGTCTGCCCTTTCTGCCATTGCATTGCTGAGTAAAGAAAGCCCATTTCTCCAAGCTACTGCTGAGTGTGTTAGTGAACCCAGGACCATCTCTAGGTCTGTTGCCCAGTTTCCTGGTTTGTGAGCTGTTTGCTTTAATATTCTGATGGGTACTTTTGAGAGAGAAACATCTGCAGGAGCAAACATCTTCCCCTTTGAAAAAGAAACTCCAGATTTGGGCCCTGATTCGGCAAGGTACTGAAGCACGTGACTAATTTGAAACACATGAGTAATCCCATTGACTTCAAGATTAGGTTGAGGGCAGATAATTCCACATCTACCTACAGTGGCCAGATGTTTCTGACACTTGCCACTGTTGGAGACAAGACACTAGATCAGTGACACTCAGACTGAGGCTGAAGAGCCGCAAGTGGCTCTTTAATGTGTTTCCTGCGGCTCTTTGCAGCACATGATATTAAGACACTGTCAATTTAATTATTAACCAGTCTAAGTTATTAACCATTCAGTACTATGTTATTAACCAATTGTAATAATACTTGGTCAGTCATTTTGCTGTGAGAATAACATATACCTAAATATTTCCCCGTCATACTGTTTAATTCACAGTCCTGAGGCTCTTTCGGGTAATGTTGAGTGCTAATTTGGTTCCTGAATCACTGAGATCTGAGTATCACTGCACTAGATGGATCACAAATCTGATCCAATGTAGCAATTTCTGTTTAAGTATCTTGCTGATCCCAGCTCTTCAAACGCATGGGATGAAAGATGAGCAGCTTTCAGCTCTGGAAGAAGAGAGACAGGGACCACTAAGATTACATAGTAGGCAGCAGGAATCAGATACCTGTCAGAAGATCCTGACATCTGAATTACGCTAAATCCAATTTTCCAGCCCATAGGGGGAAAGACTTACACAGTGAAAAAGCCTATCTGCTGAGCTAAAAATAGGGATTAAGTGAATCCCTCCAGAAATGTTGCTGAAACCCATCTACATCTTTTTATCACTGGAGCGGAGAAACTCGGAAAAGAACAAGACAGTTATCAAACATCCTAGACAAGTGTAAGAAGATGACACTTCAAACTATCTGCAGGCATCTCCACTTTAAATCACAATGCGCAGCCTAGCAGTATGTTGTCTAAGCCAGCGGCTGTCAAACTTCATTCATTCACCTACCACCGTCTTAAAAAATTGTTGCGGGTGAATGGGTGGAACTTCAAGCTCATGGACCAACAGTGGTGCAGGTATCACAGGTTGGGAACCCCTGATCTAAGCTCCCTTTGCCTTAAGGGCCAAGACTATTTTATCAAACCTAAAGCTTACTGATTTTAAATACTATATACTGCACAGGCTCCCGTTCTGTGTTAACACAAACTCCCTAAATTGCACAGTGCAGTCACACAACACACAAACATCTTTCTGAAAGAAAATAATCCATTCTTCATTAAAATTCCTGGAAGAGAAAGCATAGTCATTTTTGCCAGGTCCTTGAGAAAAAAAATACCTGCTTTATTCTCCTCTTTAATTAGAAATACAAATCTACCTGAATAGAGCTTAATACACAACTTGAGTGGCTGGCAAACATTTTAGGTCATGGTCAGAGCTATCAGCAACGGAAGACTAATTTTTAAGCATCGTGATTAAATCAGATTTTATAACCTTGCTGTGAAGCAGAGGCTCCCAAACTGGGGGGGGGAGGGGGAGTCGCCATCCCAAATGGGGTCATACCATCAGGAGATGGGGTTGAGGCAATCCTTTGTGTATGGAGGATTTTACTCTGCACAGTGTGACCTCGCATGTAATGTGCCTGTGAGGTCACAATGCACGGCAGACGCCATTTTGCTCTACAAAATGACCTCCTCCACAAAGCATGACCTCGCATACACTGTACATCTATGGTCACACTGTGGAGAGGAGGCCATTTTGTAGAGCAAAATGGCGTCCTCCATGCAGCATGACATTGCACACACAGTGCACGTAAGGTCACACTGTGCGCAGGGTGCGATTTTGCTTTTTGCTGTCTGGGGTCCTGGCAGGAAATACTTCATTCAAATTGTAGTGCCAGCAAAAAGTTTGGGAACCCCTTCTGTAAAGTCATGTGGCGTCCCCATGTGCCCCTTTGCAACCTGGTGTGGTCCTCCCTTAATTTCCCACAATTGGGGTAGTTTTGGATTTGCTTTAACAGCCTGGGACAAGGAGGAGCCAACACACGCTAACAAAATAGCACGTCCCCTTCTAATAAGGTTTCAGGACAGAAGCAATTACAATAAGCAGCTAATTAGGACCCTGGTGCAGAACTCCCAAACTTCAGCTCCACTAAACAAAGTCGCAAAGTCAGGTTACACTAGTCTTCTGGAGCCAAAGAGAAAAAACACCACCCTCTGAAGTCTTCACAGCTTCTATGCCCCTCTCCTCCTACTCACCTGCCTGTTCCTGTTTAAATAGCCCAGTCCCAGGGCAGGGCAGGTCTTCCTTGATTATCCCCAGGCTGCCAACCACCACCTGGCCCGTAAAGGGGTAGTACGCTGCTTCACACTTGCTTACAACATACACCATTAACCAAGCTCTGGTAACATGGCCCTGATCTTGCTTCCATTGATGTTAATGGCAAAGCTCTATATTGACTAAGATTGGTATAGGACAGCGCTCTGTCACGGTGCTTTTGACTGAGGGCCTGATGCTGGAAGGTCCTACGGTGGCTTTCAGGAGCTCTCTCAACTCCCATTGACTTCAGTGACCTGACTGGGAGTTGAGAGTGCTCAGCACCTTGCCAGAGGGACTCAGAGCCTAAAGGGATTAGTCCCTTACATATGCTGTTTGGCTTTTCACCAGAAGCAGGTCAGACGCTTTCAAGAAGCGGGTATTTTCGAGACACCTCTGAGGTGCTGGTTAACATCGGTGCCCGTAGCTTAGTGTTGCACCACATTTTAGCAATTCACCGGGCTCTCCTTCACTTATTTGCAAGCAAAAAATGCTTTTCCTCGTCATTGGCACTGATCCTCTTCTCACTCCCACCAGTTTTACATCCACATCACTCCTGCCAAGAGGCGCCAAGAACAGCTCAGAGTCAGGTGAAGGGAGGTAGTGCAAAGATCACTGGAGTCTCATCGTATTTACCCTGCTCACACCCTCAGCTGCAGACTGCTGGGTGGAAGAGGGTGGTTGGAGCCACTATGATGGCTGCGTCATGAGATAATATTCTTGTACTGGGTGGGCCTGCCATGGCCGGCCATGGGGCAGCTTTGTGCTAGTAAAGCCGTGCAAAGCTGCCAGGATTCAGGGGAGGATCAGGAGCAGTCACTGATGCTACTCTGGATTAGGGTGACCAGATGTCCTGATTTTATAGGGACAGTCCCGATATTTGGGGCTTTTTCTTATATGGGTGCCTATTTCCCTTCTCGCCCCCCCGTCCCAATTTTTCACACTTGCTATCTGGTCATCCTACTCTGGGTTCACACCATCATCATCCCGGGACCTATGTGCACTCTGAAGCTTGCATTCACTGAGGAAAAAAATGTAATCAGACAGGAGATGAGAGGGGACGGTGGAAACTTCACCGAAGCTGTTTGACGAGAACGAAAGACACGCGGCTCTTGAAACAACAAAACAAAACAAAAACAACATCTCATTATCTCTGCTCAGAGATGGAAGCAAGCAAGTTCAGCTTTCTTCCCCATACCGCAATAAACAAAACATTGGGCAAATGAAAACCACTTGTGGTGTCATTCCCTGGAGCCTGTGATGTCATATCAGGAGGTATCCTCCTTGTAGTGCATGTGTTTTTTAGCAGATGTTTGTTTGGTTGAAAATGCTTTATCCAAGTGCCATTCATGGCACTACTTAGCTGCTGAAAAGCTGTGTGACGTCACTCCCAACAAGCCTATTGAATACCATGGTCGAGCACTGAAAGTATGGCTGGCATTGGGCTTAGTTTCTAGCAGTCATGCTGCTGAGCTATCGTACTGTAGTACAATGCCAGGACAGTTTGGAAGCCTCTTAGCTCAGATTTCCCTTTCAACAGTGCACAGCATTGCCTCTGCTAATCTGTTTATGTAACTCCGAAAACAATGTTTGTTTGGTGGTGAAGGGCTTTTCATGTGAAATTTTCTCTCTGATTTCGTCAGACCTCTATATTTCACAGGGTTCTCTTAAAGTAAATTGTTGCAATAAACTGGCATCGCTGTCACGGTTGGACAGAATTAATTCAGTGTCCCAGGCCCTATACTGTTACCCAGTAAGGGAGATCCTCTTGTAGCTCAAGCGATAGCAGCATGGAGGATCTGAACTCAATATTTACCACTGTTCAATGTTTGCTACACTTTCTCAATCCGCACAGGATATGATTCGGCAACATCTGTAAGCTTGGGGACTTAAGTCCAGATTTTTACAGGCACTTAGATGCCTAACTCCCAGAGCCTCAATAGTTTTAAAAATCTGGCCCTTAGTCCTTTAACTCAAGATGTAGAAGCCAACAATGGGCCCCTTCCCTCTACTTGAGCCGCTCCTTCCATCCTGGGTGTTGACCCCCATTGGGCTGAGAGACACTAGGACCCCAAGGTTTCTCCAGTTCCTCCATTGCTGTCCAGGAGGTAGAGGCGAGACCACTCAGGTTTCAGATACACAAAGCTCCAGCTCCTAACCCTTGACAGAGCTGTTAGCTAAAATCAGTTCCACAGTTCTAGTGGAAGTGCGCTTCGTATAACAACTGCCATCTTGATAGGCAGCTGGTATATTTGATAGGCAATGCTGAGAACTCAAGCAAGAGAACAGCCAGAAATCTCCCACCTTTGCTAGAAAGGCTTCCTTATATGAATCATGGAATCTAACTTAAGAATCTTGTTTTTGAAAATCTTGCCCTTACTGGATTTCTTTCCACACAAGGAGATTTTCAAGATACTTAGGGATTTAGGAGCCCAAGTCTCACTGAAAGGCAATGGGACTTGTGCTCTTAAATCTCTTAGGTGCTTTTAAACACTCTCCTGCAGAAAAAGCTTTTGCGAACCTGTAAACAAATCCACTCTCCACTAGGTGTCCCCTTGTGGCCAGGCCTGGGATAGCAGATCGCTTGCTCCCCTGCCAATGGTTGCTCTGGTTTCTCTTTCAGTGACTCAGCCCTCTGGCCAGGTTACCATTTTAAGTCCTTCTGGGGTCACAACCATCTAAATCGAAAGTCCCCAAATGACCCTAACACAGACAAAATCCTTCCACCATTTCTGGAGCTATTCCTCAGCTTGTCTTAAGGGCTTATCCTGGAGCCCTCTGCTGTGCTCGATAAGCTTTGCAGTGGGCTTGTACTCCCCCTTCTTTGCGGCCAGTCGGGGAATGGAACCCAGTGCCACTCTGGGTTCTGGCCCAGGGCCATGAACTGAACAGTTAGCTCTACCCCTTTAGCTGTCTTGGAGTTTTCCCTTCCTACCCAGCCTCTTAAATTCCCCTCTGGGTCTCTCTCTGTCTCTTCCCTGCTTAAGCAGGGTCTCTCCCAGAGCTTTCCCCTACCTCCTCTGAGCGTCCTCCTTGGCACTTACTCCAGCTCTTTCCCCAGCTGGGCATTATCACCACTTTAGCCTGGCCCTCCCTCTTTCTACGGCAACTCTTTATGGGACATTAGACTCAGAGGCTTTAAGGCCAGAAGGGACCATCATGATCATCTAGTGTCTGATCTCCTGCACATTGCAGGCAACAGAACCTCATCCAACCACTCCTGTAATAGACCCCTAACCTCTGGCTGAGCTACTGAACTCCTCAACTCGTGATTTAAAGACTTCAAGTTACAAAGAATCCAGCACTTACTCTAATTTAAACCAGCAAGTGACCTGGGCTCCATGCTGCAGAGGAAGGCAAAAGCCCCCAGGGTCTCTGCCAATATGACCTGGGGAAAAATTCCTTCCCAACCACAAGTGCAGCAATCAGGTGGACCCTGAGCATGTGGGCAAGACCCATCAGCCAGGCGCCTGAATCTCTGATTCCCCCCAAGTGGGGCTCTTTTTATAATCAGGTTGGCTTAGCCCCAGGCTCTCCAGCCCACTGGGCAAGCCACCTCAGTTACAGAACCATAGAACTATAGTTGAGAAAACTGCACTAAGATTTGTGTGTCATTGAGCTTTTTCCCAGCTTTCCCAGGATAAGAAGAGCAAAGTAAACATCAGACGATTTTCTGACTCTTCTAACTGCATTTATTCCAAACAAAACACGTCACTGTCACCTTATGCTGAATCCTTTCCTAAATACCTGGACATGTACATGGTTTGTTACATCATTGTGCCCTAGCACAGAATTATAATCATCCCTTGATGCATGTGTAAAATTCTTATTTAACATTTATGAAAAATATCATGCATTGGTGGAGAGGAGACTGTAGGTCTCACAACCGAATTTGGATGTGTAGGTGTTGGGACGGGAATAAGCAAAGGGTTGGGTGGGCAAAAATGGCCTATGGAAATGTAAAGGGCTAGACTGACCACATGGCCTTCTTCCTTTGATATATTTAAATGAGCAGAGTTTGACCATCAGATCAGAGGTGAGTTCCCCATCACGGCAGGTACTAGACACCCTCAACTCTCATCAGTGTTGAACGCAGGCGGGCGGAGTGGATTAGGGCACGGGGGTGCCCATTTTTCTGGGGCCCCCAAATTGGCTGGGGTCCCTGGGCACGGGCTCTGGCCTAGTGGCTAATCCACCACTATGCTACAGGCTTCTGCTTCACAGAAAAGTGTGACCATATCTCAAGTAGGGATGACGCCAGTCAGTGACGCTTCTGGCCTCCAGAACTCAGCCAGGAGGACAATACTCAGCCAGCTGGATTGAGCATTATATTCCAAGTGTGTAATAAAAACAGAGGCACAAAGATATGGATATAGAAAATGATTACACTCTAGAAAGATATTTCAGTTTCACTGAATAAAACTTACTCATTCTGAATGCTGTTGGCACACACACGTACTCTAGGGTTAAATAATTCCCAATGCCCACCGAAATCAGCATCTTCATGGAGGCTAAGTGGCAGCCCCACTTAGTCCCTTGTGATTACAGTCCTGGATATACAGAAGTATCATTTTTCCTCGGTGGAAGGGGAGACTGTTTATCTGGGAAGCATTTCATGTCAAGCACAATAGGAAACTATTCAGATTTCCACAACTAGGCTAGCGCATGACTTCCAAGCTGTCCGTCAGGAATACTTCAGAACATAAACATGTCTTTGCAGTGGGGTTCCATGGAAAGTAGTTAATACCCTGAATCTTTCAGCCTGATTTGATTCGCTGTTCATCTTCGTTTCAAAGTACTGCACTCACTTCAAGCGCAACAGGGCCCATCGCTGATAATATGCTCTCTGAGGACAACAGACTCCAGACTCATATTGGCAGTTCCAAATTAAATGGAGATGCGTTGTCTCGACAAAGGTATTTTTGTGACTGGCTTTATCTTTGCATAAATAATTCTGAAATATAAAGTTGGGGCTGAAACCAATGAGGAATGTAATATAGTGGTTAGAACAGGCCACTGCCTGCAGGACTCCTGGGCCTGTAACTTTGTCCCTGAGCAACTGCATGATCACATGCAAGTCATAATGCTTCTGTAGTTGTATAAACTTCACGGGGGCCAATAGGGAGAGAATTCAGGATTTTCTGCTCCAGAAAACAATAGCTTTCAATGAACTAGAGCTCATATGCTCTAGCCAGTACATTAATACTCAGATTTGCAAAGCCTTCTTAAGTGACTAAATATCTCAGGCTAAAAAGCCACATAGATGCTCAGTTTTCCTACCTGTAAAGTGGGGATAATACTACTTGTTTGCCTACTCTGGGGACAGGAGGGGGGCGTAGTGAGGCATTGTTAATGAATAATTGTAAAGCTCTTTCAGATTCTAGGACAAAGTGCCCTAGAAGTGCCAAGAGTTACCTATTGCAATTGAAACTAATGATGAATGGTTTGGAAATACAGAATGAAAACAATGCAGTCCTGGGATTGCAAATACATGCAAAAATGAGAAGCCTAAATGTAGTAAGACTGTTAAGCAACTTCAGTACTTTCCAACATGTGCGTCAACTGCAGGATTTCCTAATATTTTTTCTTTAATTTGGCACGGGCGAGGGAACATAGATATCACTGTAGACTATGGCCCGGTAGATCAGCATGGAGGTGAGGCTGTAAAACAGTTGATACATAATTATGGGTAAATATGCTAGTTTGGGACCTTCAAAAGAATCCAGCATTAACTTAACTCTTTTCCCACTGAAGTCAATGAAAGTTTTACTTTTGACTCCAATGGGAGCAAAGTTGGGCCATCGCTGAGTGCTTTAGAAAATGACACCCTACAAAGATGGGGTGCTTTACAAATAATGGACAGAGGAAGTCAAAGAAGCTGTGACAATTTACAGCAGCTGAGGATCTGCTTTACAGTGTCTGTCATACAGGCTAAGGGTCTTACTCCTGGGGGAATTCTGCGTCACTGCACACATGTGGAATTCATGTCCCCCACAGATTTCTTTCCTGGCAGAAAAAGGACTTTCTCATGGGGAAGCAAAGGGAAGCTGAAAAACAGGTTACCTGCCCTTCCCAGCAGCATGGGTGTATTGTTTCAGGTGCCCGGAGCAGCTGGTGGAGAGGTAAATCACCGCTGGGGGTGTGTGGGGAAGGAAACTGGGGATACCTCAGTGTGTGTGGCTCCTACCCTGCGTTGGGCTCAGCTGTTAGTCCTGGCTGGGTTGGGGGCGGGAAAGGATGGGACATCCTCTTTCCCTGCAAGGAGCAGATGGGGGCAGGGACAGGGACAGGTCAGACCCACCCCCAGAAATCTCCCTCAGCTGCAGGAAGCTCCGCCCCCCACCCCTCCCATTTCCTGACCCTATCGTTCCTCAGCCACGGGTGAAGGGGTCACTGAACGAGGATCTGCTACCCTGTTTGCCCAACCCCTGTGCATCTGGACCCCCCATACTCAGACAGATCCCTCTGCCGAGCCACACCCCACCACACCTAGAACCCCCACACCAAGCCCCCCACATCCGAATGCCCACCCTGTTGAGCCTCACCCCCATGCATCTGGATAACCCCTCATACCCCACTGCCAAGTCCTACCCCCCTGCATCCTCACCCCTACCGACCCGCACCCCCCACACCCAGAACTCCCCAAACTTGAGCCTCCCACACCTGAACCTCCACCTCACCGAGCCTCACTCCCTGCATCCAGACCCCTTGCACCCAGACCCACCTGCTTAGCCCTAATCACCTTTACCTGGACCCCCCTGCAGAATCCTGTTGTCTCTGCACCTGGAACCCTCCCAATGATCCCTTGTGCATCCAGATCCCCCCCGCACCTGAATCCCCCCCTGAGCTGCCTGCCCCCCAGATTGTCCCACACGGAATCCTCTCAACCCACACCTGGATCTCCCCACACTTGGATCCTGAAGGGCTGAGCCTACCTGCACACACCTGCTGCTCCTGATGTGGAGGGGCAGGGAACCAGGGTGTTTCTGGGGCAGGCCCAGCCTTTGCACTGCGTAAGGGTCAGATGCAGCTTCACTGCCGAACCCATGTCCTGGGGGAGTATTGGCTGCAGGGTGATCTCCCACCTCTGTGCAGCCAGTGGCCTGTGCTTCCCCCTCACATGCTGGAGCCTCCACATTTATTTATTGACAAATAAAATTTGCAGAATTTTATAGAACTTTAAAATATTGTGCACAGAATTTTTAATTTTTTGGTGCAGACCTCCCTCAGGAGTAGCTGGGTCCATCTCTCGCAAGCAGAACAACTGAAGTCAGTGGGATTATGAACAATGAGGATTCCAGGACAAGACCTAAACTGAACAATTCAGTTTCCATCAGGATTTCCTGACCTGTTGCTCTGTCCCTTCCCTGAAAATATGCACGTGCCAATCCTAAAGTTGGATTTTTGAATCGAGACACTGCACTGGAAAATCTCTCTCTTGGAAAGAACCTCTCCATATTGGATCCATCGATGGCTGTTAGTCATGTGTTTCCCAGACATATCTACCTGATTGCTTTTGCCAACTTTTTTCTTATAGACATCCTCATTCCTCATTCTCCTTGCAACGTAGCACATCAGGGAGTGCAAGGGGAAAAAGTCAGTGTCTTTCAAAATGGATTAATGTTAATTAAGTTTGCAGGGGGAAAGAAAAGACCTGAACTTGTGCTCTCTGTAGTTCAGGAAGCATGAAGTATTGCCATGTGCATTGATACACAGGAGGCTGCCCTGACACACACAGAAAGTGGAGGAGTTGTTTTGCTGGGAAGTTCTGACTAAGCTAAAATGATGTCAAACACAGGAATTTAATCTCCAGGAAATGGAAAACAGATTGGTGTGATCCTCACTTGTAAGTAGCATGAACTGTAGTGAAGGGTGAACCACGAAGCTTAGTTTGGCTTACAGAGGGATAAACAAGTCTGGATGCTTCTCTAACACAGATCAGGAGTGGAGCTGGGTAACCTAGTTGCAGCAAACCATTTACTGGATGAATTTAGCTCTTTTCAGATGATCAGGAATGAACTTTGTTAATCAAAATCATTCAATGGGTACTATATGCAAACATATTGTAAATTACTTGCTGACTGCTTCTTCAAGTAGTTGCTATTCGTCATTTGTTAGTTCTGCTACAGGCAAGTTTGAGGAGTGCTTACTTGTACCGGTGAGCACTTACTCCCATAAATAGATCCACTGAAGTGAATGTACTTAACAACATAAGTACTCCACAATCTAGCCCTGTGCAACTGGTCACCTAAATCACATGGTTTTGTTTCTGGATGACTTCCAAATCACCTGGGACTTTCAAGATGGCCATGTGAACACCTCAGCACTACTACAGGTGTGAAAATGTGTTTGTAAGTGTAGTCAGGTGTGGAAACGTGAATATTCTCAGCATTTTCCTTTTCAGCAACTATTCTTGTGAACCGAATTTTACTTGCAGAAATGTTGGCCAAAAGGATAATATGGAGAAAAGACCTGGGAACTTATTTCTTACATCTTGTTTGAAGGAAATCATCCATATTGAATACTTGCTTCTACATATCATGCAGAATTACCTGCAGTTCTGCTGACAACCAAGCGAGTCGTTCTAATGATTACAACACATCCCACAAACTCCACTGTTAAAAGAGATGGCTCTGGAAGTAGAAAAGCTATCAGGTCAAATGTGTGAGGCCTCTTTGCATGACAGTGTGATAACAAAGGTAGGGAAAATTGACACTGGGTAGACTGAGTGACTGCAGACATACTGCAGGCTTCCTAGATAAATGAACAGTCCTTCAAGCCACATGATGCCACTTTATACAGTTGTACCACTTGAGCTGGTACAAAGTGTAGCAGCACTTTAGTCCAGATTGATATCACCGGGGAATGAATCAGTCCAAAGGACAAGTGCAACATGATCACTGACAGGGCAATCTTCTTTGTAATCCTGTTTGAGCGAGAATGGGCCAAATTCTCTGCTGGTGTAAACTGGCACAGCTACATCATCTGAATTTGGTCCAGTATCTCTGGGGCTAGAGGGTCATTCTATCTCCTTTCTGATCCATTCTGTAGCCTCTCTGATGAGGATGCCAACAAAAAGCTACCATAATATTGCCAATTCTGGCACTGGTTTCTGTCCTGTTGAGTCTGGTCCCATGGGAGGTATGCCAGGAAAAGCAACCCATTTCCTGTAGGTCACCAAACAACCATAATGGGCCAGATCCAAAGACCATGGAAGTTCAGCAGAATCTTTCTACTGCCTTCAATGGACTTCGAATCAGCTCTGTGGAACTGAGCCGTGGCTCCCTTGGCCAAGGAACTAGGAGCCTGGAAGCTCTAGGAGCCCCTGCTCTGAGGCAGTCCATGCGACAGACAGCCTAGGAGTGGGGGAGCCTGGTAGCTCGGGCTCCGCAGCAGAGGTAGCTGCAGAACTGGGAATAATTTCAATTTTTTTCTGGCAAAACTGATATTTTCTTTCAGAAGGTGCCCGATACCTGACAGGTGGCATAAACAAAGTACATAGACACTGGCTATAACTAAAGCCTTGCTATGAAGTGAAAGGGTCTTTAAGTTTTCATTGACAAGTTAACTCTGCTTCCCTACCCCTGATATTGCAACCTTTCCCTATTTCACCCCCCGCCATGACATTTATATTGTCATGTGAAAGACAATGAATTATGGCTTTGATTCCCTTCTGTCCAGACTGTGATGGAGCTAGTGAAGGGAGGATGATCTAGAGGCTTGGATTAAATCCCAAAAGTTCACAGTAGAAATCAGGGACTGTTCCAGCACTGCCACCTGGAAACCATTCAGGGTGGGGAAAAGATATCCAACTTTTTTCCCATCTCAGAAGAGATTTGGTTCAGGGTAGGTTAAAGTTTCAGGTGAAGATTCATGCCAGTTCTTACTTAATCTGAACCAGTTCACCCATCTCCAGACAAAGATCTCATTTTACATTACATGCTATTTCTCTATCCTTCTCTTTTCTAGCAAAACTTTACCTCATTTGACTTCAACCATTCCACTCTGAGAGTGAAATCCTGGCCCCATCTGAAGTCAAGATTTCAGTTTATAGATCTCCCTTTCCCCCCTTTCTCTCAATCTACTTTCACAATGTTCTTTGTCTTACCCTATCTTCTTTAAACATCGAGCTCTGCATAATTTCCCTTCTTTGTTGATAGACCATCCCTTCCAACTCATCCTGTTCTTTTCCACCTGCCAAAAGAAGCCATTTCAAAGTTCATTTCAGAGACAGGTCAGAGATGCAAAGTTGACATCTGGATGTGGATCCAAGCTTCGCCAACATTTGCAGCTGTTCAGATCCAGAAGGACTGAAGCTCGCTGCAAAGCTGATATCCACATTCAGACCTGAACGGCTCCAATTTGTAGGTGGGTTCATTTCTGGAATTTTGGTTTGGGATCATGGCTAGTTAATTGGCAGTTTGCTGTTCTGGGAAGCGTGATAAGAACTTTGAATGATGGGTGTGATGGATCCATATAGCTCAGAGCACAGGGAAGAATGATGGCTATTGGCATGTGAGAAGGGAGATTTCCAACCAGTGGGAAGGTGTCCAGCATTATTAATCTTTTTGAAGCTGATCCTTCTCATCTGTAGTACCAGACTGTGGTATAGTACAAACACGGCTTTATTTCTGCAATTAATTAAACATATTGTTTCTTCAAAGACTTAGACCCAGATCCTCAATGGGAGATAGGCATCTAAATCTCTTTGAGGATCTGGGCCTTAAGCCTAGTGTTGATTAGAGAGAATTAAGCTATGCGAAAAGTTCTATCCATACCAACTCTGGGCCTGATCCTGCAATGGGATCTTTGACACCCAGGGCCAATTTTAGGAGTTGGGGCACAGAGTGGTTGTCTTGGGTGTCAACTTCCAGGGTGCGCTGTATTGCTTTGCCATTTTTTTCTTCACTGATTGGCTGGCTCCATTTTTCTTTGTTCATTACTTTGTGACTCAGTTCTCAGGAGATGGGGGAGGGGGTGGCAAGGAAAACATTTTCCACCCTGGGCAGCAGAATGCTTAGCAACGTTCCTGCTCACATCCACGCAGATACCTAGAAATAAGAGCAATGCCTATATTCTGTGCAGCTTCAGGGTTATAGATTTTTTTCCCTCATGCCCAGCATCTATTCTTCTTGTTGACACAGCAATTCTTAGATGCAGCAGATCCCATGCTCACAGCTAAAACAGTAGCATATAAAAATAACCATCGAGCTAATTTGTTTGCTGCTGCACCTCCAGGTTAGCTTCTGTGAGGTCAGTGCACCATTAATATTTCTTTAAAATCAATTGAATGTCGGGACATTCAGATGCATTCCAGGTGTGGACTGCTTGCTCTACTCTGTACATTCAGCAGCTCAGTGTGTGTGCTGCTCAACCTACCTGCAGCAGGCATATTCAGAGGCAAAATGTGTTTGCCTGCATTACGCCTATTACTCTTATATGCCAATCACATGCATTCTGGATCATACCTGGGACATACCACAGCAGAGAAGGGGATTTTTAATAAGGTAAATTGACAGCAGGAATCCCATGGGTTTCATCATGATTGATACAATACAACCCTTAAGAAAGTAATAAAGTGGAGGCCATTGCATTTTGGTTTAGGGTGTCATACCCAAAAGTGCCTAAGGGCCAGATTTATGAAGGTATTTGGGCATCTAACAATGCAGATATGTGTCTAGTGAATATATAAAAGTGATGAAGCAGGTTAAATGCCTCACCTGCAAAGGGATTTTGCAAATTCCATGAGGTGCCTATCTATATCTTTACGTGCCTAATTACCTTGGTCAAGCTGAGCGTTAGGCACTTTTGAAAACATTCCCCTTTAGTTCTAGTCCTCTCCATCAACAAGATCAAAATGTGCTTTGAGTGGCTTGTGATTAAATAAATATTTTTGAAATTGGATCATTTTTTTTTAACCCGAAAAAATTTCCTCATATGTCCTCAAAATATATTTGCTGGGTGAGCTGGGACAATGTTTGGATTTTGTTTTCCTCTTGTGGATCTCATCATGGCCCCTAAATAGAGGTTTCGGACAATGAATGGCTAAACATAGGTCTTGTAGCCTCGCCCCAAGATAACAGCAAACATTCTTGTCTTGTGCCTCTTTCACTGAGGAAGGGAGTACATTCTACAGCAAATCAATCTTCCGTCTCTCTCTCTACTCCTTTAGAAAGCAGGCAGGGGGGCAATTTTGCCTCATACAGATTCCAATGGCCTGAGCAGATCTGTTGCCGCAGCTGCTGCAAATTTAATTTGAAACAGCAGAACTAAAAGATCAATTCAGGAAGCACCTGCGGCCAATGATGATTCTCTATTGTTCAAGAATTCTCAGAATCTACCCCATCCTTCAGCCGCACGCCAAAGCTTTATGTACTGGATACAGTCTCATAGGCCAACAAAATGCACGGTAGTACTCCTTTCCATCAAACCACTCTGTTGGGTGCTATATTTAATGATATGTTCTTGCTGAATGGAAGAATATAAGCTGTGCTTTTATTTCCGTCCTTAACCTCGTGGGGCTATACAGCAGAAATTAATCACCATCTTTCTATATAGGCCTCTCATCCCAGTGGAAGCAGCAAGAGGCAAGCCGCAGCTAATACCTGGATACTGTGCCAAACCAAAGAAAGGTACAGCGTTCTCTCTCCTCCATGACTTGCCAGCAGGTGAGGAACATGGCCTTTGGGATGGCTAGTCCTACAGTCCTTATGCACAGGAGAGCTTGGGTACCACAGTTGTCCCTATCACAAGAGCACACAAAGTCAGAAGTCTACTCAGGTCCTCCTCCATGGATCCATGCGAAAGCCTGGCCCTTCACTTTTATGGATTCAGGAAGATGATCATCTCTGCTCTTCTTAGCTAGGTTTTATTTTTGGTCTAATGTATAGAATTAAGCTTTCAAGGTAGAACACTTCAGATTTTATTCTTTGGATTCTGCTTTTGTGCTGTTTGAGTAGTGCACTTCTTCTAACACACCTGATGAAATCCCGTAGGTATTTCTGGAGAGAATCTGAATATATTCTTATGCTTTCTGAAATTCAAATAGATTTCAGAGCCTAGATAAAATGACCTAAGGTGACATCGCTTGGCTATGAAGCTATTCTCAGCTTTCTTTAATTTTCCTTTAGACTAATGAAATTCAAACTATTTATAGAATCCCAGGATCTGAGACATCAAAGACAAATGTGGCCTATTGGTCCATCTCCCTGCCAAGGTAGGATTGTTCCCTATAGCATGGAACAGCATCTAGTGTTTTGTCAAAGCTAGTTTAAAAGTTCCAAAAGATGGGTCTTCTGACTTTTCTCTAGAAAGACTGTCCTGCAGCCTAATATATCCCACTGTCAGGAAACTTCTCTTGATGTCTAGCCTAAACCTTCCTTTCCTTAATTTCACCCCTTTACACCTACGTAAGCCCCTATGTTCTTCCCTAAATTATTCTTCTCCATCAATATTCCCACCATTCAAATATTATGACCCCCCAACAGTTAGCATTCCCTTGGCCAAGCTATAAACATTTAGCCATTTTAATTTTTTCTTGCAAATCAATCCATCCATTCTGCCCATGCCCACAACCAAACAATCCAGTCAATCTTCTCTGAACTCCTTTCAGTTTCTCAACTGCCTTTTGCCAATATGGCGACCCAGAATGGAACACAGTGGACTTGGTTCCCTTCTCTTTTATGCCCCTGTAACTCCATTAACCTCAGCAAGATACTCCGGGTCTACGCTGGCATAAGTGAGAGGAGACTCAGACCCATTATTTCATGTGCAGTCCTACAAAGATCATGCAGAAAGCAACCGTGTTCCAGAAAGTGATGTCTCCCTGCATGCGACTCAAAACTGTATGGACCTTTTTATTCTAGCCAAACTCATGTTTAATTTGCTGTCCCTTACCACTGCAAGGTGTCTCTTTCATCAGTAGGGCTTTCCAGGTCTTCCCCTCCCTTTCTGTGTATTGGTACTTATTTTGATTTAAATGGTTAAAAAATATAAAGACATCTATACTTGGCTCTAGATGGCCTATCACTCTATTAATATTACAAAATAAACTAAGCACCATTAAATAGTTGATCAGACAGGAACTCAGCCAGTTGGTTGTCTCCAAAAAAAAAGTCCTTTCTGCTCTTTCATCATTCTGGGAGCATACACTCAACCCTTTCCAAAACCCCTGTCTTTTACAGCGTGCCCAGAGGTGGCCAAATACAGACTATTCCAGACCCAGAGGGGAAGCACCCTCCGTGGTCTCCACTTGTCAGCAGCCTGCTTGCTTTTACAAAGGAAGCAGTGGGAGTATGGCAGGGGAGAGAGGCAATCCTTTAGGTAGGCAGTACACGTGGTTTGAATTATTTTCCTTTCAGTGCATTAGGTTCCATGTCTCCAAACCCAATCTCACTTTGCTGTTTTCTGTCTGTCTCTGAACTTGCTAAGTTGTTTTTTTAACATTTCCTCTGTTCTGAGTGATGTTTGCAAATTAGTATCACCTGTAAATTTCATTAACATGCCATTTACGCCCTCTTTTAAACCATGAGTGAAGACATGGAGTAAGATCTCTCCCAGGGCTCACTGATCTGTCCATCTAGGCATTTATGCCATGTTCCTCAATGTAGTATCCAAGCCTGATAGTATACTACTAGACCCCTCCTCTCAACTCGATCCATCTCACATAGAATCATAGAAATGGAGGGCTGGAAGGGATCTCAACATGTCATGCAATCCATCTCCCCATGCAGAGACAAGATTAAGTATGCTTCCTGACAGGTGTTTGTCTAATGTACACATAAATATCTAGTACTGAACTCCCATCTCTCTCTTCACATGCTTGCTACACTATAGAATGCAAGTTTTCTACAACTCTTTTTTATGGGAACAGAGAAACACAGGCATCATGATTCTAGGAGACAGAATATAACATTTTACTCAGTCTCCCATAAAAAACTCAACCTGGACCTGGAGGACCAAGAACATTATGGTTTTAACTAGAGCTGCTCAAAAATCTTCAACCGAAATGTTTTTCAACAGAAAAGTGGGTTTTTGAATAAATGACTTCTTTTTTTTGGCAGAAAAGGTCTTTGATTTTTTTGTTGGCAAACAGAAAGCCCCAAACCTGAAAATGTTGGGCCTCTTTGTTTTTATTTTGTTTTTATGAACTGTCAGAATTATCCATTAACATTTTGATGAAAACCAACTCTTTTAGTGGTTTTAGTTTTCATCAACATTTTCCAACTAGCTCTATTTTCAACTTAACTCCACAAGCTCTTCTCATTTACAAGTTATTCCTATCTTTCTGCCCCAATGAATTTCCAAATCATATCTGAACAAATGCCATTCCTTCCCTCTTGTACCTTTTCATTTCTTTCTCTGTCTGATATTATTTAACTCTGAAGTTTTATTGCTGAATAAACTCTGTGAAGCATTTAGGATAAACTTTGTGTCAAAGATACTTATGCACCATTAAGCTTTATCATATTCTATATGAAGGACTGCAGGAGTTTTGCCAACAAGATTCAATCAGCTAAACATTAAGACTATATCAATCTAGACAATGTCTTTGTACAGAGAACACAACCAGACAAGATTCATTAGTCCTGCAATTAATCCTGTTGCTGAAAATCACCTCATATTTGCATTGGGCACTGTTAGTCCCACCAGGGACAGGAAAATGCTACTAACTGTAGCAGATTTGGAAATTTCCTGCAATATCCTTGGGAGACTTTATTGAATTATGTTTAAGTATCTTTGGAGCCCATTGTATTAAATGAATTGTTTATGTATTCTTGTGGGCTGGGATTGTATGTAACTTCTTGGGTGGGGGGGGGCGGATGTGATAGGTGCGAGAGCTGGGAGCTCAAGGGACTATATAGAACTATGTGCCAGGCAAGAATGGGTTTTTGGAACAAAAGATATTAAGTTGTTTTCCTGGGAATTTCTCCGGAGAAGTGAATGCGAATTCCGCACCTCTGGGTATGCAAAAATCCAAAACTGAAACTATGCCCTGACGAGCAGGCCATTGTCTGCTGGTCACCTCTTACAAGAGGCCAAGATCAAAGGGCCAAGCTGTATAGAGTAAAGACTGAACTATCCCTGGTGGTGCTGATTCTGAGACAGTTATGAACTTGTAACCCACGGGGAAAACCCAGCGGTGGATTTTGAAGGACTGACACCTACCAGAACCTGAGGTTGGAGTTGGGGTGATTTCGGGTAAGCTTTATAGCATGCACACAGGTTCTTTTATTGTTTTTAATATGTTTTCTCTCTGATTATTTTTTACCTTAACAATAAATGTTCTTGCTTATACAGAGTGGTGTACAAACTTATAGCTGTGGGCCATGATGTTGTTCACAGCCTCTGGAGAGCAGGGGTGGTGGAACAATCTGTATAGTAGGGATGCTGAGGGACATTAAATCAAACTGTAAACCCCGTATATGATGGAAACCACTTCAAGCCAGGGGGTGCTGCAGCACCCACCCGGATCCCTAGTTCCAGCACCAATGCTTAGGGTGACCAGACAGCAAATGTGAAAAATCGGGACGGGGGCGGGGGGTAATAGGAGCCTATATAAGAAAAAGACCCAAAAATTGGGACTGTCCCTGTAAAATGGGGACATCTGGTCACTCTACCTATGCTGGAGAGAAAGCAAAACACAGACTCTGGCCAGTTTAGGCCATCTAGCTTGCTGGGAATAGCACAGTGTAGGCAGGGAACTGCGCTGCCAGGAAAAACCCTAGTCAGAAGGGAGTGAGATGTGGGTCTCTGTCCAAGAGACGTGATGGCTGAGGAGCCAGGAGCCTAGAGTGGGTGCCTTTGGTGGACCATAGAGGGGAACACACGTGCGATTGCTCAGAACTGTGGCACTAGCACTTATTCCGAGCACGGGATTGCTAACAATCTTATGAAAAAACAATGTCAGCCAATGTTATCTCCAGGGTGCACAGGGGAGGACGACACTGCAAAGATAATGCATTTCCTTGGATACTACCCGAGAGGAGAAGATTGTTACAAAGCACTCCTCTCAGGATGTGTGCTTTGTCTGGGACACAGATGCACAAAAGGGCAAATTGATATCCCTGTGGAGGAAAAAGGGGCCTGGCACAAAGAAGCATCAACAGGAGCTAAAGTGGCAGCTACATTTCCAACAATGCACCATAGCCCTGCAGTGTTGAGGTGACTACTGCCTCAGGGAGAGAGGAAGAGGCAGCGGGAAAGCTGCTGGGGAGAAGCTGACAAGGACAATGGCGTTTCTTAATGAGTAAAATAACTGAGAAGAATGGTACCACCTCTCAGTACATTGACTTGTTCTGGTCTTCACCATGGTGCATCTGATCTGGTCTGAATCATAGGTGCTGGAACTAGGGGTGCTGGTGGTGCTGCTGCACCCCCTGGTTTGAAGTCGTTTTCAGGGTATACAGAGTTTACAGTTTAGTTCAATGGCTCTCAGCACCCCCACTAAGCAAATTGTTCTAGCGTCTCTGGTGTGAATAAGCAGTGTCTATATCATCTACCCCTACAGGGAGCTACCTGCTGCCACAGTATCACACATTTGATGTACATTAGCTGACACTTCAGATGCCTTCCATTGAAATGAGTAGCTGTAACTTTATAGGGAAGAAGGTAACTCACCCTCTTCGCTCACCAAAATAATCTTGCTCACTTGCAGAAAGAGAGAGAGAGAGAGCTTAAAGGATCTACAGGCAGCTGCTTACTTTCCAATTGGTTGTCCAGCAGGTGTATGCTCCACTTCAAAGCCTGCTTGTCTCAGCACATCAATCACAGTATTGTTACCCAGGAAGTGACCTAAAACATGGACAGAAAAACAGCCACGTCACTCAAACTGCTTCTTGAGGGTACTCCCTCCTTTCGACCAAAGCTCGGAGACAAAGTACCAAAGACAGGTACCAAAGATAAAGTACCAAAGACAGGGCTGGCTCCAAGGACAACAAGTCATGTCAAGCAACTGGTTGGGGCCCCAGAATCCTGAACAAGACTCAGCTACTCACAGCCTGGTCCACTACTCCACTTTGGGCAGTAGGAAGGAGATGAGCCAACTCACAGCCTGACGCACTGCCCCCTACGGGCCAGGGATTGATCAAATGGGTAGGCAACTCAAGGGCCAATTCTGCCACGGTAACTTGGAGCCTGCAGCTTGTTGTGGTAGTTCTGTATAGCTGCCATTTTAAACACGTGCACATGCACACACTCTAAATCATCCCCTCACCCGGGTTTTACAATTGTTCCTGCAAAAGGTGAGAGAAGTATTATTAGTCATCCTAACTGTATTCAGATTAGGCGTCTATTCAGGAGTAAGACTGGGTGGAATGCAGGACTAGATGACCTCCTGAGGTTTCTTCCAACCCTAATCTTCTATGATTCTATGACACAAATACTCTGCTAAATACCACAGTGCAGCCAGGCCATGTTTATATCCCTTGTTACCTAGTGTTCCTAACATTTGTGTGAATAGGTTAGGTTTGTGTGATTGTTTAGGGCATAGTTGTTTCTCTAGGATAATTGGCTGAAGTGGGACTCAGAGTGGATAAATCTTATGCTGGTTCTCTGCACATCGGTGAATTTCAGCATTGGTTGCTAACCTCAAGTATTTAAAAAAATCATGAGATCAGCTAAAATCAGGAGATTCATGAGAATGAATTTTGGATTCTTTTCATTGGTCTGTGGGGTTTCGAGCCTTTGGGATTTGTCATAAAGGTGCCTTTACCCCATACTGCCCCATTGGCCGAGTGTACTATGGCTGGCAACCCCTGCCTTAGTTTCCCTTTCTGAGGTTGGTCTTCTCAGCTTCCCAGATACAGGTCTGTGTGGGAGATGTGGTTTAGCTCTCCAGCCAAGTCACAACAAATGTAATCCCTTTTGGGGTACCAAGAGTCCAAACTGAAAAGTTCCAAGCAAACAAAAATATTCTTCTACCCTTCAGGACTTCTCTTCAGCCCACCCGCTGGGCCTTGTTCGCAGCCCCTTTTTGAAGTCCCACCCCCTCCCTGGGCTTCAGAGCCTGAGCTGCTGCCTAATCTATTTTTAGTGCCATAATTCAAGCCCCAGTCTGTAAAAGAGACGGAGGGAAGGGGGGTTATTTAGTCTGTAGAAGAGAAGTGTGAGGGGGGATTTGATAGCAGCCTTCAACTACCTAGAGGGGGGGTTCCAAAGAGGATGGAGTTAGACTGTTCTCGTGGTGGCAAATGACAGAATAAGAAGCAATGGTCTCCAGTTGCAGTGGGGGAGGTCTAGGTTGGATATTAGGAAAACACTATTTCACTAGGAGGATGGTGAAGCACTGGAGTGGGTTACCTAGGAGGTGGTGGAATCTCCATCCTCAGAGGATTTTAAGGTCCGGCTTGACAAAGCCCTGGCTGGGATGAATTAGTTGGGGTTGGTCCTGCTTTGAGCAGGGGGTTGGACTAGATGACCTCCTGAGGTCTCTTCCAACCCTAATCTTCTATGATTCTAACCCAGGCTCTGAGATTTACTGCTGTGGGCAACCACTTGCGTGTAGACGCACCCTAAGGATTCAAGGGTAATTCAGTCTCCAGGCTCTTTTAAGCCTCGGTCTCCCTGCCTAAACTGCCAACAAGGATGCTAATTAGTATCAGATGTGAGGGTGATGTGGTTATAGGGGTTTTAGTGCAACCCGCAAGCATCATAAACAGTTTTTAGCCAAAAGACATTTCTTTAAACGATTCAAATCACATTTGCAGGCCCTAACTTGTTCCAGGGTTCCACTGCCTCCTTTTCAGAAACATAAAAAATTGATTTTCCCCCTAACTTGCTTATAACTAAAGCCAAAGGAGCAGTCCCAAAAATATGTTCCACGCCCTCAGAAAGGAGAGCAATGTGACATTTGTGAGCAATTGATTTGATTTGATCATAACTGGATTTTTTAAAGCAATGCCAGAGCAAACAAAGACCCGATCCTGCAACTGGTTGAACAGGGGGCTGAAAGTGGAATCGGGAACGAAGATGTTTCCATGTCCATGCTCCAACATCCTAGTTTTTCTTGACATGGAATACGAGTTGCCAACAATTGTATTTGTAGGAACAAGTGTCCTGAATCTTATTAACCTTTGACCTTTACATCATAATACCAAAGAAACCCAATTATAATTCTTCAAAGCTCTTAATTCATTTAGTCCTGGCAAAAAGTAGCATAATAACAACCCTAAATTCTCATCTATCCTCATCATGACCAGGGCAGCAGCGTTACCAGCTTCCCAACAACACACTGTAAATACTTTTAGGGGTGAGAGATATTTTGGCCTTCCGATCCTTTGGCTTCTCTGTTAAGACTGTCAACAAGGATGCCACCTGTGGATCTGGTTGGCTTTTGTTGAGTACTTACGTTATTTAGGTTGAGGAAAGTATGGGATGGTGGCAGTTTTGTTCTCACTGCATTCCAAATTTGGACACACTTGTTTTCTGCCTTCCGGCATTTGTCGTGGACTGAAATACTACAGTGTTGGGGATAACTTGTATTAATTAACAATTTTTTGTCATGCAGACACCTGTCCACCACGATGTGGACAGAGACCATTAATCATTTCACCCAACAGATTTTGGATTTTATTCATTATTTGTCTGGAAGGAGTTAAACCAGAGATGTAAATGTGAAAAGGTCTGCAATCCATCACTGTGCTTTGAGCCCTCCAGTCTTCTGCCTTAATTATTCATTAGGAAAACATCCCAATGGTATCGGAGGGGTGCTTAAGATTTGCCCAGAAATTGCAGGGGACAAAAGATGTTCGTGCTAAGTGTCAGAACCAAAGATTGTTCTTGAGATCAATATTTTTCAAAGCAGATAGTTCGCACTAGACAAGAGTTGGTGCCCACTTACTCCAAGGTCTAACAGACTATCTGTTGAAGGAACTCATCGTTCCCTGAAAGATCACTGTGGAAACAGCAGAGCTGGTTTTGAAGTGAGAAACTGGCCAGACAGCATAAGAATCTAACTATAAACACCCTATTAATGCAGACTGTGTAGGGTCATAAGTTTGTCTGTCTTGGGGTACCCGGGTATTTTCAAAAAGTACCTGCCTAGATGAGCAAAGTCTAGAGAGATTCAATCAATAATACCAGCATATACAGACAAGCAGTAGGCCAATCATCTCATCTCTTTGGTCATAGCCCTAAGCCCAGTGAAATCAATTGGAGTCTTTACATTGACATCAGTGTGTTTTTGGACAATGCACTAATTTATAACTAAACTGAATCTTTTATCATTGAAACACTGTAATAAGCAACATAGCGAGGAGCCTAGTATACAAGTCCTCTTTAATCTGACCTTAAATATTTGCCTATTTGATTTAGCCTAAATGGCAGAATCTGAAACCCTCTAATTTCTCCCATGAATGCATCCTTCCCACTTTGCTGTGTCTTATTTGCAATGATACTTGAATGTTGACCAGTTTTGCCTTGCTGCTCCCTTTACTTCTCCTCTTCGCAATATTCATTTATTCCCCCCTGCCCTTTTTGGAATAAAAGTTGCTGTGCCAAATTTATTATCTCTCCATGAATAAGTCAGAGGATCTGAAGACATGTTCTAGTTCAACCTGAAGTCATAGGGTTGATTCAGGAAGCACTGGATGAAATTCTATGACCTGTATTAGGCAGGAGGTCAGACTAGATGATCACAATGGTTCCTCCTGGCCTTAAAATCTATGAAAATTGCACACACACTATGACCTTCCTTGGTGACACATCTTTGTTAACACCTTAGTGTTCTCTTAGTTATTTATTTACAGCAGCATATGATTTTCAATGGATAAGTTGGCCAAATGAATGCCAATTTCACCAGCACACTCAAAGGCATTTCAGTGCATTGTGCACTAATTCCTTGCACTTCCTGCCACTTTATCACTAAAACTGTTTTTAAAAAAAAGAATAAAGATTTTGTAAAATTATTTTTATTTTTACAATGGCTTGGGTATATTTCATTCTCTCTCACCTACTGAAAAATAGCAATACCATTTTTGCTAAAACTTTCCAAATTAATTCCCGTTATGTTAGAGAAGAAGCCTGGAAAATATTTTCCTAAAAGGTAAAAACTTTAGGAAGTTATAATTGTTGAAAACTTTGTGCATGTGGAAATAGATAGATAGATAGATAGATAGATAGATAGATAGATAGATAGATAGATGTCAGGTCTTCTGACCTGCTACTCACTATTTATCCTGAACCTGGATGAAAAATCCCTTTAGTATTATCCTGATTTATTGTGACAGTTGATGAGTGCTAAGGCTAAAAAGGTCAGACTATCTACTGCCCTGGGAATGCCTAGTAAATATGCAGAGAAAAGCAGCTAAAAGGAGAAATAAAAGACCTGCTACACATAGGTTTATGCGGTAATTCCAATATCAGGCACAAAGATGAATACTGCAAAATTTCCACTAACAATTTAAGTTAAAATAAGTTTCATTGTTGCAAATAAACCAGGGTAATAAAACACTGGGTATTATATTTCTAGGTTTGGAAGGATTTGATTTTTATCAATAAATGTTAGTATACACACAGACTGACAGAAATATTTCCCTCTATAATAATCAAAATCTACAGATAGGAAAAGTAAGAAAAATGTGGCCTAAGAGCTTATCAGAGTTTGATATAAGGATATTTACTTTGCATATTTTGACATGCAATGTTGTCAACTTGTGTTTTAATGGTTATAAAGCTTTAACATTTTTTAATCTCAACGCCTACTGTCATTAAATAATTATTGGTTTCAGAGTAGCAGCCGTGTTAGTCTGTATTCGCAAAAAGAAAAGGAGTAAGTGAGCTGTAGCTCACGAAAGCTTATGCTCTAATAAATTTGTTAGTCTCTAAGGTGCCACAAGTACTAAATAATTATTATCTGACACTCCCATAATTTCCTGAAACTGTAAAAATTTAAAATAGATAAATATACAAAAAATACTTTAAGTCCATAATTTTGCACAACTGTGAAGTTTTAAGTAAATAAAAAATACAACCCCCCTCCCATATTCTGTCAAAATTACAAAAAAAAAAAGAAGAAGAAAATTCTCCCAAGCATATAAATATATCTGTATGTATGTGCTCATGACAATACAGGGCAAGACTGTTCAAATGATAAATGGGTACTGTAATAGGTATTGTACAAAATTAAAATTTGAGCCATCTCTTAAAAAACTCTGCCACTCTACATTTCTAACAGGTCCTAGATTGAAGCATATTTAGAGTCAACTTCTGCCCTTTTTTACTGAACTCGATTCACCAGTAGAAGATTAGGACGAAATCCAGGACAGGAATGGGGAATAAAGGCAGTCCATCTGCTTCCTAAAGAAGACTTGATACCAATGACTTCTGCTAGAGGGTAATTTTCAATGCTAAACATACAGTGAACTCAAAGTTTGGCCACAGTTTACTTTAATAAACTGACTACTTTGTAAGAAGGATCTCTTTGTGTAACTCCTAAATGAAGTCAATAGGAGTTTTGTCATTGACTTCATTGGGACCAGGATTTCACCCCTTTAGCTCAAGTGGTATGAGCCTATGTTTTGGGGTTGGACGATCTGAATTTCTCAGTGAATGTGTTTTCACAGTGCCTAGGGCTGGTCAAAATCTTCCCATTTCATCTTGTTTTTCTGATAGAAAACTGCTGTTTTGACTAAATGGAAATTTTCAGGGCATGCATCTGCTTTCCTAACAAAAAAATTGGGATTTTTCATTGGAAAACTGAAAATCAGTGCAGGGATGGGGGTGGGGGGAGGAAAGGGGGGAGTGTATGTGGCAGGGCAGAGAGGAGTTGGCAGTTTTTAAAGTAAAAGACAAAATAATCTTTGTTCTTAATTTTTTGCCAGAAGTCCAATTTTTCCACTGAAAATGACAATGAAAATTATTTTCGTTTTCATTTTGGGCAAAATATTCTGGGTGGGACTCGAAGGGATGTTTTTCAAACAACTCTGAGAGGGAGAACCATGTAGTCCTAGATATTAAAAATCTACCTTGCCATCTTAGACATGAAATACTATCAACATGTTTCTAAGCATCAGAATCAAGCCACAGCCCTAAGAAGTTAAATAAGCCCACGGGTTCTTACAGGCAAAAATATTATCTTGTTTTGGTGACAGGAGCAAGAAGAATGCTTCTAAGCAAATTTTATGTGCTTTATCTGGATTTGAAGATCTACTACAAATTATTTTGTCTGTTTGCTTCAGGATTCGTTGTTCTGGGGCTTAGAGGGATAAAGTGGTACAAAGGAGCAAGAGATAATTCTCGCACAAAAGGCCTCCATGGCAGACCCTTTGAAGTCACGCTAAGAAATGCTTGCTAGGCCATTAGCTGACACACAGCAGAAACCTGAACTGTTTCCATGCGCACAACAAGCAGAGCTATTTTCTGCACAATTAGTCATAAAAAAGGCCAGTGTAAACTGTGTCGGGAGGTCTCAATTTTTTACATTCTCCATGCCATGAATCAGATGTTATGTATAACGTTATGTTGCCATTTAGCCCTAAGGCTGCTTTGCAACGAGCAGTCTCTATTTCTCGTTTTCTCTGACACTGATTTTCAATGCATTTGGCACGATCCCGAGTGTTTATTGTAGTTAAACTTCACAAGAATTAAGTAATCAGCTGAGATACAAAATCAAGTGCTGTATATTCACTGTTGCAGCAAATATTTACTGGCTTTTTTACTGCTTTTCCAAACTGTATATTTTTTGAGACAGCTCTAACTTAACATTTGTAAGGCTGAGTGATTAGTGCATTAGAAAGATGCCATGCTATTTTAGTAAGCCGTCAACACATATTGCTCTCTAAATTTTTTAACCTCTCCATTGTGTTAATCCACTCTCCCTCAGTGACCTCATGCACATTCTTCTGCCAGCAAACTCCATTCCTTAACATGTTGTTCTCCTATCTTTTCATCATTATGGAGCATAACTGGAAGAATGGAAATTGGAAGAATGGTTCTATCTATCAGAGTGAGGTTCTGGAACAGCCTTCCAATAGGAGTAGCAGCAGCAAACAACCTACTTAGTTTGAAGGTGGAGTTCGTTAAGTTTACGAATGGGTTTATATGATGGAATTGCTACAGTAGCAGGAAATTGGACTTGAGGGCCCAAGATGTCCCTTCCAGTCCTAAGTCCTATATCCTAGGTTCTTATGGATTTATGGTTTAATGTCAAAACCTTACAATATTTGTGATTCCATATGGTTCCAATGTGAAATGCTGCATCTCTCCTTTTGCTCTGGGATTCTGCGTTTCAAATTCAGGAAGTATGAACCACCTCAAAACCTGTTCCCTGAAGCAGAAGTATCATGACAGCACTACCCCGAGCAGACATTCCTTTTTCTAATACAGCTGCCTCTTACATTCAGTTAAGTGTTAAGTCCAATCCAACGCAAATAGAGTGGATGGGAAAAGGCAGAAACATTTTGGTAATACATTTTCAAAATTTTGAACAATCATTTCTTTGTTCAAAATGTCAAATGTTGGGAAAAATAGCGAAAAAACATTAAAAATAAATTCTCAAAAGTGTTTGCAAGACCTGCCCCCCCCAAACATTGAAAATTCTAAAAATTTCAACACGCTCCAAATAATTGTAAGCGATGTTCATCACAATGTTTTCTTTTCTTTTCTTTTCTTTTCTTTTCTTTTCTTTTCTTTTCTTTTCTTTTCTGTTTTCATTCATATGGTGAGTTAATTCAGTGTTTGTGACAATAATAGTGTCTGTGACAATATTGTCATGAACACTGAATTAACTCACACTATGCTCCTCCAAACGGTCACCTTCTGTGATGGGCATTGATCCTGACTGGGGGCTACTGGGCATGATCATAATAGAAACATTTAAGAAGAAAGACATCAAGTAGCAACAAGATTAACAGGGGCAAATGCAGTGTGAGTTTCTTTACCACAGTACCTTACTGCTGATTTTCAGCACCTCTGCCATTGCAGTCTTCCTTTTCTCCATGGGCACATTCATCCACCCCCAGACAGATACATCTCCTTAATATACCCAATCTTGACCTTCACCATCCCTTGCTGGCCTAGCCCTGCCTCTCTCCCAGATGGAGCCTGCATCCACACATGCATCCTTCCCCCATGAATCTGTTTAATGAACCTCAGTCCTAAATTCTCTTTTGCTCCTTTATGGTAGATAACAGGGCTGGAGTGGCATATATTGGCCCTAAAAGGCCAGGTTCACACCAGGGGATGACTTCCCCAGCACATGCACTGTGGAAGACAATCTGAAGGCTGCCTTCTGCACCCCACCCCCCAGCAAACCATAAGAATGTGGCTAGGGCCCTACCAAATTCACGGCCATGAAAAACACATCACAGACCATGAAGTCTTGTCTCCCCCAGTGAAATCTGGTCTTTTGTATGCTTTTACCCTACACTACACAGATTTCATGGGGGAGACCAGTGTTTCTCAAATTGGAGGTCCTGACCCAAAAGGGAGTTACAAGGGTGTCCCAATGTTATTTTTGGGGAGGGTCACGGTACTGCCACCCTTACTTCTGCGCTGGCTGCAGAGCTGGGCGGCCGGAGAGTGGTGGCTGCTAGCCGGGTGCCCAGTTCTGAAGGCTGCACCATACCAGGCCATCCTTACTTCAGCGCTGCTGCTGGTGGTGGCTCTGCCTTCAGAGCTGGGCTCCCAGCCAGCAGCCGCTGCTCTCCAGCTGCCCAGCTCTGAAGGCAGCGCCGCCACCAGCAGCCTACAATAACCTCGTGACCCCCTCACAAATCCTCTTTGGGTCAGGAGCCCTACCATTACAACACTGTGACACTTCAGATTTAAATAGTTGAAATCATGAAACTGATGATTTTTAAAATCCTATGACCGTGAAATGGACCAAAATGGACCATAAATTTGGCAGGGCCCTACACATGGCACAAAGGGCTTGATGGAGGCAGGTCTGGGGGTGGGAGGGAGCACTGCGGAGATACCGGGCAGCCTGGAGAGGCTGCTGCAATTTAGAGAGGCCCCTACAAGGATATCTTAGGTATGCTGGAGGCTGCCTCAGCCTGTGGAAGAGGCCAAGATCAGGAGGGAGCAAACTTAATGTAAAGCTGCAATAGCCCCCTTAAACAGGCAGCACAAAATTGCACCCTTTTCTGCCCTTTTCAGAAAATCTGATTGTAGGGGGAGAGGAACGAGAGTCACAACAATACTTTGCACTTAAAAGTATTATATGAATGGGTGGGTGGGGTGGGGGTTTCTGATTCCTTATCTTGGGTGGGGGGAATTGAGACCAAAGTGCGCGTTATAGCACTTCTGTGCAAACAACGTGCAATGCTTTTGCAGCCCCATTTTAGACGCAGCTGAAGAAATCTTTTCCCCATCCTATTTGATGTGGTTCTTCTCGACCATGCAAAGCACTGACTCACAGCTGCTTTCAGACACTGTCATTGGAATTAAGAAATAAAACATAAAAGGGCAAAAAGGGCAGCACGTTGAACCCCATGTGGGCCCCACCTGTCACTCCATTCCTTCCTGACATGTAATCACTTCTCCCACTACAATTGTTCAGTTCTTGCAAAATACATTTTGGATCGGGGCCATCCTGTAGATTATTGGAGAGTGACTTAAAGCCCAAAGTCAATGAGGTTACTCCAAGCGGATGTCCATGTAACTACGAGCAGCTTTTGGTCCCCCATATCTCATTTAGAGCTGCAGTGCTGTGCTGTTCATAAAGAATCAAACCCTAAAAAGCTGCACAGACTCACAGAAACTCCATCCAAGATACTGTTTCTTGCTGTCCCTAGAGGTAGTGAAAACTCATTCTTTCAGCACATCTCTGCTCTCATGTCTTTCCTTCACAGCTCTTTCATTGCGCTTAGTTCTCTTGACTATGTGTCTGTGTCCTTCTCTCATTGGGTCATCTTTGTCTCTTCTCCCATGCTGTCACCTCTGTGTTTTGCTAACTGTTTTTCTATAGAAAATGGGTTTTCGAGAAAAACTATTTGTTGGCAGAAAGTGTCTGATATCTGAGGAAAAAAATGATTTTTCACCAAAAAAAGAAAACGCAATACTAAAAAGCTTTCATTTTTGGCCATTTAGCCTCCCTGCAATTCAATTAAAAATGCCATCACAGTTCCTCAGGTGAATTATAATTTGGCTGTGTTATACCCCCATTCTCCTCTATGGGAACCCTCTATGGGTTTTTGGATTACAGCTGGACTACATTTCCCATTATGCACCATGGTCAAGGACTCCCAGAATGAATCACAGCAGCACAGCAAGAGGGTGCAGAAAACAAAGGTATCCCAGTTTCATGCACGTATATCACACAGTGGAATTTTCCCACTGAGAGCAAGCACATAAGAATGGCCCTACTGGGTCAGACCAAAGGTCCGTCTAGCCCAGTATCCTGCCTTCCGACAGTGGCCAGTGCCAAGTACCCAAAGAGAATGAACCGAACAGGTAATCAAGTGATCCATCCCCTGTCACTCATTCCCAGCTTCTGGCAAACAGAAGCTAGAGACACCATTCCTGCCCATCATAGCTAATAGCCATTGATGGACCTAGTCTCCATGAATTT